>NC_135788.1:102288350-102622933 GCF_051106095.1 Pogona vitticeps
GACGGGCTTGTCTGTTCATGCCTGATGCCAAACTTCTGAAACCAAGCTTTGAGAAATAAATCCACCCTGCATGTTTGCTTGCTTGTGACTGTTGCCTCTAAAAGTCACAACATATGCCCAATGAAAGGTATCTTTCCTGCTGTTGCAGAGGTTCCTTCCCAGGCTCATTATCCCCTTTGTTATGCCTGGTTCCAAAACATGCAAGAAAGCCATTGTTTACACTCCAGAGAGAATTCCTATGCATTTTTTATTTTTATTTTTTTATTTTTTTTGCTTTTTAAAGGAGCACACCTTCAAGGTACAGGATCATCTAGTAACATCCTAAGGCAGGGTGGGCAACTTCAAAAGACCTGGGGATCATTTCCAACCCTCCCATAAAAAAATAAGAAATGCACCAAGCGCCCATTTTGCTAAAACAAGGTGGGGAACTTTTAGAAGAAAGTCAAGCTCCTGGCAGCTTTTGGGAATTTTCTCCAATTTTGGTTGTTGTTTTATTTTTTTAAATAATACTTCTTTGGCTATGAAAAGCTTGTGAAGCAAAAAGACAGCTGTAAGGAACTCCATGTGACTTGAAGAGCATGTGAGTCTCACTGTTACTTTAAGGAGTATTAAATAAAATCTTTATGCAATATAGACTGTAAATGGATATATTGGAGAAAATAAAAAACAAAATAGTGCACATTAATGATAATATTTTACTTTGGTCATATTGGCAATTTATTTGACTGTTCAAATTGCCTCATGCGTCCAAGGGTTCATAGAGCTGGATGATGACATTTTGCTGCCTGAGGTAAAGAACAAGATGGCCGCTTCTTCCATTACTGATTCAAAAACTGGAATACCAGTTGAATCTCTCCTGTTTCTTCAAAAGTATCATCTCTCTTCAGCAGGGCAGCCAGGGCTTTGCTTCAGAGCGCTGAAATTAAGGGAGCTCAAAAAGGTGTGGCTGGAAGAGTCCAAAGCTACCTCTTGATAGCTACTGTTGCAAGGTTTAATAAACACACAACAGCCTCCAGCTGATCTTCACTGGGCATAAAGAAACAGAACACAAGTGGGCCTAGTGTGGCGCTCATATAGCAACTGCATGTTCAGATGTAGGCGTTTCCTCCATCTTCTTCTTTTCATTCATGCCGGTTTCACGTGACCAAAGCACAACCAAATATGTCAGCAAATCCCCAGGTGCCAAAATGGGAAATGATGGCTCTAGTTCACATATTTGCAGCAGAGGGGAAGGACTGCCTTCCCAGACAACATGGAAATTGAAGCCATTCCTAGACTATTAGCAAGCTAGTAAAAAGATGGGTGGGCTAGTAACATTTATGGGCCTATTTACAAGACTGTGTTAAATATGAAATCTGAGATCACACACCATCATCATCTATCCACACCTTGCAAAAAGGCGTCTGCCCCAAAATCGAAGTTGCTGGTGCTTAGAGCAAAAAAACCTACTTCCTCTTTTTATGGCCTCCCTCAAGTCCCACATGAAATTGTTGCCACGCTTCTATGGGGCCAACCTAGACATTACAGAGAATCCACCCGCATAGCTGAAATTACATTTATGTTTCAGATGCTTGTTTGTGGGCAGCCTTTCAAGTCTGAGAAACCAGGCTTGCAAAGGAAAGGGAGGGGGGAGTTTATGGCATGAAGTCCAGTCACAAAAATAAACCAAGCTGGTTTCAGGAGTTTCAGGAACTGAAAAAAAAAACTCTTGCTGTGAGAATCACACGCCATCAGCACTGGAGAAACTCCTTCTTCCAATGATCGGTTGATTATCTGTGACATGGTCTTGGGATACTTACTGTATCTTTTTAAAGATCCTGAAAATGGCACTGGGTCTTCTCCAACTCACGGGGGGGGGGGTCTGCACTACCAGCACCAACCCCAACTCCCCAAAAGCCGCATTCCAGAACTCGCTTGGGATCGTGATTTTGCTTTAGGCTAAGTCATATCCTTCAGCCCAGACCCTCTTTTTTAAGAAAAGAGCTGCTTCAAAACTGTCCTGCTGTTGAAACTCACTGTCATGGCAGGGGCGCTGCAGCAAAGCGCCCTGCTTAGTGAGTTGATGATCCTATGCAGCCCCCAGAGAATCCTCAAGAAGCTGCCTGCATTTGCAACAGGAACTTTCCTCCCAGAGAACTACAGTAGCAGCCTGGGGGAGATCTATGACGGGTCATCCTTGTCAGCAACATGGGCACAAAGGGGAAAAACAATAACCTGTTCTATCACATGCTGTAGGTCTTATCTTGATCAGGCGGCTTTGTAGATTTCTGGTTTTAAAGCGCATGTAAAAGACATTTTTGCATTTAACAGAAGGATTGCCACTCCATTTCTGCCCTAAGCTGTAGAAGCTGTGAAAGCACAAAAACTGAGGAAAACACCTAAGGTACTAATTGCCAGTCTTGTAGTGGGACCTGGCATGTACCTCTCCCACAGTTAGGTAAAGGTACAGGTTCCCCTTGACAAATTTTGTCCAGTCATGTTCGACTCTAGGGGACGGTGCTCATCCCCGTTTCCAAGCCATAGAGCCAGCGTTTTTGTCCGAAGACAATCTTCCGTGGTCACATGGCCATTGCGACTTAGACACGGAACGCTGTTACCTTCCCACCGAGGTGGTCCCTATTTATCTACTTGCATTTGCATGCTTTCAAACTGCTAGGTTGGCGGGAGCTGGGACAAGCGACGGGAGCTCACTCCGTTGCGTGGATTCGATCTTACAACTGCTGGTCTTCTGACCCTACAGCACAGGCTTCTGCGGTTTAGCCCACAGTGCCACCACGTCCCTCTCCCACAGTTACCGGAGAACAAAGTCCTCTGCTTTTATCTGCAAATGTACTTTTGACACTTGCCTCTCAGCCGTAAGTGAAGAATGTGGTGCTCCTGTATCCCCTAAAACTTTTTGTGCTGAAAAAATGTTTTTTTAAACAATAAACATGATGATAACACATTTTCAAGAATGTGGAAGGACAAAGAACCAAATTAACATCTCAAAGCATATCCTTTGCACCTGTATTTCACCTTCCCAGAGAGCCACTGTTAGGGCCAAACTGTATACAGGTATTACAGAAAAAACAACATTGGAGGAGAGAGGCTCTGAAGTGTCTGTTGTGTGAGATTGTCCCAATAGGAGCTTTTATCACTCACACCAATGCTGAGCCATACAAATAAATTTTGTTTTATGATTGCTCTTCAAGACATTAGCATACTGATTGTTTGAAAATCTGAGTTCTCAGGCACAATATAATTTGATGCTATATATAAATATTTGCCATTTTATATCCCCTTCACTTATGTCTGAGGAAGTGGACTTGTCCATGAAAGTTCACATTTATATATATAATGGAAGTAGCACTCTATGTGAAGACCTCAGCTAAGGATAGCCCTAGAGTGAATAGATGGAAACATCCAGGAAGTAGGTCTCACTTAATCAGTAGATTTACATTACACATTAAAAGAAATTTTAAAATCAGAGGAACAGACAACCTGAAGACGTATACCTCACTGGAGATATTTAAACAGAGATTAGACAGCCATCCATAGTTGCATCATGATTGTAGATCTTTCACTAAGCAGGGGGGCTGAACTCAAAGATCTCCAACTCTTTTTCTATTTTAATAGTTCTATGATTTCTGAAACAAGCCACCTCTTACAAAGTACAGTAGCTTGGAACTGCATGAAGGCGGGCTAGGGAACGTAGCTTGGAAACATGAGCTGCAGAATAAAAACAGGCACTGGGACAGAGATAAATAACCGCACCCAATACCTCAGGGGAAAACATTCTCTCCCCAGCTGTTCTTCCTGGGGGGGGGGGAAGAGTCAGTGAAGTTTGGCTAGATATATCTCTGACAAACATACAAGTTTTCTGTGTATTCGCGAAGGCTTTCACGGCCGGGATCTAATGGTTGTCATGGGTTTTTCGGACTCTTTGGCCGTGTCCTGAAGGTTGTTCTTCCTAATGTTTCGCCAGTCTCTGTGGCCAGCATCTTCAGAGGACAGCACTCTGTTTGAAGAGACATACCGTGGGGTCTTGACTTGAGAACTTAATCCGTATTGGAAGGTGGTTCTCAAGTCAAAAAGTTCTCAAGTCAAATCTGCATTTCCCATAGGAATGCATTGAAAACCATTTGATCCGTATCTGCTCTTTTCCGTCCATAGAAAGGAATGGGAAGCTGCTATTCTGCCTTCGACCACTAGAGGGGGATATTTTGTTTCTTTTTTTCTTAGGTCAAGAAAGGTTCAGGGAAGGCAGGGAAAATACAGTCCAGGCAGTACCAGGCAGTCTGAAGACTGTCTCCCAATCCACTCTCTAAACGCTGGGAGGAGTGAGGAAGCAGACAGGCACCCTTTTCACTGGCCAACAGTTAACTGAAAGTTCACTTTTTGTGCTTTCCCTGCCTCCCACGCGGGTTTTTTTCAGTTCTTAACTCAAATCTAAGTACTTAAGTCAAGTCAATATTTTCCTGTGAGAGTGGTTCTTAAGTCAAAATGTTCTTAACTCAAGCCGTTCTTAAGTCAAGACCCCACTGTACAAGTTGTCTCTTCAAATCCGCTGTTCCTTAGAAGCAAGAGTCAATGTGGTTTTCCCGTATGTGTCTCTGTGTGACATATGATTTGGCCTCTCCCAGCTGCCCCCTCCCCCCCAAAAGAGGGTGGGAAACTGTGGCCCTTCAGATGCTTATGGAAATACATCTCCCACAATCCCTCACCATCTGCTATGCTTTGTAGATCTGATGGGAATTTTAGGTCAAAAGCATCCAGAAGACCACAGTCCCTCCCGCTCCCCATCTTTGAAAAAAAGGGTAGTGTGTTTTTTTCTTACACATTTTTTCTGTGCAAAATATAGTTTGGCTCTCAATATTGACAACAAGGATTTGACCGTCTTATAGAGGAGGTTGAACTATTGGATAGCTTAGTGGTCTGGTTGTGGACTCAGAGGTTGACAGTTCAATTCCCCACTGTGCCTCCTTAACAGGGGCTGGACTTGATAATCCATAGGGCCCCTTCTAGCACCGCACTTCTAAGATTATAGAGGAAGTACTGTGTACACAACTTCACTTGCCAAAACATTAGAATATAACATAAACCAAAGGATGAGATTAAGATGCTTTAAAAGCAGCGGCTGAGTTCACAATATTGATTTCGTTAACCCACATTTAGTTCATGGTGTTCTGCTTCACTCTGAGCTTTTGCCCCACCCCCCACCCACCCCTGCCCCATAACTGGATTCTCAGCATGTGCTGTAGAAACCAAGAGCCCTCACTTAGGAATGTAGGTCAGGCATGCTGTACAAGACAAAGAATCTTGTGTGTTTGCTTCCCCTGGAGGGGGATCCATACCCAATAGGAGTCAGGGAAGCACACCGCAAATAAGAGAGACAGTCTGCCAGTTACCTTGGGAAGACTAGAGCAGTTTGTGTGCTGGTCCGAGGGACCATGGGAATAGGAACTTGCCATATCAGGGGAGAGGTTACTTACTGTAGATTCATTCTTAGGCTGGTTATTTTCCTAAAATCTTTCTTTTTTAAATAACCAACCAACCTTCCTTCCTTCCTTCCTTCCTTCCTTCCTTCCTTCCTTCCTTCCTTCCTTCCTTCCTTCCTTCCTTCCTTTCCTTCCTTCCAACAACAGCGCAAATACTTCTAGGAAAAACAGTGTCCTTGTGGGGGAAACACAGCTCAGAATACACTAAGTGCCCCTAACCTATGTCAAGTTTAAGACATCTTAGGGTCTGCCCCCCTCCACATACGGTATTTGTTCCATAAAATGACCATACCCTTGTGGTTTGCATAGTAAATCACTGACTCGTTGGGGCTTGGTAAGTCAACCTCTCCGTAAGTTCCACTGATTCAAATGGACCTATTCTAAGTGAGACTTACTTTGCATTGTGTAATTTCATGGTTTAAATCAGAGGTTGCTAATTTTTGGTTCCCCAGAAGTTCTTGGACTGGAAGTCCCAGAAGCCTTCCCTCTGTTATCTCTTCAAGCACAAGAGGATGCTACATTCCCACACTTGCTTCTGACTCATGCTGGTGGCAGCTGTTAAATATGTTGATTTATGTAAATATGAAAAGTGACTTGTTTGGCGTATATTAGAACAGTAAGTATGGGAGGAGAGGAGAGAGTGTGGAGCATGGCATATTGGTGAGAATAGTAGGGGTGAGAGGCGAGAGGAGGGTAGTAGAGGTCTGAGAAGACTACACTGAAAAAAATGGGGAGGTGGATATGAATTAGATTAGGGTTAGGAATAAAGCTACCTTTCATGAAATCGAAGTTAGGTTGTTGTGATCAGATGGGCATTAATAACAGAGTTTGGTTCAGGTTGGGGACAGGCTGATTCACTCCTTTTCCCAGTGACTACATGGTATAAACACATCATCACAAAATAATAAACCATTCTGCCCTGATCAACGCCTGTCCACACTTTTTGGGTCCCCGGCAGGGACTTTTTTTTAAAATGCAGGTAGGATTGCTCTGTTTTGTTTTGGTTCCAATGTGTGTAATTGCTGGGATTAAACCAAAGCAGCTGGCTGGCTGTCCCTTTGCTGAAGTTGCTTAATGGTCTTGAGAAATGGGAAACTTCCTTGTTGCTCACCTGCAGAGGGGAAGGGAGAGGAAGTTTTCCTTTTTTAAAAAAATTGTTACTAATGCGTCAGGAATGCTGATGTGTTGTGTCAGTTAGCAACAATAAAAAGAATTGCAAAACCTTATGTCCCTTCCCCTTAACAGGTCAGGTGAACCACAAGGAAACCATTTCTCAAGATCATTAAGCAGTTTAGGGAAAGCACAGAGGAAGAGACAGGAGGTGATTAGCTTTCTTTTCCTTTAAAGATCAGTCTCTAGATCAGGGGTGTCCAACCTTTCGCCTTCCCTGGGCCACATTAGAAGATGAAAATTTGGTTTGGGCTGCACATACATTTGGTTTGGGCCACATGGGGGGGCAGCCCTAGCTGTCCTTTACAGCCCCGCTCCAAGCGCGCTTACCGGCAGCTGCGATCTCAGACAGTAGAGGCTGCCAGCTTCGACTCCAGCAGCTTTATGGGGCCGGGAGGGGGTCCACCTATTGACGGGGTCAGCACAATGCAGTCATGCAGCCCCCCTGTCCCCTCCCCTCCCACTCCTTCCTTCCTTCCCTCTCTCCCCCTCTACTGTTGTGACATGCCCCGGCCACATTCCGGATGCAAGCGCCGGCAGTGTAACTTGAAACTTTGGAATTTCTTTAAAAATAAAAAATTGCACTGGGCTGCATTACGAGCTGATCTGGGCCGCGTGCGGCCCTTGGGCCGCGGGTTGGACAAGCCTGCTCTAGATCATGCTAAACAGAATTGTTGGAAGTGCAGACCAATCAATCTTTGCATATAGATGCAAGGATCGCCCCAAGAACATACCACACCTCAGAGCACTTCTGTTTAGCAAAATCTATGCTAATCCAGGTCAGTATAACTGGACGGTCCTGTCACACCCTCTCTTTCTTAGCTCAGGCCCAGCAGCACATTGATTACCTGAGGGCTAATTATGTGGCCAGAGTGGAAAATGCCAGTGAGAGAGTGATAATAACTGACACATAGGAGCAATTAAAGATTAGCGGCAGCCACTGGTGAAAACTGTAAAAGAAAATAATTTTTAGACTCCCAACTCTAAGGATTCCCCAGGCAACACAAAACCCTGGGGAATTCTAGGGATAGTGAGTCCAAAAATCCAGATCTGCCTAGGTTGGTCTCTTTCTTCAGAACTACAGAGAGGCAGCAAGGCTGATCAGACAAATAAATGTACATTATTAGATTTCTTTTTTTCTTTTTTTTTAACCACAGCACTGCCAACCAAGATATCTGAGGGGAAAATGAGTACCATATTTGCCAGCGTACAAGATGACTTTTTTGGCTGCAAAAACATGCCTCCAAGTGGGGGGGGTCGTCTTATATGCCCAGTCGTTTTGTACGTGGACAAATACGGTATGTTATTCGGTGCTAACTTTTGTGGAATGCAGCCCACTTTGTCAGATGCAAGAACAGAGGGTGATAATCTTAGCTGTAATAATGAGACTGGAAGTCAGCTCTGTAAAATACTTTGTGCCAATTCCCAATTAGTGACTCTTCAACAGTCTTTGTCTGGCCTATGGTAATGGGTCTGGAAACAAAGCCCTATGAGGAACCATTGATTGGGACCAACCTGTTTATCATGGACTAGAGAAGACTGGGGTGGCATGTTATTTTCAAGTGTTTCAAGATTTCCACACAACAGGTAAAATCAGCTTGTTTTCTGCTGCTTCAAAGAGCAGGATCCAAGCCTGAGGACTCTGATTACTTGATTTGTTTAAGGATAAAAAAAGCTGCCAGATTGAAGGATTGGATGGTTAAAATGTGTTCGAAGGATCAGATTATAGCTAAACTTCAAACTAATAAATTATCATGGTACAATTATATCCAATTAGACAGATGGACTAATGAATGTTTGAGGATTAATGGCAAATGTGGAGAATGTACTATGAACAATTTCTATCATCACATGAAGACATGCAGAAAGATGCTTCGAAGAAGGAAGTAGTAAGTAAAATTTATAACCTAATTTTGGACCAGGAGGAAAATGAGATTGAAATATAAGGATTAAAATCAATTTTTTATGCTATTTGGGGTAGATTTATTGAATTTGTATTAGTGAAAGGAAAGGGGAAAGCCTCTAAGCAACAATCAATACAATTTTGGAAAAGAGGTTCGTAATAAAAGAATTACTCCAAAGGATCCCATGGGTATGGGGGTACAGTACACTGTGTTTTAAATTGTTAGTCAGTATTTTGTATTGTTTTGTATTGATGTATTTGTTTTGGAAAATAAATTTTTTAATTTTTTTTAAAAAAAGGATTCAGATTACAAGAAAGGAGATTCCACTGAGCCCCGTGGCACAGTGGTCAAATTGCAGTACTACGCAGTCAAGCCTCTGCTCACAATCTGAGTTCGATCGTGATGGTTTCAGGTAGCCAGCTCAAGGTTAGATTTCCATCCTTCCAAGATTGGTAAAATGAGTATCCAGCTCGCTGGGGCAGGGCAGGGGCAAGTTGTTGCTTGCATAATTGTGTTGTAATCTGTCCAGAGAATGCTGTAGCACTATGGAACAGTATATTAGTTGAAACAATAACAAGAAATAAATACTAAGACGCGTTCCAGATGGTAAGACATTTTCAACAGTAGAATGGACTCCCTTGCTAGGCTTTGGGCTTCACTAGGGATTTTCAAACACAGGCTGGATCTGTTTGGTGAATTTCCTCCATCATCAGAGATTAGAATAGATGACATTTGGGTTCCCTTGCTATAATACAATACTGTGATCCCATCCTTAGACCAAAGCTGAACATTTCTCATGCTTCCCAAGTTTACTTAATATCTACCTACATATCCATCAACCTTAGCATCAATGTGGTTTGGGAGAGCAACACAACAGAGTGCTCTGCTCTACGACCAATTCTCCTGCATATCTGGCTTTTTTCCTCTCAAATTAATGGGGCTCACTGAGGATCCCACAGCTGAGGACCCGCCCACCCCAATTTAGAATACAGCACAGATGGTCTGCCTTGTTGTATTTCTCAGTGTTGAAGAGCACATTAAGCCCGGCAGGCCTCTCATTTGAAAGAGCTTGGTGGTGATAACAAGACTGAAATGAGGCTCCATGAAGGAATTTGTGCCAATCTCCAATTAGTGCCTCTCAGACAGCCTTTGTTCAGCCTATAGAAGTGGCTGACACAAATGTGTGTGTGTGTGTGTGTGTGTGTGTGTGTGTGTGTGTGTGTGTGTGTGTGTGGTGTGTGTGTGTGTGTGTGTGTGTGTGTGTGTGTGTGTGTGTGTGTGTGTGTGTGAGAGAGAGAGAGAGAGAGAGAGAGAGAGAGAGAGAGAGAGAGAAACAGATGGGCATAAAAGAAAAGTGTTCTGTAGTTCAAGGCAGGACATTGCCTAGAATCAAGCCACTTCCTCTAATTTCTCTCTTTTTCACCAACAATGGAGCCAGTGTGCTTTGGCCTGGCTACAGATAGATCCAAGTTTTCTTCTAGACTTTCTATTTTCAGAAACAGAGAACCAAACTTTTCTGTCTTGCTTGCTTTCAGATTTTCCAGAGGTCACTTCAGGTTACTTCCCCATGTCTTCCCCCAAATCACATTCTTTACTAGATCTCCATTTGCAGTCTGTAGATTATCGCTCCTCTCTCCACTTCGGGAACATCATGCCTTCAACATCAACCTGAAGGTTTTCAAGTTAGTCCTCCCCCCACCGCCTTCTCAACATATTAGCACAGGACAAACACTAACTGTACACTGAGCGGATATCTTTCTCCTTCTCTTCCTTTGCTCCTGGACTTTTTTCAGTCTCATCCTATCACATTTACTTAGAAGATGTTACATTCCATGCTTCGTCCTATAGACTTTCTATAGCGCAAAATGTCCCCATTCTAATACGAGCGCACAGTATTATTTTCCCTAGTTCTATGCATGAATTGTTTTATCCCAATCTTGGTCTTCCTGTATGAAACCAATATTTAGGAAGAAAAACCTCAAGAACATGGCCAGACAGCCCAAAAAACCTACAACAACTATCGGATCCCGACCGTGAAAGCCTTCGAGAATACAATATTTAGTAGTTTGGGGTAGCTGTATTTAATTATTTTAATAAACTGTTTGTAAGAGGCTTTGGATTGTCTTTTGTAAAGAAGAGGACAACACAAATAAAGGCAGGCTATTCATACAGAGAACCAGTGTGGTGTAGTGGATATAATGTTGGACTACAATTTAGGAGGTTTTGGTTCAAATCCTTGCTTACCATGAGAATTCACAGGGGGTGGGTGGGCTGGTGATGGTGAACCAATCCTTGAACATATTTGAAAACCTCATTAGGGTCACTGTACATATTAAGGGACTTGATGGAATCTAATGGCACAAACGGTTTAGGACCTCGATATCTAGCAGAGCACCTTCTCCCACCCAGTTCTGCCAGAGTCACTCATTCCAGCCAGGCCAGGCGGCTGAGGGGCCTAACGCTGAGGGAGGTCCAGAAGGAAAGAACGAGGAACAGGGCCGTCTCGGCAGTGGCCCCTTGCCTTTGGAACAACTTGCCAGTGGAGATCCGCCTGGCTCCCTCTCTGGGTGTTTTCAGGAACAGACTTAAAACCTGGCTATTTGCGCAGACCTTCTCTCCTGCTGTATCTTAATTTCTTATACTTACGCCACCTTGGATCTATAATATATATGTTTTTGGTTTTATTGTTTTTAAATTTGTAAACTGTCCAGAGTAGACCTTTGGTCTAGATGGGCAGGATAGAAATCCAATAAATAAATTATTGAACAGTTGTTGCATGCTGTCAGGTTGGAACTGATTTACAGCAATCCTAACAAGGATTTCAAGGTGAGTGGTTTTAACACTTCCACACCCCCAGGGAGCTTCCATGGCTGAACAGGGATTAGAATCCTGGTCTCCAGAGTTCTAGTCAGTCTCTTCCACATTTCTTAATGTAAGAAAAGAAGAAAGCAAGTGTTTATTAGAGACATACATTGAGAAAAGACAAGAGGAATCTTGTTGCAGCTAAAATAGGTGCTCAAGGAGTTATTACCTCTTGAAAACAAAAGCAAAATATCTTCTCTCTTCTCTCCCAGAAGGAAGGAAGGAAGGAGGGAGGGAGTGATCTCAACAATTTAATGGCTTGCCTATACAAGTCAATCGGAACAGGCTGAAATGGGCTAATTAGGGCCATTTAAGGTTGGGGAGCGGTCTGGTATGCCATTTAGTGTGATCCTCGCATCCACATGCCACACATACCTCCAGCAACCCTACTTTGTCCACCTCTCTTAAGAAAACAAAGAAAACAAACAAATCTCCTTCATTGCCTCCTTCTCTATCCTTCTCCTCTTGGGAGGAAGCTTAATTTTCCCCCCTGAAAGGTACAGCACATTAATGCTTTTCTAACAGGCTCTAAAATAAAAACCAATATTCCTTTGCTTCCTTCCCTTGGAGCAGAGGAAGTTTTTAATTTCCCAATAAAATGACATGACTAAGCTGTCTTTTTATGCCATTTAACAATATGGGGATATTGAAAGCAGAAGGAAATGTAAATCTCCAAGCTCCACTTTTGTTTGATCCCAACGATCACATGTTCTGGAAACAAAACAAAATGGAGAAAACTTACCATATCTTAAAAGACAGTATCCCCTGACAGCCACCCAGAAAGGTGCAAGCAGAAACACTTTGGGGACAGGCTGGTTTGCAATGCCATGTCGTCTGATTGCTGGCAGGAGAAGTGAACCGGCCCATCCCCACAGTGGGCTAAACAGTGGTGCAGATGCCTGGGTAGTCAATTGAAGTAAGGTCAACCTAGGTCACAGCAGGTAAAGAGGAGTTTCTGGAAACTGAGGATATTATAGATTTTTTTTTCTCTGTTGACTTCTCCTTTTGCAAAGGTGTGTGTTTTCTTTGGTGTAAGTTTATTTATTATTTATTTATTTATTGGACTTATATACCGCCCCATAGCGCTACAAGCACTCTCCGGGCGGTTTACAATTTTTAATTATACAGGCTACACATTGCCCCCCCAGCAAGCTGGGTACTCATTTTACCGACCTCGGAAGGCTGAGTCAACCTTGAGCTGGCTACCTGGGATTTGAACCCCAGGTCGTGAGCACAGTTTTAGCTTGCAGTACAGCGTTTTAACCACTGCGCCACAGGGCTCACCTCGTTGAGGTACATCTAATCACCTCCAAGGAGCCACATGTGGTCCTCTGCCTATTTGTGTGGTGCCCAGAATCCCTGCACTTTCCCCATTCAGTGTAATTCAGCAGTAGAAAAACTCTTGAGCTTTTTAGAAAGAAGGCACACAAGGAGCCTGTGCCTTGCTTTAAAGGCCAATTGTTTTCCTGGAAATCTCCAAGTGCAGTTATTCTTGGAAACCTTCTGTAACTTACTCACATACCCTTTTCTAACCCCACCTTCCTGGTTCTTAATCTCCAAAGAGTGTATGATAGCAGGTGTATGGCCAGTGATAGCTCCATGTTGTTGTTGTCTAGTCATTTAGTCGTGTCCGACTCTTTGTGACCCCATGAACCAGAGCACGCCAGGCCCTCCTGTCTTCCACTGCCTCCGAGAGTTGGGTCAAAATTCATGTTGGTAGCTTTTACACTGTCCAACCATCTCGTCCTCCGCCGTCTCCTTCTCCTCCTGCCTTCACACTTTCCTAACATCAAGGTCTTTTCCAGAGAGTCTCCTCTTCTCATGAGATGGCCAAAGTATTGAAGCCTCAACTTCAGGATCTGTCCTGCCAGTGAGCAGTCAGGGTTGATTTCCTTTAGAATGGATAGGTTTGTTCTCCTTGCAGTCCATGGGACTCTCAAGAGCCTCCTCGAGCATCACAATTCAAAAGCATCAATTCTTCAGCGGTCAGCTTTCTTTATGGTCCAGCTCTCACTTCCATACATCACTACAGGAAAAACCATAGCTTTGACTATGCAGACTTTTGTTGGCAAGGTGATGTCTCTGCTTTTTAAGATGCTGTTGAGGTTTGTCATCGCTTTCCTCCCAAAAAGCAGACGTCTTTTAATTTCGTGGCTGCTGTCACCATCTGCAGTGATCATGGAGCCCAAGAAAGTAAAATCTGTCACTGCAGCTCCATGGGGCAACTCAAACCCACCAACTATGCTCTCCCTTGTTCTGTGGTGCCAAGGATACTTAACCCTCGGATAGAGTTTGGGGAAGTTACTTTTTTGCACCATGACTTCCACAATCTAGTGGCCATAGTACCAGCGAGCCTCTTGGCGCCGAAGTACAAGAGGACTATTATTCCCGGTGGCTTCTTTTCAGTGCCCTAGAGCTATTGTTGAGACTCATATTCACCGTGAGGATTCAAGGTTCTCAGGGCCATACTAAACTCTGACCCTGGAAAACTATGGAGAAATCTGAGATGTTGCAGGCCGGGTAGGTGAGGCTTGTCAGCCATGGAAGGCAGCCCATCTAGGAGAAGGAAAATTCCAATTTCAAACCTCCACTGCCTTGTGGCTATATCCACTCATGGAAAAGGCTTCAGGAGTTAACCTAGAGGCAAAATCCGGAGCTGGAGTCCCGAAGGCAGTTCATGTTGTTCTGCCAACTCCTGCGACATTGCTGGAACCAATTATATTGGCTCTTGCCTTTCCATTGGACCATTTCAGCAACGTGGAGAGGGGGGATTTGCTGTTTGGGTAACAGCCTATCCTCCATATTACTTTACCCAGGCTTCATGCTCTGGAGAGGACACTTCTCGATACAGAGCATGTTACCATAGTCTCTCGAGACTGAAGGATGCCTATGAGAGAGAGAGAGTGTGTTTTTGGGGATGGGTTATTAGCCAGTTTTCTCTTTTTTGCCACAAATGAACTCCTATTTCCTTTCTCGTGCCCTCTTTCTGCGTGACAAATATGAAACAGGAAGTCCCAATCCAGCTACGCAGAGGATCCCTCTATTCTTTTTCTATATCTGTGCTTCTCTTTCCATCGCCTTCCGTTCAGCCTCTATGATTGTTAACTATGTGAAGGGCAGGTGTTGTAATACAGATGCTTTAAAAACAAACAAAGGAGACTCTTTAGCGTTTGCCTCTCAGTATCGTGCTGGGTTTAAGATCTGTTTAGTCAGCCGAGTTTAGAGGTTTGTCTAGCAACTGCTAGGTTTTTCCTCTATGATCCCGTATCTGGTAGCATTACAGAATACAGATTAACAACTTCTTCCGTCCGACCTGTTTTTCTCCATGGTTATTTAATCTTCCTCCTGCTTTTCTCCTACTGTACTCATAAATTAGTAAATAGTGTAGCAATACAGTTTCCGGGTAGTGTAGTGCAGCAATACAGACCCTTGTCCAGCAGGCTGAGGCAAAGAGGCAGTTACAAAAGCAGCAAAATCAGGGAATTGGACAGGGGACAGATTGGATTTGTTTTCAGTGTGGAAGCAATTGTCACTCTCGAATCGGCCTCCTCAGCCACACTAGACGCTGTTCCAAGTCCTCGATACAGAGCACGATACCATAGTCTTTCGAGACTGAAGGATGCCATCGATCGACAGTTTCCGGGTTCAGTACAGCGGTTTCCCCCTCCTCTTCCTGAAGTGAACGCTGCTGTCCATAAAAATAAACGAAACCCATGATTTACGTTTAGTGTGACCCGAGGAACTAGGAGAAATAGGATTCTGATCCTCTTTCGTTTGTGCATTGTAAAAATTACTGCCAAAAATATTTAGATCTGACCGCAGGCAAGATCTCAGGGCTTCTATATGCAACTGAGCATAGAGCAGCCCCTGAGGAATCAGTTTGATTAACCAACCTTTGCTTCATAATTCCCAATGATATTTTACACAGATAACAAACACTTTTCCAGAAATAATAATTATATTTATTTCTATTGCACTCTACAACACAGTGAATTTCAATAAAATCCACAATGTAAAAAAAGCAACCTATTTACCCACAATCTTAATGTCATTTTAAGCTGGAGTCCCGAAGGCAGTTCATGTTGTTCTGGCAACTCCTGCGATGTTGCTGGAACCAGTTGTATTGGCTCTTGCCTTTCCATTGGACCATTTCAGCAACGTGGAGAGGGGGGATTTGCTGCTTGGGTAACAGCCTATCCTCCATACAGTATTACTTTACCCAGGTTTCATGCTCTGGAGAGGACACTTCTCAATACAGAGCATGTTACCATAGTCTCTCGAGACTGAAGGATGCCTATGAAGGAATGCCATTCTGTGTGTATGTGTGTATGAACCTCTGTGTGTGTAGCAAACTTATAGTGGCTCTAACAGGGTTTTCAAGGTATGTAAAATATTCCCAGTGGCCAAGTGGGGATTCAAACCCTGTTTTCCAGCATCGTAGTCCATCACACCACACAGGCATTCATGAACATAATATTCCTCAAAATAAGCAATGATCAAAAAGAAATCCAAATATTTATCTATTTATTTTATTTATTTATTAGATTTTTACCCCACACTTCTAGACAACGTCTACTCGGGGCAGCTTACATAGATAAAAACACATCAGAATAACATATATAAAAATACAGTTATAACAATGAATTCTAAACAACACATTTCCAAGATGGCATGACTCAAGAAGAGGGAAAAAAATTAGAAATCACTTAATTGACTGGAGGGAAGGCCTGGTTAAATAACCAAGTTTTCAACTGGCTTTTGAAAACACCCAGCGAGGGTGCCAGCCGAATTTCGGTTGGGAGAGTATTCCACAGAAATCCAAACAGACCTGGGCCCACATCAAACATGCAATAGTGACACAGAACTACAAAATACAAATGCAACAGTAGGCAATACCTTTATAGAATGCTTTAAAAGTCACCATACAATATATTTATTTTATTTATTTATTTATTTACAATATTTTTAGCCGCACCATTGCCAGTGGCTTCTGGGCGGCGTACAGCATTAAAACTTAGAAACATTAAAAACATTTTAAAAGACAATATAAAATAGCATATATTAAAATAATACTTAAAATATTAAAATTAATAAGTCCTGCTGCTCATATGGCCAGCTAGGGGATATTAATTAAAATGCTGATTGAACAGAAAGGTCTTTGCCTGGCGCCGGAAAGCCAAGAGTGTTGGAGCCAGGCGGATCTCTCTAGGGAGGGCATTCCAAAGTTGGGGGGCAACAGCCGAGAAGGCCCTATTTCGACATGCCATCCCCCTCACCTCTTTCAGGGATGGCACCTTCAGAAGGGCCTCCTGGCCTGATCTTAGAGGATGGGCAGGCTCATATGGAAGAAGGCGGTCCTTTAGGTAACCAGGTCCTAAGCCATTTAGGGCTTTATATGTCAAAGTAAACACTTTGAATTGGGCCCGAGCAGCAACCGGAAGCCAATGTAAATTTTTCAGAACCGGCGTGATATGCGTACGTGCGGCGGCACCGCTTACCAGCCGTGCAGCCCGGTTCTGTGCCAGTTGCAGTCGTCAGACCGTCTTCAAAGGCTGCCCCACGTATAGCGCATTGCAGTAGTCCAGTCTGGTTGTTACCAGTGCATGAGTGACTGCTGCTAGGCTCCGTTCATCCAGGTAAGGGTGAAGTTGATATATTCTCCGCAGCTGTAAGAAGGCACCCCTGGACACCGAGTCCACCTGGGCTTCCAAGGTCAGACTGGGGTCCAGGAGCACCCCCAAGCTGCGGACCCTGTCCTTTAGGGGAGTGTAATCCCATCTAAAGTAGGGAAATGGCCCTTTAACCTATCTGGCGGGGCACCTACCAGCAGCACTTCAGACTTGTCTGGATTGAGCCTCAGTTTATTGACCCTCATCCAGACCATTATCGAGTCCAGGCACGAGTTCAGAACGGTGACTGCCACACCTGGATTGGTAGAAAATGAGAAGTAGAGCTGGGTGTCGTCAGCATATTGCTGACTCCTCAGCCCAAACCTCCTAACGACCTCCCCCAGCGGTTTCATATAGATATTGAACAGCATGGGGGACAGTATAGAGCCCTGAGGAACCCCATGATGCAACCGCCATGGGTCAGAGCTACTGTCCCCCAGCACCACCTTCTGGACTCGATCAGCCAGGTAGGAACGGAACCACTGTAAAACAGTGCCTCCAATTCCCATCCCAGCCAGTCTGTCCAGAAGGACACCATGGTCGATGGTGTCGAAAGCCGCTGAGAGGTCCAGGAGAATCAACAGGGATGCATTACCCCTGTCTTTCTCCTGGCAAAGGTCGTCAAACAGGGTGACCAAGGCAGTTTCCGTCCCATAACCCGGCCTGAAACCCGAATGAAATGGATCTAGATAATCCGTTTCATCCAGGAGAGCCTGGAGCTGCTCAGCCACCACACGTTCCAACACCTTGCCCAGAAAAGGGAGGTTTGCTATTGGATGATACTAATACTAACCTCTCAGTCTCAACGTGATCTTCTGTCTGCAGTATTGACACTACTGCAGTACACACTGCCCCAGCCACTCCAAGGCAAAGTTTCAATCAATAGAGGTTATTGGACAGTACTGATCTTGGGATTTGCACAGGCTAGCTTCTTTGGAATTGCAACATTGTGCTTTGCATTAGTAAGTTTCTATCTGTCATCAGACGCTCAGAACAGAATTCTTAATCATACTACATGTGTTGATTAGAGTAGAGTCATAGAGTTGGAAGAGAGCACTGCGACCATCCAGTCCAAACCCCGACATGCAGGCACATCCGTCAAAGTACTCCCAACAGGTGGCCATCCAGCCTCTGCGTGTGTGTTTAGTCGTTTAGTCGTGTCCGACTCTTCGTGACCCCATGGACCAGAGCACGCCAGGCCCTCCTGTCTTCTACTGCCTCCCGGAGTTGTGTCAGGTTCATGTTGGTTGCTTCGCAGACACTGTCCAGCCATCTCATCCTCGGTTGTCCCCTTCTCCTCTTGCCATCACACCTTCCTAACATCAAGGTTTTTTCCAAGGACTCTTTTCTTCTCATGAGATGGCCAAAGTATTGGAGCCTCAGCTTCAGGATCTGTCCTTCCAGTGAGCACTCAGGGTTGATTTCCTTTAGAACTGATAGGTTTGTTCTCCTTGCAGTCCAGGGGACTCTCAAGAGCCTCCTCCAGCACCACAATTCAAAGGCATCAATTCTTCGGCGGTCTGCTTTCTTTATGGTCCAGCTCTCACTTCCATACATCATGACAGGAAAAACCATAGCTTTGACTATTCGGACTTTTGTTGGCAAGGTGATGTCTCTGCTTTTCAAGATGCTGTCAAGATTTGTCATCGCTTTCCTCCCAAGAAGAAGGCGTCTTTTAATTTCAGGGCTGCTGTCTCCATCTGCAGTGATCATGGAGCCCAGGAAGATAAAATTTGACACTGCCTCCATATCTTCCCCTTCTATTTCCCAGGAGGTGATGGGACCAGTGGCCATGATCTTAGTTTTTTTGATGTTGAGTTTCAGACCATTTTTTGCACTCTCCTCTTTCACTCTCATTACAAGGTTCTTTAATTCCTCCTCACTTTCTGCCATCAGAGTGGTATCATCTGCATATCGGAGGTTGTTGATATTTCTTCCGGCAATCTTAATTCCGGCTTGGGTTTCTTCCAGTCCAGCCTTCCGCATGATGTATTCTGCATATAAGTTAAATAAGCTGGGGGACAATATACAGCCTTGCCGTACTCCTTTCCCAATTTTGAACCACTCAGTTGTTCCATGACCAGTTCTAACTGTTGCTTCCTGTCCCACATATAGGTTTCTCAGGAGACAGATAAAGTGGTCAGGCACTCCCATTTCTTTAAGAACTTGCCATAGTTTGTTGTGGTCCACACAGTCAAAGGCTTTCGCATAGTCAATGAAGCAGAAGTAGATATTTTTCTGGAACTCTCTGGCTTTCTCCATAATCCAGCGCAAGTTAGCAATTTGGTCTCGAGTTCCTCTGCCTCTTCGGAATCCAGCTTGTACTTCTGGGAGTTCTCGGTCCACATACTGCTGAAGCCTACCTTGCAGGATTTTGAGCATAACCTTGCTAGCGTGCGAAATGAGTGCAATTGTTCGGTAGTTGGAGCATTCTTTGGCACTGCCTTTCTTTGGGATTGGGATGTAGACTGATCTTTTCCAATCCTCTGGCCACTGTTGGGTTTTCCAAACTTGCTGGCATATTGAATGTAGCACCTTAACAGCATCATCTTTCAAGATTTTAAATAGTTCAACTGGGATGCCATCACCTCCACTGGCCTTGTTGTTAGCCAGGCTTTCTAAGACCCACTTGACTTCACTCTCCAGGATGTCTGGCTCAAGGTCAGCAACTACATTGTCTGGGTTGTCCGGGATATCCAAATCTTTCTGATATAATTCCTCTGTGTATTCTTGCCACCTCTTCTTGACATCTTCTGCTTCTGTTAGGTCCCTCCCATTTTTGTCTTTTATCATGTTCATCTTTGCGCAAAATGTTCCTCTAATATCTCCAATTTTCCTGAACAGCTCTCTGGTCTTTCCTTTTCTGTTATCTTCCTCTATTTCTTTGCATTGTTCATTTAAGAAGGCCCTCTTGTCTCTCCTTGCTATTCTTTGGAAGTCTGCATTCAATTTTCTGTAACTTTCCCTATCTCCCTTCAGCCTCTGCTTAAAAACTGCCAAAGAAGGAGACTCCACCACCTTTCGAGGCAGCCTATTCCACTGCCAGACAGTTCTTCCTAATCTTCAGATGGAATCTCTTTTCCTGTATTTGAAACCATTGCTCTGTGTCCTAGTCTCTGGAGCCCTAGAAAACAAACCTGTCCCCTCTTCAACATTTTTTAGATTAGGCATCCTTCAATCTCGAGAGACTATAGTAATGTGCTCTGTACGGAGGACTTGGAACAGCATCTAGTGTGGCTGAGAAGGCCAATTCAAGAGTGACAATCCCTTCCACACTGAAGACAAATACAATCTGTCCCCTGTCCAGCTCCCTGATTTTGCTGCTTTCGTGACTGTCTCTTTGCCTCGGCCTGCTGGACAAGGGTCTCTTCAAATTGGGAGAGGCCGTGATGCAGCGCCTGCCTTCAGGCTGAACGCTGAGATGTCAGGGTTTCCCATCTGTTGAGGTCCATTCCTAAGGCCTTTAGATCCCGCTTGCAGATATCCTTGTATCGCAGCTGTGGTCTCCCTCTGGGGTGATTTCCCTGCATTAATTCTCCATACAGGAGATCTTTTGGAATCCGACCATCAGCCATTCTCACAACATCCCCAAGCCAACATAGACGTTGTTGTCCTCTGGGGAATTAGCAACCCCTGCCAATTTGGTATCATCCGCAAATTTTATCAACATACTCACTATTCCTTCATTCAAGTCATTGATAAAGATGTTGAATAACACAGGACCCAGAACGGAACCCTGGGGCATCTCACTAGTCACCTCTTTCCAAGATGAAGGGGAGCCATTTGTGATCACCCTTTGGGTTCGGTCAGTCAACCAATTACAAATCCATCAAACAGTAGCACTATCTATCCCACATTCTAATAGCTTCTTTGCAAGAATATCGTGAGGAACCTTGTTGAAGGCCTTACTGAAATCAAGATATGCTGCATCCAGTGTTCCCTTCATCCACCACGCCTGTAACTCTATCAAAAAAAGAGATCAAATTAGGCAGGCATGACTTGTTTTTGAGAAATCTGTGCTGACTTCTGGTAATGACACCACTGCTTTCTAAGTAATTGCAAACTCTCTGCTTAATGATCTTCTCTAGAATCTTTCCAGGAATTGATGTCAGACTGACAGGGTGATAATTATTTGGGTCTTCTTCCCCCCCCCCTTTTGAAGATAGGGACAACATTAGCTTACCTAGAGCCAAGACTTCAGTATTATAGTTTTTTTTTAAAATCCAAAAGCAACCACGTGATTATTGTACTACTGTATACAAATGCAGAAGAATGTGATGCCTTCATTAGACCACTAAAAATATATCAGTAATAGCTCTGTGGATGGTTGGTGTTAATAATGCAATTAAAAGCACTTAATTTGCCTCTGATCCCGCATTATACAATCCCACCAGCCAGTGTGCATAATGTTTGTGCTGAAATTCTGGATAACATGTTATACATCTGATGGTGTAGCTCACACAAGTTCACGGTATGCCAAATCTGTTAGCCTTCGAGGTGCCACGGGACTCTTCGCCGTTTTGGCAAAAAAGTGATTTCAAAAATGCTTTTGAGGGTCGCTACAATTCTCGTAAAATCGCACCCACAACGTGGCTGAGGGGGGTCTGTGGACGAGTCCGAAAAAGTAACGTTTCCAAGCCCTGAAGACACGTGATAACCGGGGGGGTGAATTGCAAAACGGGAGGGGGAAGCACGTCCAGGCCAAGTTTGCGGGGCTTCCTCTCCCTTCTGCCCGGTTCGTGACCCGAGCAGAACGGGTGGGTACGCGCGTGTCACTCTAACCTTTCTGCTTCTATGAGCGGGCGGCCCTTGGCGGAGCTTTGTGGGGCGGAAGTGACCCGAGAGCAGAGACGCGAGCGGAAGGAGGTCACATAGGGAGGGGCGCCAGGAGGAAGAGGGGGCGGCGGCTGCTCTTCCGGACCCGAGGCCGAGGAGGTAGGTGAGGGGGGGGCCGCCTCCTTAGTCCCGGTTTAAGCCCCGCCCACTCGTCCCTGCCACGCCCCCTTCTCTCCCAGGTCCTTTTGTCAGGTACGATCAAGGGGTCCTCGGACGCCCGGGTTTTCTTTCAGTAGGGCTGAAGAAGGTTCGAGTGCTTCGGAATGAGAGTCCTGCGGCGGGCAGGAGGCGGGGAGAGAAGGCTCAGCCCCGGCAGGTATACAGTCATCAGGAAAAAGAGAATGCCTCTGAGCATGTGTAGAGTACATTTCGCCGCACAGTGAATTTTCTCCCTTGCTTGCTGCTTCTAAATATATAGGGGCTGGGCTTTTTGATCTGAAGATGTGTTTCTGCCCCTTTTCAAAAGTGAAGTACTGTACTGATGATGATGATGATGATGATGATGATGATGATGATGATGATGATGATGATGATGATGATGATGATGATGATGATGGAGTTGTGTCTCTGGGTCAGAACTGCAAGGTTCCCTGCCCGTTTTGCTTCAGAAATATTTTTGTGCAGTGAGAAATGTTGCCTGGCAAATGGAGTCATAGTCTCCGGAGACAGGATATTTTTTTCTTTTTCTGAAAGACGTGTCCCATGAACTCCCCATGTCTTTCTTATTACTGTCCATGGTCTGTTGGTGTTGGGATGCACACCTATTTCCCATTTTAATTTCTCGGAAGCAGGCAGAAGTAGAAAAATATACAGACATGGAATGGGCACCTAGTGGTCCTTCAGCTATTCATACGTTGGATTATAACACCCATCAGCCCCCAGCTAGCATAACCTGCAGTAAAGTAGGATGGGGATCTCAGTCCCACAGTGAGGACCCCTGTTCTCCTTTCCTTCCCATAGAAGCATCACTAATCACAGTGCTTTGTGAGAATTAAAAACGATTTCTCATGCATTTGGAGAATTTGTGTGCATTTTGATTGGCTGTCGTGGGGGCTCTTCCCAGAGCATGGTAGTCAGAGGTATTTCACCATGTCCTTCTTCCACATTATACTCAATGGATTTATCTTCTGGTAATAGTGCATCCCGATGCATTTCAATTTTGTGAAACAGGTCTGGTATTTGCAGTAGGCCTATTGTCTAGTTTTTAAAAGCAACAGCAAGATCCCATAAGCCAATCTTAAAGCCTGTCCATACTGTGAAATTTGGTGTGATCTGGCCAGTGATTATCTTCAGTGCAATCTATTCTAATGCATGGTACCCTTCTGCAAAGGCAGAAAAAAGAGCTATTTTGTATCTCAATAAATCATCCCCAAAAGATTGCATGCCCTAGCCCTGTGCCAGAAAGATACAGATCAGCTCTTAAAGGGGAAGATGGATTGTTTTCAGTTGAAACACAAGCAAACGAGGTCTTTTTAAAATGTGAGAAACAGTGCTGTCAGGGAATCATATAGCATAACTATAAGATAAGGCCTTCCAGATGTGGCTGTACAACATTTCCTGGCATTTTTCACCCATGGCTCTTCTCACCACAGCAGATGAGAGTTTCAATGCAGCAGCTGGTGGGCCTGGCATCTCCCATCCATCCCCATGTTCTTTGGTAATGTAGTTGGGTCACACTAGGGGTCACATTACTGATTTCCTTGTTTGCAGTACCTAACATAAAACTTACAGCTTTTGTGTTCTGGGAACAGATTGATAAGCTTTGAGGTACAAACTGGCAAATAATAATAAAGTATGATGAAAAATTGTTATTTGACTGTTGGATTGGCAAATGAGATTTTCAAAGCCAAGATTCATGCAGTACTAAAATAACCTTAAACACTTATACATAAAAATGCACCATTTTGAGAGCTTATGCTAATACTAGAGTGGGGCAGAGTATGGACCCCAGGACCAAACGGGGCTGTTTTGGTGATCTCGGACTTTCCCAGTCAAAGAAAGGTCCATAGAAGACAATTATTCTGCCGTCCCTGAAGCCTCCAGGAATTGTGGGTTTGCAGTAAAATGAGGCACAGCTTCACCTAAACTGAAACTGGCCTCCCAGTAACATTTGGTTTTCATTTTTCATAGCTTTTTATTTAGGGTTAGTGTGGCCTCTGATGGATCCTGAAGTGAAAGATTGCTCCCTGAGCCCTCTGAGGCTACCCTTCATGGCACTAAGGGAACAAACCTGTGTAAGCCAGCCTGTTCAGCTGTTTGGCTCATCCTTTTCCATGTTGTATTTCAGGATTTGGATGAGAAAGTTCCTGGCTTGACGTCCCCACTTTTAATGCACTCCATCCTTTAGAACAGTCCAAGGCCATAGATGTCCCTCTGTGGGACACAGGACAGCATGGCTGAAGCTGTCCATTATATTCACCTTCAGAACTTCAGCAAGTCCCTTCTGGAGACCTTGAACGGGCAGCGCCTTGGCGGGCATTTCTGTGATGTAACGGTGCACATCCAGGAAGCCACACTGCGTGCTCACCGCTGTGTATTGGCAGCAGGCAGCCCTTTCTTCCATGACAAGCTGCTGCTGGGCTACTCAGAAATCGAGGTGCCACCGGTGGTTCCCAGCCAGGTGGTGCGCCAGCTGGTGGAGTTCATGTATAGTGGCTCACTGGTGGTTGCCCAGTCAGAAGCCCTGCAGATCCTCACGGCTGCCTCCATCCTGCAGATCAAGACGGTCATTGACGAATGCACTCAGATCATCTCTCAGAGCCGCAGCCCCAAACCTCCCACTGCCCCTCCGCCTGTTTCCCTTACCCTTCCCAGGGTTCTCCCCACCAAGGCCCAAGAGCAAGGATCCAAAGAAGTTGTCGGCAGTGTCTCCCGGCCGGGCGATCTCGAAACTGCTCACCTGGACCCTCCCAAACTGCTTTGTGCCTCAGAGGTGCGGTATAAGCTGCGTGATCTGCTCTCTTCACAGCACAGGGAGGCCCGGATAGCCCCCTGCGAGGGGGGCATCGGTGATGGGGAGACAGGGGGCCCTTTCCTTCACCCTGCCGATGCCACGCCCAGCTGCCACAGTCGCAAGCAACGCCAGCCCGTGAGGCTTCAGCTCTCTGAGACGATGCCCGTCATCATCAAGGATGAGGAGGAAGGCAATAGGGAAAACAGGGAAGTCGTGGAGGCTGCAGAAAGGGAGGCCAAACTAAGCTGTTTTGCTGAGTGCAGTGGAAGTGCAGACTTTCCTCCTAGCTTTCCTGACGAAGCGGAGGCAAAAGATTCTGGGAACACCAGTGGGGCCAGCCAGAAAGAGAGCATCCATTTGGATTACGCCACTGCCGAGGGCCAGGATTTCTTTGGGAACCAGGATGTATTTTCAGAGTCCTTCATCCCATCCTGGCAGGGGGAGGAAAGTGGCGAAGAGACGGCAGCTGCTGCCACCACTCGCAACCGGGAGAAGTTCCACTCGGACTGCAGCTTGGAGGCTTCCAACCTGAGAAGCTTGGCGGGAGGGTTCAAGGCGGACTTGGGCAGCCCCTCTTCATCCTTTCCACCACGCAGCAATAGTGGCGGGGGGCTGACCTTTGTCTCCTCACTGGGTATCCAGAGAGAGCTCAAGGCGGAGGTCAGCGGGACCAACACGGCAACCAGCACCACCAGCATCTTTCAGTTCCATGTGCCGCAGCCGGGCGGGGTGGCCCAGAGCTTCTACAGCATGCCGCAGCCGCCAGAAGCAGGGGCCAGCAACATGGTGCAGCTCAGCCCCAGCGCCGTGGTGACAGGCAGCTTGCATGGCGGGGAGCAGCCGAGTCAACAACCTGGCCCCTCACGCTGTTCTGAGCCATCTTACCAATGTAGCCATTGTCAAAAGACCTTCAGCTCCCGCAAAAACTACACCAAGCATATGTTCATCCATTCAGGTAAGGAAGGAGAGGCTGGACGTCTGGGTAAGGGAATTGAGAGCGGAAAGATCCAAAAAGAGCTCCTCCTCAATAACCAACCTATCACAAAGTTGTCTTAAGTCTGAACAAGAGAAGATTTGCAGAGTGCTCTGAGATGAGGAAGGGTGTTTTGTGGCCTGCAGCCACATGTGGTCCACCAAAGTCTTTTGAGCTACACCTACCTCCATCACTATGGAAGAATATTGGTCCCCAAAATTCCCACAGTCATGCCTGACGCGACTCGATTCTCCCATTTTATGCTCTTCTCTTTGCCCTGCTTTTGGGAATCCACAATAGCATCTCAACCTCTCCCCCCCCCCTGAAAAAAACCCAGGTCAGAGCAGCCTGTAGGTGTTGGAGTGGGTAGGTGGAAACTGGGAGAGGGGTGGTCTCTGGACTGTATGCAGTAGCTCATCTTTGCTTTATATAATAGATAAGTGGTTCCCAACCTTGGATCCCCAGATGTTCTTAGGCTAAAACTCCCAGAGGCCTTCACCCCTAGCTGTGGTGGCTATGATTTCTGGGAGTTGTAGTCCAAGAACATCTGGGGACCCAAGGTTGGGAACCACTGTGAAGATGAATAACAGCAAAGTGCAAGACAGATATAGCTGGAAAGTAGCGAGAAAGTGTGGAGAGAGTCAGTGGCTGTTGTTGATCTCATAAGAAACTGCCATAAATATTTTCTCAACCTAGTTGAGTACTGTCTCCTTCCATGGTTCCCCATCTTAAATCTCCAGATGTTGTTGGAAACAACTCCCAGATTCTTCAACCGTTGGTCACGCTGGCTGGAGATCCATGTTTGAGGACTAGCAATAGCCTTCCAAGGTGTCCCTTTATGAGCCTGCTCAAGTATTAAGATAATCGGGGGGGGGGGCTTTCTTTCAGTCCCACCATCTTCACGGGTGCATTAGGTGGGGACACACAGGAGAGGGCCTTCTCTGTTGCTGCTCCCAGACTCTGGAAATCCTTCCCACAGGGGACCACATTGGGGCCAAACTTTGCACTCCTTCCACAAGCAAACAAATCTTTCTCTTCAGACAAGCTTTCCCTTAGTGAGTGGCTGCCCGAGAGGGGCTTTTAAATGGAGTGTTTTACCTTGTTGTTTGAATCTGTTTTTGATGTTGATTTTGTTTACCATTTTTAGTGTAGTGTTGATTCTTTTAAATCAACCATCAGTCTAGTTTCTGTTCTTAGCTCTTTCATGTTGTCTTTTAATGACATAAGCTGCCTTGGGTCCTTTTTAAGGAGAAAGGTGAGGTAAAAACATTTTAAATGAATACCTACATACATGGGTGCTGCTACAGAAAAGGCCCTAGGACAGGGATGGGCAACTTTTAAAAAAATATTAAACAAAATCATACAAATGTAAATACATCTAATAACAATAGCATAAGAAAAACTCTATAAATGTCTAGCACCACCACCATTTGGGAGTTACAAGCATTGACTTTCTTTCCCCTTCATGGAGCCTCATTCCCTTCCACAAAGACATATGTCCCTTCCCTTTATTAATACAAAAATCAAGGAATTCTTCCCATATACCTATAAGTGTATTCTTATTTATCAACACTTTCTTAACCATAATATTAACTATGGTTAACTTATCAGTAATAGCTGTATCCTAAACCTCTCTTTACCATTCATTTAATTGAAAGTTATACATTGTTTCTCAATTCCTACCTACAATTAATATTGCTGTTTTTAATTAAATGGAAATGTATTAAAATTAGCTTTTTAAGGATGAGCAACTGCTCTCTTGAGTCCTAGGCAGCATTTCAGGATAAAGGATAGTGGGCGTTGTTGACAAACTATATCTGGAAGGCTGTGGGTTATCCACCCTCCTCTATGCCTCTCCAGTTCAAGACAGTGAATGTCTTTCCAGTTCAAGATGGTGGGGTGGCCCTCAACACTGCCCTCCTTACTGACCTCTCATCATCTTTCCCCCTTGATAGGTGAGAAGCCTCATCAGTGCAGCATCTGCTGGCGTTCCTTCTCCCTGCGGGATTACCTGCTCAAGCACATGGTGACCCACACTGGGGTGCGGGCTTTCCAGTGCTCTATCTGCTGCAAGCGCTTCACCCAAAAGAGTTCTCTCAATGTTCACATGCGCACCCACCGCCCTGAACGCTTCCAGTGCTGCATCTGCAACAAATACTTCTCCCATCGCACCTTGCTGGAACGCCACATGACCACCCACACAGCCTGGAAAGGGGGCCAGCATGAGGCCCCAGGGGCCATCGCCGCTGCATCAGCCACCACGGCAGATTGGAAGGAGAAACCCAGCCTTGCCGCTGCTACCTCTGCTGCCGAGAGCACCATCGCCACCACCGCCACGTCGTGGAAAACAGGAGAGCCATCGACCGAGGGTGCCATCAGTGCTTGGAAAGCGGGAGATCCTGCCTCTGGAGAAAGTGGCCTGGTGGCTTGGAAGGGGGAGGCAGGAGGGGAAGGGCCTGTTGCAACCTGGAAAGGGGATCCGACTTCAGAGGCCCCCATGCAGCCTCATACAGCATAGGGCATCTAGGCACGGGTGCAACGCTCTAGGAGCTTACTTTGTCCACTCTGTGGTGCTGCTCACCAAAGTGGCCTCGCATCAAGGCTTTGAATTCTGAGAGGCGTCCTCTCCAGCGAGATTTCCACACTTGTAGAGCAGCTCATGGGGGAGGGCACCATGTATGCTAGGTAAGCAGTAGGTTCTAAAGCAGAAACTGGACAGGCCACATACGTGAGCTGTGGAGCTCACCATCGGGGGACATGCCTGGGGTTGGGGATGCTGTGATAGTCATGGCACTGTTGTCAGCTCAACCCTAGCCTGCCTGTAGCTCAGTGATAGAGCACAAGCTTTCAGTGGAAAGGGCCTTAAGTTCAGTCCCTGTTATCTGCAGTTAAAGAACCGTAGTTGGCAGGACTCAGAAAGGCTCTCAGCCTGAGATCTAGAAGAGCTTTATGCCATCAAGATAGACAATACTCAACTAGTTGGACAATGGTCTGACCGAGCTTATTAAGACAGCAAAGGAGTTGCTAAAGCAAGTTAGCTTTAATATGCCAGTGTCTCTATGTCAGCACCAAACATACTGTTGTTTTGATGGCCTTCTGGGATTCCCAGAGTCTTTTGGCCAGTCATTTTGGGAATTCAGATGTAGGTGCTAACACCCCCTGTTTTCTGGGGTGACTACTCACATAATCCTCCAGGCAGGGTGAGGTTCTGGGAGAAGTGGTCGAAAAACTGCTTTCCACTTCAAGATGATGGGGTGGGTCCTTCTCAGAGTAACTCCAGCCTCCTTGCCAACTGTTTTTCCAAGCTCTGAGTTGGACTGGTGCTCCGATCTAGCAGAGCTGCTGTTAATGCTTTGTGGCAATAAACAGGAAACACAAACTCTGCTGCCTTAAAAAAAAAAAAAAGCAAATATCCATTGGGCAGACTGGAGCATAGCAGCCTTCCTCAGACTGCAGCCTTCAGGGGTGTTGGGTTACAACCACCATCATCCTCAGCCAGTATAGCCTGGTGTGGGTGATGGTGGAGGCACTTGAAGATACCCTGGGTGGTCCTAGTTGCTGGGAGGCTGGCTTCTGGTTTTCCAATTGGATTCCACGAATATATTTAAAGAAACCAATCCTGTTCTCAGCCTTTTCTCTCTTGAAAATAAACCAGTGTGTACAGTGGTGCCTTGCAAGACGAGCGCTTCGTATAACAACGAAATTGCATCACGAAGTTTTTGCGATCGCAAAATGATGTTTCCTATGGGCTTGCTTCGCATTGTGATGATCGGTTCCCTGTTTCACTAACCGATTATTGCAAAACGAAGATTTTCGCACAGCTGATCGGCACTTTCAAAATGGCCGCCGGGTAAAAAAATTGGCCACCCGCTGTTTTCTGGGACGGATTCCTCGCTGCACGGGCAGCGAAAATGGCCACGCTATGGAGGATCTTCGCTGGACTGTGAGTTTTAAGCCCATAGGAATGCATTGAAGGGGTTTCTTCTACAGTATTGGCTTTTTAAAATTGCTTTACGATGTTTTCGCTGGAACAAATTAACATCGTAATGCGAGGCACCACTATATATATTTCCAAATCCTCAATCTGTAGGATGTTTGATGAAGTTTCTGGAGTGGTACAAGAGCTCAGTATAGATGCTATATGCACGTGATCCCAGATTCATCCCTGACCCCTTCCATGGATGAGGGTCTTTAATAGCAAACCATGTTAGATGTTGCTTTTCTGCCTGAGAGCCTGGAGCAGCTGCTGTCAGTCTGAATAAATAATACTGAGCTAGATGGAGTAGATTTTTCTGTGTCTGTATGTCCAAAGACTCATAGCCTCATTCACTTGGGAAAAGTTGCTCTTTTTGGACTATGACTCCCAGAATCCACCAGTGGCCATGAAGTTGGGAAGTTTGAAAGATGTAGTTTAAAAAACCCTGACTTTTCCAAACTCTGCTCATAGAGTAAGCAAAGAGTTGGTGTGACTTTCTGCTAAGCAGCTGGCACATACGTGAAAAACACACCATCCGTGCCTTCTGCCAACTGCAAGCAAGCAGTGGGTTGTGTTCCATCAATTGTGCTGTCCCCTAATTCTTCTCCTTTTGCCCATCAAAGGCTTGTATTAATTCAGTGGGTTGCATTTCTCTTGTAACCATGCATCCTTCAATGGAAATGGATGTGATTTGGGGTCCAGCCTATACCCTATTAAACTTGATAGCTGAGAAAATGGAAGAAAATTCCTTCTTTGGTCTTTTCCGTCATTCCCATAGCATAAAATAAAATGATAGATGGATTTGTTGCCTTCCTTGTTGTCCTCAGGATGTCTGCACACCAGAGCATCCACCAGAAGATCCCACAGCTTGCAGTAAATATTACAGCACGGTTTTGGAAATTAGGCCTGTCCCTGCCACTCATCCTCCAGGCCCTTCTTAAGCACAGAAGCTGGCAAATATATTTATTATTATTTATTTATACTTACATTTATAGACCACCTTTTCTCCAAGGAGCTCAAGGTGGCATACATAGATGTCCCACTCCTTACTTTGCAACAGGCCTATGAGGTAGATCAGGCTGAGACACAGTGAGTGACCCACGTTCAGTGAGTATGGCAGCCCACTGAAAACATGAGCCTACATTTCAGTCTCCACAGTCCAGTTCAACCTTTCCCCAATCACTGCAGGGACTCTCAGTTCATCAGTGTGACATTTATAGAGGAATTGTGGCGTAGAGTACACTTAAATGATTGCCCTGACAGCTCTTAGCTCTGATAGCTTTAAAGAGAAAACAGAGAAATCCATGGAAGATTTGCCTGTCAGATGTTGGGACCACAGGAGATAAATAGAACAGCTGTCTACAGCAGGGGTGGACAACTTTGGCAGATCTGGGGGCCATGTTTCTGCTGCTGGGACCCACTGGGGTTCACCTAGACACCAAAAAGCAGGAGATATTAAACTACTGTATAAGTGGCTTCAAGTTCATTTGCAAATGGGTATTAAACGGTGTTGGGTGCACAAGTATGGTGAAGCTTCACTCCTTAAGGCTTCCAAGACCTGCAAATTACATTACTTTGCTGGAAAAAGGGGGGAGCTGAGGAAGGCTTTGGGAAGCCACCCTTTGCCCTCCTAGATCTACTGGGACCATGCATTTCTGCATTTCTTGGGCAGTGCAAATATATCAGGTGCCACCATTATGTTTTGCTCGGGATCCTTGAAAAAGACAGGTGGCTGTCCCTAGTCATAACCAGATCATTAGGAACTTGCTGAATCTTGAGAGAGGTAGCTCTTACATTTTCAGAACAGACCACAGTGCAACCTTGAAAGTTAGCTTCCACAAGTAGGCATAAAATGTTGTTGCTGACTATCTAGTAGCCCACTTTCCAGCTCTGCTCATGGGGGAGAGAACCGCCCCTCAGCCAACAGAAAAGTCATGAGGACTTGTTGGAGAAGGAGGGAATAACATTCAGTCTCTTCACCAGCTTGAACTGTGCTTGCATTAAATTCCCAGCGAGTGGGGCTAGTAGACCAGTTGCTAAACAAAGTCTCCCACAATGATCATACTAACACAAAACAGATGCACAGTAGAGTCTGGTCTACTTTCCTCAAATCCTGGCTAGGCAGACAATGTTATCTGGAGGGAGACGCTACTAATGCAGCCTGCTCAGGTCTCTTCCCATAGAATGGCTTTCCCATCCCATTCTGTGCAGATCTGTCTTGTCCAAGAATAGCAACACACCTAAGGACAGCTAATGATTCCATAGGTACTCTTGGGTTTTATACCACTTTGTCACTCTTGCTCTGCTCTGTCTTACAGCACCATCTGCCTGCATGTCTAGCATTGTGAGCTGCTCACCAGAGCTTCTCATACTTTAATTCAGGGCCAGCCCTCCTGTTTGACAAAGTGAGGGGGTCGCTTCTGGTGGCAGATGCTGGGTGTTGGAAGGAAAGCACTGGAGGTGTCCTGTGTTACCTGTCCTATGCCACCTAAGCTGTCCTGCTGCTTTCTATGTGTGGCGGAGGAGCCAGAAAGAGGATTCAACTGGCCGTCTGGGATGGAGAATGGGTGCCATTTTGTTCTCGGCTTCAGACAGCAAAATGTCTCAGGGCAGAATTACCTCCCATAGAAGTGGACAGGATCACAAGTAGGTGAACGCCGATACACAGCGTGAGTTGCTGCCATTAATCCTCCTCCACTTCCTGCTAGTTTCTGTGCCAAGTAAACACCTGTGCAAGAGGAGTGTATGGAGCTTAATGTTCACCTGCCCCATAATTTGAACTCCCTTGAAAAATAAGGCCTGTACATAGTAAGGCTCAAATAATTGCTGGCCAGCTGGAAGCCCTTGTTATACTAAACAATTTACCTTAAACAGAAGACTGAGACACGAAGGCTTTTCTATTGAAGTTCATTTTATTTACATGAGAAGGAAAAACAAAAACAATACGCCACTGCAGTTGGCGGGAAGAAAAACCAATTTCACCTTAATTGTGGGTGATTAGGATTTCTTCAAAGAACAAAGGAGTTGGTACAATCTTATAGCTGTCCCCTCAGGGCGAGAGGGGTGGGCCTTTGAGGTCATTAAGTTAGTTAGCAACAATTCATTGGATTAGTGAAAACACATTTTAGACATGCGCAGAACAATTCACTTTCCCTAAATTGGCCCTTTGTCTCAACATTCCATGCTTATCTAGCTTTTAGCCTTGAGCTATGAAGAAAGGAAGCAAGGAGAAGGGGGGGTCCAGCCTGTTTTTACAAGGCTGGCTAATCTCTTCTGAATACACACACACACACACCAAACAACTTGTTTTTAAGAACAATCTTTTATGAGGCAATTGCCTTAATTGAATAAGTCAAACTTTTACTTCTATCAATTCCCCCGTTTTTCTTTTTATAATTTCTTTTGACTTATTCACAATTATGAAAATTTCCCCCCCCCAAACCAACCTGAGGTGTCTTTCACTTGGACAGTTTTCATAGGAGCCCCAGGTACAATCGAACTTTACAGGCACCTTCCTGAGGCTTGCAGGGCGTGGTAGATCAGGTGGCTAACTTCACACAGTTTCATACAGGAACAAACAGGTGAGTTCCTAAACTGCACTTGCTGCTATTCTCCATACCATGTGGTGCTGAACTCAGCCTATTCCACCACATTTAATTCTAGTCCAGCCTCCATTACTAATTACTGTAACACGGAATTCAATCCAAATTCTCTCGGGGTTTTCTCTAGGGTCATAACAAGTTTGAGTTCCCAGGGAGTCCTGACAAATTTTGTACTCTACCTTGTCAAATGCACAGGAGGTAATATTATCAACACAATTGAAGATGGACTTATAGGTTAAGGTCTGCTGTTCCCTGCTTCCCTGCCTTGTCGTTATTACACAGGGGCAGGTGGATCCTGTAGCTTGTAGCACAAGGCTCAAGAAGAGCCCTCACACTATCATTATTTTGCCATCAACCCGTGGTCTGCCAATAAACAATTGCCTAATATTTCTCCAAGACATTAGAGGGGTGGGCTTTACCTTCGCTTGTAGTGGGAATTCCATTCTTCGTCCGGACTGGGTACTGACCAGGGGTTTGCGTTTTTGCACTTCCAACACGTTTCGTGGTGCACCGAAGATGCGTAACGGAGTCATCCCTTGGAAATTGGTCTCTGCCTGCGCCGAGCTATCAGATTGAATTCTCCACGGACAGCTTGCAATTGGCGTTTTTACAGCCTACAAGCTTCAGTCCACAACCCTTCAGGATATCTCACCTTAAGCACATACCACCTCAAAGCCGGGTTTTCGTCAAATTTAGTTATTCTGGCACTCCAATGGTGAGGGCAAAAATGGCAATACAAATAACAGTAAGGCTCAAAAGGATCCAATCCTATCAGGGGGTCTTTAAGTTTCAGATATCACCTGATACTCCGAGTAAACTGCCGGGAGGTGAAAGTATGAGAGTAGAAAGATCACTTTCCTGGGGAAATGACCTAGTCGGAGTCTGACTCTGATCCAGGGCAGATGTTGCTATCTCTGATTTTAATGAGGGGGCACTGCTTGCAATCTCGGTTATGCCAGAACTCTAGACTTGAAGCCAACTCAGTGCTAGTATACAAAGTTCCACGGCCCTTACCTCGTACCTCTTTGCGTACCATCAATTGGTTACCACAGGCCAACCCTTTGTATTCAGTGTCCCAATAGGAAGTGGTTTGTATTTGTACCTTCCACTCTTCCACCTCCCCTTTTGGTGTTCGACTAATTGAACAGGAAAACCAGGGACAAATTCTACCTGTTATATAGGGAGTTATAGACATTACTCTGACAGCAATTACCCAAATAGTGGTAACCTGGGTAGGACAATGAAATCCGACAATCCTCATTCAAAACCCTTCTTCTTCAGAGCAACTATCAGTGTCAGTACTTTCATAAGGTTCTTGATCTTTCGTGATAGGGCAAACCTTGCAGTACTAATTGTGACACCACCGAGAATCCCACAAATCTGTAAAAACTTCGTTAAAGATTTTTCTTTCCTCCTCCCAATCAATGGTCCCCTCGTCCTCCAACACTACTTGATCACCAATTGAATATCCTTTAAAGAAGTAGAGTCCCCTACCTGCTTCTGTTTACTTTTAAATTCACCTTCCAAGTTTGGACCAGATTATTAACTTTTCTTACTTCTATATACACACTAAAGAAAGGACAATACTTATGCGCTAACCGACTAATGGACATTACATATGTCGTTTAAAAATAGTCTTTTAGTCCGTCTTTGGACACAGGCACAACTTTTCACTGTCCCTCAGGGTCGACTGCGCGCTTGGCTCTGGTATAGTGAGTCCAACCAGCTTCCTCAGTTTGGATGGCAGTCTCTGTTGTCAACAGTATCTGGAACGGACCAAGCCATCTTGGGGCGAGCGGTTCACTCTCCCATGCCTTGATATAAGCCCAATCCCCGGGGTGGAAGGAATGCACTGCTACCTCCAATGGCGTTCGTTCGTTACACTGAGATGCCTTGCTCCCTGTCATCGGAAAGAATAGAGAACAGAGCCAGCAAATACTTTCTTATAAAGGCATCCTTGAACAAATCTATTAAGGCTCACTCTCTGTGTATTAACATCCCAAATTTCCATTCTGCACAGGCTTCAAAGGGCGAGAGTCCTGTAATGCTATGCAGCTGCTAGGGGCAAACCCTTCGGTCAGGGCAACTGCGCTTGTTGCATCAACTTATTAATTTGCTCTTTCAAAGTCTGGTTCATCCCTTCAGTTTTTACCCCTGTTGCTAACCATTGATTGGATTAACCCATATCTACAAATAATTTGTTCCAATAAGATTTTACAAACTGTCCCTGTCGTTGCCCGAGCCATAGGGTATGCTTCTACCCAGCCAGTGAGCTGATCAGTTATTATCAAACACTGATTCCAAAGTCCTGACTTTGGCATATCAATAAAATCACATTGCAAATGTTCAAAGGGGTGGATGGCCAGAAGTCGTCCTCCCATTTCTGTTTTTCTCAGGTTATTCTTATTTACTCTCTGGCAAGGAATGCAGTGGGCTAAAATGGTGTTGGCGTGTGACCACACTTTTCTTCCCTGTATATTTTTGCAGAAAGGCTGAGACCAGAGCCTTAACTCCCCAGTGTCCTCCCTCGTGCAATACCTTCAGGACTTCCCTGACCACCCCCTCGGGCAGCCATTGTCTTCCATCTCTCAACTTTAGTGTGCCGTTCACCATTGTAGCTCCCTGCTCCTCTGCTAATTCAAGCTCCTTTTGTGAATACACCAAAGGGGCAATGATCTCTTTACTGGTAGGAATAAGGGCTGCTAAGAGGGCGGGATTCAATTCTTTTCCTGCCGCCTTTCTTGCTACCTTGTCAGCCAGCCGGTTTCCTACTACCTCCTGGGAGTTTCCCTTCTGGTGCCCTGGAATGTGGATAATAGCTACCTCGGACTGGAGGCTCAACGCTTCTAGAGTGTCCAGTACCAACTGATGGTGGGCCAGATTCTTTCCCTGGGATGTAAGTAGTCCTCTTTCACTCCAAATTTTTCCAAAAACGTGGACTACTCCACATACATACTTAGAGTCTGTCCAGATATTTACAGATTTTCCTGTGCTTATTTCTAAAGCTCTTTTAGGGCATATAATTCTGCTGTCTAAGCTGACATGGACGGGGGAAGGGGTCCAGATTCAACTTCGAACCCCCCATCCTCTATCACCGCATATCCCGTTATTCTTTTCCCATTCACTACTCTAGAGGAACCGTCAGTGTACAAGTTCCATGTTCCCTCTATTGCCTCTTCCTGTAGGTCTTCCCTAAACTTTATCTGTAGACCAGTCAGGGCAATACAATCATGTTCATTACACAGTTCCTTCCTGACAGTTTCCGATAAACCCTCAGTATTAGATCGAGTTTTTCAAGGAGAATAGCCTCGATCTGTAGCAGCCTACTGACCATCATCCACCGCCAAGGATAGTCCTATGCTGGTGTGAAGAATGCAGGACAATCGCTTCCTTTGTTCCTATGTTGCATTTACTCCTGTTCTCAAATTCTTCACCTTAAAACTGAAATATATTCTCCTAACGATTTCCGGATTTAGGCTCAATGTAGTTGTTTGTTATAGGAATTAAACCATAACCCATAGTTTGCAAGGCATCCATGCCAATGATTAGATCCTCTGTGGCTTCTGGATAATTCACTCTTAATAAAAATACCACACATATTAACCTCTTAGAACTGGTAGTGACCCCTGAATGCAAAAGTGACTTCTAAGGAATTCCCACAGAAAGTGCCTATGTAAAACAGGCAAACCATTCCCGGTGCAAAATAAAACCCCCCCCTTTTTTTTTTTAGCTCCCACTTTCTCCTGTCTCCAAACTCTCTATATAACTTGCGCTTTGCCCTTCACACCTCCAAAGCCTCCTTTTCAATAAAGGCTTTTTAAACACGTACTTCTGCCAATCAATCCACATACCGCATCTGTCATTTTCCCGCATGTTTTTCTGTGGGATTCCATAGTCAACAATTCCCCTAGTGTCTTGTGTGTGTGTGTGTGCGTGATTTTCCCTTTTTTTTTTTTTTTTAACCCATTCCCTTAGCTTTCCAGTAGGCTTTTACAGTCCCTTTAGATGGAAAAGAATTACCCTGTTAATCACTAAAGTCAGAACAAAGATTCATTTGAGTCCTAACGCTGGCCGGGATCTCCCTCCCTCAACACCAGGCGATTTTTTTTTTTTTAACTCTGTGCCTACTCTTACTCTTAACCCTTTATACCCCAGTAAGTTTAACAAGCCAAAAGAGCTTTTTCTCATTCCCTGTTCTCCATTCGCTCCTATTTCTCTTAGGACTCCTCCTGAGGATTCCATTTCATATACACTTTTGGATAACATTCTCTGTGTTTTTCATGAACTTTGAGAAAGTTACGTTCCTTCTTCTCTTTTTAATCCTTTTTCCTGTCAGCTAACTGTAGTGCTCAGCTTAGAGCAAACAGTTCTGCTGTCCGAGCTGGCATGCACTATTAGTTTTGTTAAGGACTCCTTTCCTGAATCTCCTTCCTCCTCTAGCTGCATCGCTTGTTGATACACACTTATTTTTCCCTCCTTTCTAGCCTTTCCTTTCCCATTTCCCCTCAAAACTCTTTACCTGATTAACAACTTTCCTTGCCTTCTTTACAATATTTCCAATTACTCCCTCCTTTCCTTACTCTCTCTCTATTTGCCTAGCTTCATCTAAGTATTTCCTGAGCCACCTTAAAAGTGAACACAGTCAGGGCCCCTTGCCCCTCCTTTCTCTTCCCCCCGCTTCTTCATTCCCTTCTCTTCTGAGCGGGTAGGGCAGAGAAAAACTCCTCCTGTTTTCTCTTCTTGCTACCACCTTTGAGCTTTTCGCTAGCAACTGTCCTATGGGTTTGGTTGTCATGTCATCCATTTTCTGTAACTTGGACTTTATATCTGGGTAACACCCTGACACAAATTCCAATCTCAGAATATTTTCATTTCCTGAATCTTCCGGGTCCAGCCCAGTGTTCCTTCGCATATTGCGTTTTAGCCTTTCCAGATATTCAGCTGAACTTTCATTCTTTTCCTTACGGTTGACCAAAAAGCCAATTTCATGCTAACAGTCTTAGGGACTGTTGCCTCCAACCCTTTCAACAAGAACTCTTTCATTTCTGCACTTCGCCCTCTGATATTTTCATCCTGAAAATCCCAATCTCCAGGGGTTACTTCTGGAAGTGCTTCCCTGGCCGCCTGTGACTCCGGCCAGCTGCTTACAAATGTGCAGCAGCTCTGTGGGCTTGTAAATCATAGTCCCTAAAGCATCTCTGAGACTTCTCTGAGTGGATACTGGGCACTAACTCCCTGCTCCTCTATCTGCTGTGCCTTAGAGCGGGTCACTAGTCCCTCGGACAGCGTCCCGTCTTTATTTTCGCCATCCCCCTCCTTTTCTTTTACTGAGGTGGAGCAGTCCAATTTACAAACTCCAATTTTGTCATTTCCTCATCTTGTAACTTAGAACCTATCAAGTCTCTACTTACTGCCAGTTTTATTTCTTCTCCAAATTTGATTAGGTACCATATCCAAAAATCTACATAAGGGACGCGGGGCGGATGGGCCAAATTTTGGCCCTTTAGAACGAATATCAAATTGTGTCTAATCTTCAGAGCACATGGACCATTTCCTTCTCTGTCTGAAACTCCTGTACCTTTTTACAGACTCCCAATGCAGCAACAGCTTGCCCACCGCACTGTTGCCAGGAATTCCTAACTCATTACCACCCCCACAAGGGCCTGGAGTCGGGGCGTCCCCCTCGGAATTCCTATGGTCCCCACCGGACCTTCCATGGTCCCCACCGGACCTTCTGGACCCCCCCGCGGGCCCGTTTTGGAAGTCTGTATTCCCATCCCACGGGAGACAAAGACACAAGGATAGGGAGGTTGCGTAGAGAGTAAGGGGTCTCTCTGACGCAGACACAAGGAGGGTACAGACAACAGTCGCACACCTTGGCCCAGGGCCCCGGACTACTTCAACGGCCACCTCTGGGAACCGCAAGGTCTCTCACTCTTCATTCACACAACAACAACCAACCCTTTCAGAGTTTCCCACTACGACTTACCAGGTCCGTTGGTTGGTCTGCTGGCTCGTTGATTCGTTGGCCGGCCGGCTTAAAAAAACTCTCGCGTTCGTGCCTCTTTCCGAGTTCTTGATGCCAAGCAGCCAAAGCGTCGGCAAGGAAGCGGCTGCCTTAAAAGAAGGCAGGGGCGCCTTCCGATTCACTTCACCACCGCCTGTTCTGCCTGACCTCAACTGGATCAAAATCCAGCCCCAATCGGGGCGTTTAGAGCATCCCGGACGAGCCCCCAAATTGTTATACTAAACAATTTACCTTAAACAGAAGACTGAGACAGGAAGGCTTTTCTATTGAAGTTCATTTTATTTACATGAGAAGGAAAAACAAAAACAATACGCCACTGCAGTTGGCGGGAAGAAAAACCAATTTCACCTTAATTGTGGGTGATTAGGATTTCTTCAAAGAACAAAGGAGTTGGTACAATCTTATAGCTGTCCCCTCAGGGCGAGAGGGGTGGGCCTTTGAGGTCATTAAGTTAGTTAGCAACAATTCATTGGATTAGTGAAAACACATTTTAGACATGCGCAGAACAATTCACTTTCCCTAAATTGGCCCTTTGTCTCAACATTCCATGCTTATCTAGCTTTTAGCCTAGAGCTATGAAGAAAGGAAGCAAGGAGAAGGGGGGGTCCAGCCTGTTTTTACAAGGCTGGCTAATCTCTTCTGAATACACACACACACACCAAACAACTTGTTTTTAAGAACAATCTTTTATGAGGCAATTGCCTTAATTGAATAAGTCAAACTTTTACTTCTATCACCCTGAAGACACAGTTTGAAATTGTGGTGTTCTACACCCCCCTCTTTCTGATGTTCACCTCTGGCGTTAAGGAAATCAAGATGCAGTTGGAACTTGCCACTCAGTTTCTGGCCAGCTGCTACAGCCGAGACACTGCACAAGGCCTTTGCTTCCAAAACAGAACCATGTTCAGAGGAAGAGGAAAGAGAGAGAGCTCCAGATGCCTCCTTGGCCTCCGGAGATGCACCTGTGGGCTACAACTATTTTCAAAAAGTGGAAACTTTTAATAGTGCCCAAGGCAGTGTAATTAACCGGTTGTCTCTCGGGTGGGAGGAGTGTTGTTGCAAGAGCTCCCTCAGAACGTATTGACACTCCGGGCAAAGAGATGGCATGAAACCATCTTCTTAATGGCTCCCTTAGCAAGTTACTACAATTAGCAGTTGTTATCATTTGTTCCCCAGCAAGCTGTTCATCCCCTGGAGAGATTTAATTATGGAAAAAGAGCACAGGGACATTCCTGGTGAAACTGTGTCATCTCACCCACTCCAAGAACAGTTTTGTGGTGGACACAGACTCGAAGGGACAAAACTGGCTGCATGCAGGTACCTTAAGAAGACGGCAAACAGTTTGCAAAAGTGTCGTATGAAAGGTGAGCTAGGAGAACTGGAGTTGGATATAACTAGTTGCAAGTAAATCACTACATGTAACTAGTTACTTTGTACAATATACCTAGGTGTTACAAAGTTAATTTCTAGGTATAGCATGTAATACCTAGGCCATTTATTGCACTTGTATGCACACTGACAGTACTTGTATTTTTTACTTGTACTGTATTTTTTCACCATCCAGATGATGCAAGGCTTTAACCAGTACTATATGTGACAAACTTAAACCGTTAAGTATCTGCAGAAAGTGGTAGTTGTTTCTTATTTTCAATTTGTACCATTGACAGATTTCAGGCAGCAAGAATCTATCAAAAGCCATCAATTTAGCATGATTCCAAGTTTAAAATGAAAGCAACAGCAGCAACAAAAACAGCAGAAAACCCTAGCATAAAAATGAAACAGCAGATCTAAGTTTTCCTCTACATTTTGGGAGTAGATGGTTTTTGAAGGCAGCTGGTTTTCAAGAGGGATTAACAGCAGATGTGCAGAACATTTGAAGCTTTCTGTTTCAGTGTCTTTCAGTTTAAAAAAAACCATACGTATGTCCATACATCCAGAAGATTGTTTCTAGGCCTTCCTCCAGAGGCTTTTGGAGGCAGCTAACATCCATTCTAAAGGAAATCAACCCTGAGTGCTCACTGGAAGGACAGATCCTGAAGCTGAGGCTCCAGTACTTTGGCCATCTCAGAAGAAGAGAAGACTCCCTGGAAAAGACCCTGATGTTGGGAAAGTGTGAGGACAAGAGGAGAAGGGGACAACAGAGGATGAGATGGTTGGACAGTGTCATGGAAGCTACCAATATGAATTTGACCCAACTCTGGGAGGCAGTGGAAAACAGGAGGGCCTGGCATGCTCTGGTCCATGGGGTCACGAAGAGTCGGACACGACTAAACGACTAAACAACAACATCCAGGATGGATTAGCAGAAAATGTCTGCTGCCAGTAGAATCTTTCATGCTAATCTATCAAAGCGAAAGGAGAGGAGAGATCCAGCAGACAAGATCATTTAAAAAGTTACCAAGAACTTCTTCAGGGGTTTTGAACAACGGCTGATCCAGTTCATCGGGAGATTTTGATTTCTTAAGAGAGAGAGGTTGGGTTGCATGGATAGAAATCCTGGAAAAGTTTACATTTAAGTGGCTCCAGCCAGTACAAATTAGAGAGAAACAGATGCTCCATCTGGGTGAACCTCAAGTTTCTTTCAAATGTTAAAGGGCATTTTAAGATATTTTTAGCAGCATCTTCAGGTTTTCAAGTATTTAAAAATGCTTTAAAAAGGCATTTTCGTGTCAAGTATTTGAAGGCATTTTAGAGGCATTCTCCTTCAATTCTGAGGAATCTTTCAGGGTTTATGCCACTCTGTTACCCATCCTAAGTGGCAAGGTGAGAATTGCTTGGTTTCGTCTTGTTCATTTTTATAAATATTTCCACTATGTAATATCAGAAGAGGCCTCTAGATGGAACCAGAAGTATATTACAGTACTCTGTTTTTCTGGCCTGGTTCTTAGGGACCAGGTAAGACATTAATGCCATGCACTGCAGCTAATTACAAATGTAATCCAGACAGTTATAATGGCAACCTGGTTGCGGAGAAAGTACCACAACAAAATCCTTTTAAAACACAATGTTCTATGCTGTGAAGAAAATATACTGAGGCCTCACACTGTCTGATAGGCATCCTTCAGTCTCAAGAGACTATGGTAACATGCTCTGAATTGAGGAGTGTCCTCTCCAGAGTATGAAGCCTGGGTAAAGTAATATGGAGGATAAGCTGTTACCCAAGCTGCCAGGACGTTTTTTTCAACGGTCATATAGGTTGCATTACTAAATATATGATATGTTCAGTCTATGTAGTCCTAAACTATCGAAACTTAGTTACACATGGTTTGTTTGTTTGTTTATTTATTTACTTATTTATTTATTTATTTATTTGATTTTTACCCCACCCCTCTAGACAACGTCTACTCGGGGCAGCTTACAAATATTAAAACACATTAAAACAACTTATAAATAACAAGCATAGTGCAATTATTATAATTAATGCTATCCAAGATGGCAAAATTAAAAACCAGAAGAAAAGGAAAGAAAAGAACTTAGGTGACTGGGGGGAAGGCCTGTTTGAATAACCAAGCTTTTAGTTGGCTTTTGAAAACACCCAGCGAGGGTGCCAGCCGAATTTCAGTGGGAACTCCTACAACAATACCTCGGGTTGTGTAGTATTACTACATCCCATTATGCCCAGCAGAATTGTGGTCAACAGTGTTCTACATAAAGCCACCAACAACTTTGTGATTAGCTTTGAAGACCTGGAGGCATCTAGATCAATAGCTTGGACTCTTAGCCACTCACTTAAAAGACTGTCATTAAAGAACTGGTGCTTTGTATGCAGTCAGTCTATTATTCTTATTACAAACAGAATTTGAAAATAATTAGTTGTCTTTTTTCCACAGTTACCTCTGTGTTACTGTTTTCTGAAACGTCTTACATCTGGGTAAAAACATCTGAGAGAAAATGAAACAAGAGCATAGAGTAGGTCACATTATGCATGATGCCCTCTCTTTGTCCCAGGCAGGGGCTGGCCCAGTTATTTTGCTTCCTGGGGTGAAGTACCAAATGCTATCCCACTCCAAGTCGAGGTATATAGTACACAAGACTGCCTAGGTCAGTGGTTCTTAACCTTTATTACTCGGATGCTTTGGAACTGCAACTCCCAGAAACCCCAGTCAGGACAGCTGATGGTGAAGGCTTCTGGGAGCTGCAGTCCAAAACTCCTGAGTAACCCAAGGTTAAGAACCAGTGGCCTAGGTTACTGTCAAAGCTGAAGCAGAAAATCCCCCAAATTGCTCTCCTTAATCTTGGCAATTAAGCCACAAATATTTTCATCATTTCATGAAAACCTAGATCCATTGTTTTGAGATCGCCCCTTCTGTTTACTGCATCCATTTTAACTAAGGGAAGGACTGGCTCTGGACTAAGTCACTATTTGGTCTGATCCAAAATGACTGGTCTTATCTTACTATTCTTTCAACAATGCTTATACAGGAAATCTTCACAATGGATTGTGCCTCATTGGTTATATATATCTTTGTCTTCTGTTCTTTTTCTCTCACTTGCCCTCAACCAGACCAGGACAACTGCCTCAGGCAGCTGGTTCTCAAGAACACCAATAGCAACCTTCTGACTGTTTCTCCTGGATGCCTCAGCGGTTTCCTTTGGACAACATGTGTACGTTATACAACACCTGTCTGGACATCCTAAATTAGACTGCTACCTGGAATGTGGCAGAGGGCACTCTCCCATTGCTCATGCCTGAGTACTGCCAATCCAGTCAACTTCTGCTATGTGGATTAAGAAGGTCCCTGAACTTCCCACTTAAGGAGATGATGTTACTTTGTCTCCTAATAGAGCTGCTGTTGTTCTGAGTGATATGACTAGAGCTTTGGAAACATTGCTTTTGTGTAATGTTGGCTGGCTGTGGGATTTTGGGAGTCGTAGTCCAAAAAAGGAGGAACATTTCCATGTTCTGATGGTCCCTGGTCGTGGTGGTGGTGATGGGGCATACCTAAAGACCAAGCAGCCAGCAATGGAACCTGCAGAAGGGGGGCAAAAAGACTTAGGACATGACCCATATATCAAGCAGCTGCTGTTTAGTGAAGGAAACATGTAGATCACTTACAAAAACCTTGTCCTTCTGTGCTGAAGGTTCCATCTGCTCAGTGGCTTCATGGCTTCTGAGAAATCATGGTTGGTGGTGAATGAAATATTTTTTATTGCAGGCCCAGCAATGTCAGGTGTCTGCCCTGGAAAGACACCTCTGTTCCAAACAGAATTGCAAATTCCCCATTTGCTGGTCAAATAGGTTTTTAGGACTACATGTGTCCCTTTGGGTGAAGTATGCCCCCCCACCAGTCTGTTACATCTGTGTATGTGTAAGTGATATCCAGTATGATGAAGTGGATAGAGTGGCAGACTAGACTAGGACTCTGGAGACCAGGGTTCGAATCCCCACTTGGCTATGGAAACTCACTGGGGGGGGGTATAACTGGTAAAAACACTCCTTAAAATATCTTACTTGCATTGAAAGCCTTCTTAGGGTCACTGTAAATTGGTTCCTCCTTGATGGAACATAACAACAATGTATAATGTAATCTCTGTAATCGGTACATATGGAACAAAACTCTGACAGCTTAGCTAATAGTAAAAGACACAAGCACCTTTTATTTCAGGCACTTCCCCCACCTTCACTTTTAAATGTTGTTGTTTTTTGTGGGGTTTTTTGCCCCGAGAAAGGTAGTCAATGAGTCTTCATTGCAGGCACTGTGTAATTAGGCTCCTAGTACAGTGGTACCTTGACTTGCGAACTTAATCCGTATTGGAATTAAGTTCGTACGTCGAAAAGTTCGCAAGTCACATCAAACTTTCCCATTGGAATGCATTGAAAACCGTTTAATCCGTATCTGCTGTTTTCCGTTCATAGGTCGAGGCGCTGTTCGTAGGTAGAGGCATTAGTTCCCATAGGAACTAATGCAAAGCCGGTTAATCCGTATCTACCACTAGGGGGTGATTTTTTTTTTTAAAAAAAATCTTCTTTTGACCTAAAATGAACTTAAGTAAAAAAAAAAAAAAAGGGACAGGAAAGGTTTTTTTTCTTCCTTTTTTTTGGTTTGTAAGTTGAGGCTCTGTTTGCAGGTCAAAGTGACTTTTTGCGAACAGAGCTGTTCGTAACTCGAATCATTCGCAAGTAGGGACGTTCTTAAGTCGATGTACCACTGTAATCAGAAGTGATCCACTATTCCCTTCTTCTCAAGACACTCTGGAGCTATGCAGCTTGCTCAAGGCTGCACTGGTCGGCTCCTCTCCAGGGATAGACAGTGGGAACTGAACCCCCAAATCTCTGGGTCTGCAGCCACATACCTAATACACTAAGCTATCCCATCAGCATCACACGTTCTTTATGTGAGGGAACACAGGGAACAATAATTCAATCTTTGTATTATCAAGGCTGGATATAACTTTAGATGCTGGATTAAGTAAAGAAAGCCAGAATAGCCAAGATGGGTACCTTTACCTATCATGTTGGAGGAGATGCAACTATAAAAAATAAAATCCCAGGTTTCCAGATGTATGTTTCCTCCAGACTAGGGGTGCCCTGCTGAAGGAGTGAATCCATAATGTTGTCGCTTAGTCGTTAAGTCATGTCCCACTCTTCGTGACCCCATGGACCAGAGCACGCCAAGCCCTCCTGTCTTCCACTGCCTCCCGGAGTTGGGTCAAATTCATGTTGGTAGCTTCGATGACACTATCCACCCATCTTGTCTTCTGTCATTCCTTTCTCCCCTTGCCTTCACACTTTCCCAACATCAGGGTCTTTACCAGGGAGTCTTCCCTTCTTATGAGATGGCCATAATGTTGTAGTTTTGTTAAAAAACAAAATATGGGATGTACCATAAAACAAGCCTTTCTAATGTCATAGAGCAACCTTTGCCAAGCTGATGGCCTTTTATCAGCCTCATCCAACCAGTGTGGCCAGTGGTCAGCTCTGATGGGATTTGTATGCAAACTGGTGGGCACAAGGCTGCAAAGTCGGGAACCAAGGAATGCTGGTTACACCGGGAAGGGTCAGCACAAATTGAAATCAACTTGATGGCATGTAATGAATTAAACAGCTGACTGGATAGCTCAATGGTTTAGGTATCTGGCTGAGGAGCCAGAGCTTGGAAGTTTGATTTCCTACTGTGCCTCCTATGAGTAGCGCCAGTCTGTGTAGCTATAGGCAAGCTGCACAATCCCAGGATGCCCCCAGAAGAAGGGAATGGTAAACCACTTCTGAGTATTCGCTACCCAAAAAAACATGGAAAGGATTGCCGTAAGTCAGAATTGACTTGACAGCATGATGGTGATGATTTATTAACTAAACAGCCTGTGAGCTCAAATGAGATGGAAACAGGTCTGAGTTTACTGTGAGGACTTATAACCATCATCTTAGAACTGCAGAGCTCGAAGGGACCATATGGATCATTGTATTGTTTAAGATGAAGGACCAAACCTTGCTAACTTTCCAGCTCCCAGCAAGTCTATGGACTATTCTGGGAAAAATCAAACACCAATCCATCACTTGATAAGCCCCATTTGAGTGTCTGAACAGCCTCTCCTCCCTTATGATTCCAGACAGCATTCAAATTACAGAAGACTTGAAATAAAATCTCTTCTTTCCGCTGCCCACCTCTTTTAGTAACATCTTCCATAATGAAGACACTGATGATCTTGAAAGCTTGCACATTTGGGGTTGACCTATTGAAGCCATCACCCCAGGATGGATTCTGAGTTTGTTCTATGGGTGTAGTTTTTATGCTTTTTCATTCACAAAGGTGATGGATGCTTTGCTTCACAAAGGACCATGTCTTAAGACTGAGCACTGTTTGGTGTGGCTTTAGCTAATTATTAAGAATATGTATATGCCATGTCAACTTTTCCTCAGATCTTGTATAACAGTGGTGCTCAAAATTTTTGGCATTACACTCCCTTTTCTATTTTGAGAAAGCTTCACACTTGCCCACCTCTCCTTCACCATCATCCAGCCTCCTTTTAAGGAAAAAAATCTGTAATTTAAAATTAAACATAAACACAAAAACTGAAGGCCAGTCCTGCCAATAGGCAGAGTGAGGTGGTTGTTTGAGGTAGCAGAGGCTGAACAACAGCATCAAGGTGTTGTTAAATAAAGCCATTGCATCTATCAGATTGACAAGCCTGAACTGTTAGCTTTTCCTCCTCAGGTGTGACGGGTGTTGTCTGATTACAAGTTGTAAAAAAAATGCAGCTGCTAGGTAGTTGGCTTTAGCATATTAATAATGTGCCATCAATTCGGGCTCAAAGTGAACCTTTTCAGGATTTTCTAGGTAGAAAGAATTCAGAAGTAGTTTATTGTTCCCTCCTTCTGGGCGTGCCATGAGACTGTGCAACCACTGAGCTATCCTGCCAGCTTTAATACAGTATATTAAAGGATACCATTTTGTCCTTTGCTGGAAGCAGTGAAATATCTAGGTCTGTCCTGCCTGGACTGTGCCCACTATATTCTGAAATAAGGATGGTTTGACTTGCCACCTAAAGGCTGGCAATAAGAAAGCAGCTGAAAACTTTCAAAAGCACTCTAAATCATAGCATTTTACAGAACGGAGCAATTGGGAATCTCCCTTCTTCATACAGATAAAGAAGGGAGAGGAGCAAAAAAGGGGGTATAAATATATATAGCTTTCACAAATGAACATGCAAAGCAAAGATGAATTGAGGGGGGGCTGGTGGACTGTATCCCAAGAGTGAGCAGGAAAGCAAGATGATGTTGGAGGGAAGGGAGTCATCCTAAACCTCATCCCAGCCAAGAACATCCAGTCCGGCTTCCTGTTGTTATTTACTATTCCTGTGCTTTTCTTGGCACACTAGAACTTCCTTCCTGTGCCTCTCCCCATCCTATTGGAGGATTACTGATAAGACAGACATTTGAACAACAGAATCTCCCCTGTTACATCCAATCACTGATCCACCTTCTCACCTTCAGAACTGAAAAGATGAGCTGGAAGAGCGGGAATCTCAAGGAGGGGAGAGAAAGAGGGACATGTCCTATTGCTTTAACATTGTGAAGCAGGTCCATGAGGCACGGATTCCTCTCCCCAGGATAGGTACTTCTGCCTTGTGGCTTTCTGATGTCATTTAATGGAAGTTCTGGAGTGTTTCATCTAGAAGAACCCACAAAACCAGGTCTGGCTGTTGGTTTTTTAAAGAACTTAGAAAAATGGAAGTTTGACTGCCCCACCACTGCCTTTTCTGATCTCAACCTAATTAATGTAATAGTCACACATTAAATGATTGACAATCTACTAAGGAATATTACTTTCATATTTTTAATATCCATCACTTCTTGGTTCTTTCTTTTTACAGCTGTTTCCCAGGTGGCCAGTGGGGATCATAATGCCCTGGACTGAATCCCTCTGTGCCATGCAAGGTATCAATTTCACCAGTGATCTGCTAAGCCGCTTTTGTCTGTCCACTCCAAAACTACAGCCCCCAGGTTTTTCCTCCAGACATCTGCCACAGCTCTAGAAATCAAGTTATCCCGTCAATGGCCTGGTTTGCCTTATAGTCAGCCTGCCTACAGCACAAGCTGTCACATTCACTGCGACAGGATTCTATTTTGCTGCAGATCATTTGAAGTAGAGCCGCATCTACCATATATTTGACCTATATCCCTCACATCGTCACAGTAAGCATTGGGACAATGGACAAGCTGATCTTTCTCATACACAACCCAACAGGTAGTTATGAGGCCTCCCACACAATCACAGGATGGTATCTTGTGACAGGTTCCCTGAATTCACCTTGCAGTCTGCTGAGTTCAACAGAAAGCTTTGGACCTAGGTCACTACTGCAGGATGCTGTCTGAGTCTAGGAAACCAAGACAACAAGGGAAATTCCCCGTTGCAGAGCCCTGTGTGCAGTGGCAGCAGGCACCCCTTGCGATCAGTTGGGGCAGAAGGCACAGCAGCCAAGGGTGGGCAAAATCAGGGTTTGCAGGTATAGCTAGGAACAAAACTGGGTGTTCTTCACACACGGAAAGGCAGGCAGACAAGAGAGCCACAGCTTCACACATGCAGAGGAGAAAGCATGTGAACATTCATTCAGACACTTTGTCACCCCATGCCATTCTTCATACCAAAGATCAGCTGAGGAGCAGGAAAAAAATACATCTTGCCCTAAATTTAAAATATTCCTACCTGTGGCTTCTTCTCTCTAGGGCTACCTGCACGGCTAGGCAGAGGGCTTGCGCATTATCCCTCACCTTCATTATCTTTCCCTTCCTGCCCCTTCCCTCCTCTCTCTCTCACACACTCAGCAGGAGGTGAACATAGATGGGGACCTGGACCTCAGCCTCTGGTAGGGAAGCAGGCGGCAGTAGGCTGGCAAGGGAGGCAGCCTGAGCCTGAGGTGGGGGAGCACCTCATTTGCTCTAATGGGTCAGCTTCCACAGCCTCCAGTTTCTGCAAGGTGTTCCAGCATCAACGGGCCATAGAGGTTATTTGCAGTGGGTATAGTGGGGGTGCAGGAGGAGGGCAGCCCCTTGACCGCAAGGATAGTGCTGCCAGTCCTTCTTGGGGCCTGCAACAGCAGCATGGAGTCGCTGGTGGCGGGCAAGGTGGGAGCTCCGGCTGAAGCGTTTGCAGCACTCTGGACAGGCATAGGGCCGCTCACCCGTGTGGGTACGCTGGTGCTCCAGGAGCCGAGCACTCTCACAGAAACACTTCCCACACTGAATGCAAGCGTATGGCTTTTGCCCAGCGTGGAGGCGCCGGTGCTGAGCCAGGTTGGAACTCCAGGAGAAGCACTTGCCACAGCAGTCGCAGGTGTACGGCCGCTCCCCGGTATGCATGCGCTGGTGCTGCCGCAGGTTTGAGAGCTGCGTGAAAGCTTTGGAGCAGTCTGGACACTGATAAGGTTTTTCTCCCGAGTGCATCCCTAAGTGCCGCATCAGATGGGAGCTTTGGCCGAACCCCTTCCCGCATTCCATACACTTGTAGGGTTTCTGGCTTTCGCTGGTGGAGATGTGCATAGGTTTGGTGGAGAGGACCCGCGCAAAATCTTCGGTTCCTTCTCTCCCATGACTTGGTTCCAGACACACATTCTGGTGCTCACTCCCCTCCGATTCTTCTTTTGACAACATCTTTTTGACAACAGAAGCTTCCTGCTCAGGTTCCCTTCTGACATCTGTTCAGACAGTATCAACAGGTATTAACTTAAAGCCAGACAAAAAAAATACACATTAGGATGAATTTAAAGGTAAAGGTAAAAGTTCCCCTTGACAATTTTTTGTCCAGTCGTGTTCGACTCTAGGGGGCAGTGCTCATCCCCGTTTCCAAGCCATAGAGCCAGCGTTTTGTCCAAAGACAATCTTCCGTGGTCACATGGCCAGTGTGACTTAGACACGGAACGCTGTTACCTTCCCACCGAGGTGGTCCCTATTTATCTACTTGCATTTGCATGCTTTCGAACCGCTAGGTTGGCGGGAGCTGGGACAAAGCAACGGGAGCTCACTCCGTCACGTGGATTCGATCTTACGACTGCTTGGGCTTCTGACCCTGCAGCACAGGCTTCTGCGGGTTTAGCCCGCACCGCCACCATGTCCCATTAGGATCAAACTAGACATTAAGGTGATTGCTTGTTTCTTACATTTATTTATTTTAAATATTTTTAATCCCACTTTTTGCCTTAAAAAAGATCCAAGGCAGAATACACTGACAAGCTTCTCAACAGACTTGCCAATGAAGCCCATGTTTACTTTCTAATGACCAATCGCAAAACCAAGCACCCTTTTTATGTGGGGCCAGTGCAGTTGGAGTGTTGGCTTAGGTAGAACTCAGGAAAGGAGGGTCCAAATCCCCATTTAGTTATGTGTCTATTAGCTGATTGTGGGCCACTCCCACCTTCTCGGCCTGACCCAGGTCTCAGGAAGAGAGCCATGTAGGTAACCTTCAACTCCCTGGAGCACAGGCATTAAAGCAGTCACGAGTCTGGGAACCTGGACCCGTCAACCTCAGAAATATACTTCCCCCCCCCTCCCGGCACATACACCTTCCCTTAAGTGTAAGGAGGATGTGCAAGGGCGACATCACCCTATACACTTACACCTGCCTCCCATCCCATCCCATCCTATTTTGCACCTGTGCACACCGCTCTCTGCAGAATCCTCCTTTCCAGCCTCCGTCTCCGCTAAAGCCCGGGTCCCTCCTTGCTCCAACAGCAGGGGGAGTCACGGAGCAGCCGGCCCTGGATCTCCGCTCCGGAACTAGGAGAAGGCGGTGCCTTGGGTGAAGAGCGAAGGGGAAAGGGGGAACAAAACAAAGAGTCGGACCATTTACGGCCCAACAGGCTCCGCTCAGGCAGCCGCTCTGGGTTGCTCTATGATTTTAACCCTAGCTAGTCTTTATAACTAAGTGTGCGCAGTTGCTCGTGGGGGACGGAGTCGCTTCCCTGTTTGACTCGCGTCTCACTTTTCGAGGCCCCATAAGATGCGTGTCTTCCCAGGAAGGAAGTGGGGAACCAAAGAAAATCCTGGCTGTATTTATTATTTTAAGATGTACGGACAATAGGTAGTGCGGTCCTCATCAGAAAAAAATCGGTGTGGTATATACGGGATAAAGTTAGGACCCAGGAGACCTGAGTTCAAATTCCCGCGCTCACCCTAGACATTCAGTGGGGGTGTCAATGGTGTACAACTTGAAAACCCTGTTAGTGCCATGTCAGAATTAACTTAGCGCCACATAACAACACAGACAAACCTACTGTATTGCAGTACTGCATGCTATGTGCACAAGTTGTGTGAATGTAGCACCATTCCAGCATTGCCAACACCTCTTCTGAAAAGTTCCTACAAATATTCTCGATTCATAACAGGCAGAAATTCATCAGGTTCATTCCTCTCTCCTTTAATGAGCCACCCAATTTTATGCTGTGCTGGCTGGATAGCTTGGTGGTTTAGGTATCTTGGGATTTCAATTCCCCACTGTGTTTCCTGTGAGAAGAGCCAATCTGTGTGGCCTTGAGCAAACTGCACAGTCCCAGGATGCCCCCAGAAGCAGGGAATGGTAAACCACTACTGAGTGTTCTCTGGAAAAGCCTGAAAAGGGGTCACCATAAGTCATAATTCACGACAGCACATGATAATGATGAATTCTCTGCTAGAAAGATTTATTAATATAGTTTAGGAACAAAAACTAGGGCTCCTTTTGCCATATTTGTTATCACAGTAAACTTGTACTGGGTCGAATTGTTGGTCTAGCCCAATATTGTCAAGTGTGACTGGCAACAACAGTTTTCCTGAGTTGTAGGTAAGATTCTTTCCCATCCCTACCTAGAGACCCCAGGTATTGCTCATCTAAGTACTAGCCAAGCCTGAACCTGCTTCGCTTCTGCAATCAAAGGAGGCAGGAAGGCACATTCAAGATGGTATAGTGGATTCTAAGCACTGTCCTATGGCCAAATTTAGTAAAGCAATCACTTTGTCTACTGATGGATAAAGAATAAGCAATAATCACACAAATTACTTTAAAGCCTTTTTTTAAAGCTTTAATATAGTTGAATGAAGCCACAGCAATTATGAGATGAGATGTGAGACATTCATAGGTGCAGAAATATAAATGTATGTTGATAAAGTTAAATTATAGATGGAAAGCAGAGCACCTGAAACTACAAAAATTCTGAGAATTGGAATGTTCACCTATCTAACAGCATCCAGACAACTGGAAACAAAACCAAAGTAGACTTTTTTTCTTTGTGCTAAAACTTTGTTAGTTCTAGTGTCTAAGACCTACGTGCTCCCTACACATAATAATCATGAAGAGGGGAGGCAGGCTTTTCAGATCTAGCCTCACAGATCTTTGTTGCTTTTTTGGGATGAAGGAGTATAAAGGAAGTCTGATGCCACCAGAGACCATTCTAGCCACTATATCTTGTTTTACACAGCAGCCAGCCCAGTTCTTCTGGAAAACCTGCAAGCACAACCTGAAGGCAATACAGTGGTGCCTCGCAAGATGATGTTAATTCGTTCCGCGAAAATCGCTGTCTTACGAAAACATCGTCTTGCGAAACGAAAAAGCCCATTGAAATGCATTGAAACCGGTTCAATGCATTCCAATGGGCTGAAAACTCACCGTCCAGCGAAGATCCTCCATGGGGCGGCCATTTTCGCTGCCTGTAAAGTGGGGAATCCGTCCTGAAAACACAGCGGGAAGCCATTTTGCACAGCGGGTGGCCATTTTAAAACCGCCGATCAGCTGTTTCTTAATTGTCATTTAGCGAAAAATTGGTTCCCGAAGCAGGGAACCGATCATCATTAAGCAAATTTTCCCCATAGGAACATCGTTTTGCGGTCACTTTTGCGATTGCAAAAACTTCATCGTCAAGCAGTTTCGTCATTTAATGAGGCAATCGTTAAGCGAGGCACCACTGTAAACCTCATTCAAGGGTGGAAGAGTTACTTTGTAAACTGCAAGTTCCAGTAGGCTGAGGGATTATAGGAATAGTAGTCCATAAAAGAATCTTCTTCAGCTCTAATGAGGTGCAGAAGTTGAAGAAATTGAAGCAAAGGGACCAGAGGAGAAACGGGATGGGAAATGCTTGTGGTCAACCTTTGAAAAAACAGACTAGATCTTCAGGCTGCAACTGGGCAACTTCGTAGACTTGAATTTTTGCTGTACACGCTCAGTTTATTAACCTCTCCCATTGTCTCTCTCTCTATAATCTAACCACATAAGAAATGTCTGCTCTCTATCTTCAGGGAAGCATATACCATTTAAACAACATTTGAAAAAGAAGATTACAGTATTATTTATCATTATTTACATTTCTATCCCACTTCCCAGTCAAAACCCAACCCCTGTTGGGGTTTACAATCATCACAACATATAAAACAACCAACAACTACAGTAAAAAATATTCCAAACAATAAGAACAATAGAAGAAGCAACAGGGCAAAAGAATGTGTTTACAAAATAGACTGCTAGTAATAAGAATAGCTTTGCTGGTATTTCACAACCTTACCCCTCCCCCTTTTTTTCTCCTTTTTATTGAGAAGTGGGCAACGTTTGGTTGTCCAGGTGTTGTTGGACTGTGACTTCTACCGCTCTTCACCATGGGTGGTGCTGGCTAGGGCTGATGGGCCTGGTTGCTCAGCATCTGGAGGGTCAGCATTTGGCCACCGTTGTTTCAAATTGTTACAAGAACATTTCTGCACTAGGGGGTTGCCCAGAATATAATGTAAGGTAAAACACCATCCATGATATTGTGGCCCTATCCAGCTGGTGTTTAGGACACATGAAGCCATATTTTAGACAGCCGTCCAGACTGCAAGCTGGTAAAACAATGGCACTGTTCCCACTAACAATAGATTGCTGTTTGATCACTTCGGAAGTGCCTTATCCCTGACACAGGAGTGCCTCGTTGATGGAATGTACCTGGATCCATGCAAAAACAAAACAAAAACAACAATAGTCATCTCCAGGAAGGTCCTACCTTTATACCCAGTGGTAAGGCGTATAGGTCAAGGACAAAAGGACACATGAAAAGGATTAAATTCTCACCTAATGAATAATGGTCTGGTCCTTCTATAAATTTCAGTGATGTTCTTCAAACAGCGTAGGACAGCAACTCAATATTTCTGTCACTAGCCATGATCCTTTCATTGAATTGAAGATTTAAGCAAGAGAAGGGTACATTTAAAAGTATGCCTTATCTACCCAACTAAAGAGAGGAAGGCCTAAAAATCCAGAGAATGTAATTTCGAGGCACACTTGATCTTTTTTTTTTTCAAAATTAGCCACTAACCCAGGACGTCGCCTTCAGTTCCAGTGTATCTATGGAAAGCTCACATCCCAAGAACCCTCTCTTTCATGTATTTGACTGTGACCAAAAAAACCATCAAAGAAAAATTCCACATTTCCCAACAGCACACTTACAATAAAGCATGCAAATTAAGGCAAAGTATGCATGTCTGCACATGTGTTCTTGGTCTTGTTTTTTTCATGATAAAAATCTGAATTTTCTGCTTGTTGAATTTTGCATTTCTGAATGTGACTCGTCTTTTTCTCAGTGTCAGTTTTCCAAAATTCTGAGATTGAAAGTTCTGGTGTCCCTTTTGCAAACAGGTTTGGGCCCTGACCTTTCTTATGGTGGGCCTTTCTAAGGCTTCAAAAGAATCATATGGGTTTTCTGATGTGTGCTGAGGCCAGATCTCTGCCGGAAACATTTCCCACACTCGGTGCAGCGATAGGGTTTCTCCCCTGTGTGGATTCGCTGGTGGATGGTGAGGTGAGAGCTGACGCTGAAGGTCTTCCCACACTCATCACATTTATAAGGCCTCTCCCCTGTGTGGATTCGCTGGTGCAGGATGAGGGTGGAACTCTGGCTGAACCTTTTCCCACACGCTTGGCATTCGTAGGGTTTCTCTCCCGTATGGACCCGCTGGTGCTTCGTCAGGTGGGAGCTCACCGAGAAGCACTTCTCACAATTGGTGCACTTGTACGGCTTCTCTCCTGTGTGGATGCGGCGGTGCAGGACCAAGGTCGAGCTCTGGCTGAACCTTTTCCCACATTCATTGCACTCGTAAGGCTTCTCGCCGGTGTGGGTTCTCCGGTGGATGGTAAGATGGGAGCTCACCCCAAAGCTTTTCCCACAATCGGAGCACGGATGGAGCTTATCAGCAGAACGGGGGGCTTTTGAAGGCTGCCTGACGTTTGGCTGAACCTGGCCGAGGCTTTGCTGTGCTTGGGCAAGGTTCTCTCCACACTGGACACACAAGCTCGGGCCAGGCCCCATGAATACCCGCGGCGGGATATTGGGCTTCTCTTTCGGCACTGGAGGCAGAAGAGGTGCCTTGGCCCATCCTTTCCCAGTCTCCTCGCCTTGCTGCCCTGCGTGGCTCTGGTTGGGATAAAGGGATCCTTCAGACCATCCCAATGTCTGCTTCTGGGTTTGTCCAGTCTCGGCACCTCCGGCCTGGGGATTTGGGTTCGTGGTCCCTCCATCTGCCAAAAGAAAAAGAGTGAAGCCTGCACGGGGAGGAAGGTTGTGCTGTTTCAATATTCACAGGCTGGCTACTTGTGGCCCCTTTGTTTTTGTTGACTGCAGTCTCCATTAGCTGCCCCCACCCCGGTCTGTGGCTGATGGGAGAGGCAGCCCAACAAAGCTCTGGAGGGCTTCACTTTGCCTGCCTCTGCCATATATATTATGTTAGTTTATATCTTTAGTGGAGATTGTTTACTTTGTTATTTGAGCTGGTGCTGCCCAGACCAAGCTCTGTGAATAAACTGGGTCAGAGGAGCCAAATTAAAGAAAAAATCATTTGCTTATGTTACAATGTAAAGTTCATTGTTCTGCATGAAGGGCCACATTATACTGGGGAAACTAACCGGGGCCTGTAATACATAAGGCTTTGATTCTTACCAAAGAAATAATGGCTTCACGCTGATATCTAACATTGGACATTCTGCTAACTGACTGAATTCTATGGGGATTCCACCAGTGTTATTTAATTTCTCCACAACAATTAAAAGCTGTGAGTATTTCCATGATGTACAGTTGCTGAATGCATAAGGACAGGGAATATACTCATCACTTTCTTTTGTTTCTTTCCATCCATCACAAGATGGAGTCATCCTAATCTTGGAAGAATTTTTAGAACAGGATTTTGCGGCCTAAGAGACATGCAAGCTTCTGGCTTACACAGAATGTCTCCTCCTTGATCAAGGGTTCGGTGTAAACCAGAAACTTGCACAATCTAAAACCAGTCAGGGTCATTTTCATATCTGTGGGACCTCGGGTTTGCAATAGGTCATCTTTATTCTTTCTGGTTTTTTAAAGAAAAGAAATGAAATCAAAAGAAATAAATAAAAAAAAAATCCTTACCTAGCGAGAGTAGAGTTCCATAATTGTCCTGCACAATGTCCCTGTAGACAGGTCTCTGGCATGGGTCCAGAAGGGCCCACTGTATCTCAGCAAAATACATCAGTCACTTCTGCAGAAGGCTCTGGCCTCTGAAAAGAACAAGGGTCCCTTTCTGAGAATCCAGCACCAACCAGGTTGCCCTGGGTCTCCGTCTGGCCAGATCGTCTGTGCCCACATCAGCTGCCTTACTCTCAAAGGCTAAAGGCCCCTCTGAGGCAGTCCTTCGGTCTCTGCTATCTAACCTGCGAACCTCCGGAGGAGAAGGCTGGACTCTTGAGTCCCATCAAGCCCCAGTCAGCAAGGCCAACAACAGCCAGGGAGTGATGGGTGCAGCGATCCATCCACAAACCCTGCTCTGTATCCATTCTGCTCTTACTTCCTGTCTCTTGGGCAAGGCCTGCTGGGTGCCTTCTAGCAGCGGCCTGGACAGGCAGAAAGTCAACAGGTGAAGCTCCTGCTGAGCAAGGTGGAGCAGCCATGGGGGAAATGCACTGCCTGCTGAATTTCATTTCCATGTGGGTTCTTTTCTCTTTTTTTAATGAAAGCACATGGGCCTTGTTGTTTTCTCTCCTTTTGAAGAGGGGGTGGTTTGATGACAGGCTTTCTCAGTGCCTCCCCCCCAAGCACTCGCGTCGAGAGCTACGTCATTCTCACGTATTTAAGGGGTTCCCCCTTCCACCACCACCCCAACATCTCTTGTTTAATATGCGTGGAGGGAGGAAGCCACGTCTTTAAACCCCTATGGGAGGGTCGTTGGGAAATACAAGTAATGTTTAAAAACAGGGGCTAACAAGAATGCCATGCCTGCCTGTATGTGATGTATTTCTCGGTGTGATTGTACACAGTATGTGCGTGTCCTCAGTCCACTCCGCCGCCGCGGCCGCCCCCCCCCCCCAATTCGCCTCCCCACTTACTAGGAAGTTGGCTGGCTCCGTTTATACTGGACTTTGGCCGGATCCCAATCCCAAATTACCTGGAAGTCTGTCTCTGGCTTGGGCGATTTTGTTTTCTTGGCACGGCGGGCTGTCTCTCCTTCACAGAAAGAGCAACAGCGGCCGTAAAGATCAGATGGAGAGGAAAAAAAATCTGAAGGGGATCTTTTTTAAAAAATTGAAGGTTTCCGTCCAGGGAGGGAGGGAAGGAAGGAGGAAGGAAGGGAGACAGGCAGGCAGGCAGGCAGGCGCTGAGGCGGGCTGGATGAAGCTGGGCGGCTGCTCTACGAAAGCAGGAGAAACATCAACAACGGGCTTGCTCTCTTTGCTTCTGACCTGGGAAGTTCAGCCCCCAAAAATCGTCAGCGAGAGAAAGACTGAGAATAGTCGCCTCTTTCCTTTTTCCTTTTTTTTTACCCTCTCCTTTCCTTCCTCCCCCCCCTTTTTTTTTTGACAATGGCCACCGAGCCCTCTAGCGGCATCACTTCTGCCTCGCACACACGAGGAACAACCTCCTACCCACCGATTCCCTCCCCCCGAAAAAAAACCCAAGAACCAGGAGAGAAATCCGGTAGCAACCTTTCTCTTCTCCCCCCGCCCCACGTCCTCTGGTCCGGGTTGGGGCCTAAGAGCAACAGAAGAAGAAGATGATGATGAAGAAGAGGGAGGCCGGCGCGATCGGATCTGAACTCAGGGCTTAATTCGCCTGTTGGCGGCCTTTGGAGAAGGAAATCAGAGAACAGGGGAGATCAGTGTTTAAAACCAGAGCTTGGGGGAGATTACATTTGGCGCAATTACGACTCCCCAAACTTCCCAGCCAGCCATGCTCTGGGGGATTTTGATGGCTGTAGTCGCCCCAAAAGTAATGTTTCCAAGCTATGGTGCGGAACTGGCAGGAAGTAAAGAACCCGCAGAAGGCCATTTCGGTGGAGAGGGAAGTGATCTCTTTACTTGCAGGCTGCTAGGTATTTTTAAAATTATTTTTTAAAAGTTTAATGACTTAATGTTATTCCTAACTTATCCAGTATCAGCCAATCTCAGAATAGGGTAGGGCCAGTAAAATCAACTTAAAACAATCTAAATTAATGGATTTCCCAAGAAGCAGCTGCATTTAGTCTGCTTCAATAGATGTAAGAAAAATAAACAAAATAAATGTCTGGTAGCATCTCTCAGCGAATATGTTTATTTTGGTGCCTGAGAAAGGGGACTAACATCCATGGAAAGTTCAGTCAGAAATTAATCTGTTAGTCCCAAAGGTGCAACATGGCTTCTGTTTTGTTTTGTATTTCTGGCTGCATGAGAAAAACAAATAAAACGGTTTTTAAAAGTTAACAGTTCAAGTAAAACAAATATAGGATAGATCAGCAGTTGATTTCCTTAGGCCCTAAATGTTCAGGGACACAGCCTTGGTATCATCACATGTTTCCACAGTAAGGATCAAATACAGTATGAAAAGTCTAGGCAATATAGTGGTGTGGGGGGCAGTTTTTGAAGTGAGGGCAATCACATTGTATTCCCTCATAGGCACAGCCTCAAGAAGTCTCCAAAATGCAGGCAGCTAAAATAAAATTAAAAAAAAGTAAAAGGCAAAGAAGTGGCTGTACCTCAAATACTAACTTTTATACAGTATTTTTATTGTAAGCTTTCGTGGGCAAGCTCACTTCATCAGACATAAGAAAAGGAGATGTAACATGGCAAATTTCTATAAATGGCATCAAAATATAGATATCAAAATACAGTACAGAGATTGTGGCTGGTAAGGATTTGTAGCAGTTTTCATCCTTGCCAGGAACAGGTTATTTTGTAAGCGTAATGTGTCTTAATTACCTGTGCATGACCAAGCTACCTCACAAAATTTCCTTTGCACTTGATGACAAACATCTGTTTTCCCCTCAGCAATTCTGAGACAGAAGGAACACAGGGGGAATCTGTGGCAAATACTATCGATAGATAGGTAAAGGTTCCCCTTGACATTTTAGCCAGTCGTGTTCGACTCTAGGGGGCGGTGCTCATCCCCGTTTCCAAGCCGTAGAGCCAGCGTTTGTCCAAAGACAGTTTCCGTTGTCACGTGGCCAGCACGGCTATACATGGAACACTGTTTACCTTCCCACTGAGGTGGTACCTATTTATCTAATCGCATTTACATGCTTTTGAACTGCTAGGTTGGCAAGGAGCTGGGACAAAGCGACGGGAGCTTACTCCATCGCGTGGATTCGATCTTACCGACTGCTGGTCTTCTGACCCTTCAGCACACAAAGGCTTCTGCGGTTTAACCCGCAGCGCCACCACGTCAATAGATAGCCTTTGCTAACTGAAAAGTTTGAGGTCTTTGTGAGTCCTAGGTCTACCATGTACGCACTTTAATGGTAGGTACTTTATGAGAAGCTCTACTAGCGTCTAACTGGAAACTGAACTAAACAAGCCTTTGGTCTAATGATACAACAAAACCTGTTGTACTCTTAGGATGTTCAAAAATGTTGCAAAAATTGAAAAAGTCCAAATTGTGAAAATTAACAAATGATTGTAGGGGATTTGGAAACAAACAAGTAATGCCCCCCTTTTTTAAAAAAAACTGGTGCGACAACCCCTACAATTTAGTCTCCAGCTTTGCTTGTGTAAGGACTATGTTATTTCTCTTTTCTTTTATATCTCTTTAGGGATTTAGGTGTTTCACCTAAGGCAAGAGGTGAATCTCTAAACTGTAGATAGCCTTGTGTTTTTTGTAGGAATAGGAAACTATCTTTGTTTTGTTCACTCCAGGCAGAAAGCATGACTACCTATGAGCTGATAACTATACCGATGACTTACTTGATTTGAAATCTCCATCTTGTGAGTTCAGCAGACATCCTTTATGGCCACAACAATACCTGGCCAGATTTTTTTTATGTCCCTGCTTCTTTTCTCCATCTGCCTTGCCTCATGAAGAATTCTAGAGAACATGGAAGCTTGCATTCAGGATTCGGATCCCCACATGGCTACAGAAACTCACTGGGGGAATGTAACCGATAAAACCAATCCTTTAATATCTCACCTTGCAATCTCTATTAGGGTCACTATAAATTGTTTTTTACTTGACAGCACAGAACACACACAATAAAGGTATTATCCACCTATGAATTTGGTTTAATTCTTTAGGAAGTTCCAGTTAATCACCACCAGGAGCTTGAATTGGGATTCTTATCACCCCACATGTAGTGCCACAATGTTTGTGTTATGAAAAACAATTTTCTGAATGGTAAATAAAAACAATATGATTATCTATCTGATCTTACTGTCTACAGCTGCATCTCCAGCCACTTGTCTTTTATTTATACCTGACATTCTGGATCACACTTTATGCATCTGTTGGAGTGTACTACAGTCTATAAAAGCTCATACTATAATAACTTGGTTGGTTTTTAAAGAGCAACAGAAAACAAAACCACATAATTCATTGATCATGTAACTGCAGGGAAGGAGATTGTGCTTGGGATCCCATTAACCCCAGCCAAGTCTATTCCCAGATGCATAGCTCCATTCTGAGCCATGTTTTTTTGGTCATTCTGACAGTGACAGAATGCTATGAACGCACAATAGAATGCTGGCAAAATGGAATGGCATGTTGCAAACTATGTATGGAACATTGGTGATGATGATGGTTTATATTTGTTGGGAAATATGGGTGGGAGGGTACTGCTGTACTCATATCCTTTTTGTGGGCTTTCCATAGACATCTGGATGACCATTATATGAACAGAATGCTGGATCAGAGGGGCCTTGGGTGGGATTCAGTATGGCTTATGTGTAGTCACTATGTACTACCAAGTTGCTTCCCATTTATGGGCTAGTGTTCTTTTGTGGAACTTTCCTGTGCAACAGGAATTATGTCCCCAGAACCAGCTGCTAAACAGTTATTCTCTCGATTTGGGGAGCTGTGCACCTCACATGCAATAAAACAAAATTGTGTGCGCCCTGGGGTCAAACTTTGGCAATCTGCTCCTGTTTGTGATGTTATTCATTCTGCATGGGTAGAGCTCAACAAGATACTGGATGTGGAAACCCTATGGAACAGCAGCCTCCTGAAGGACCTATTCATTAACAACTTTGCTCAAGTCTTGCAGATTAAGGGCCGTTACTTCCATTATTGATCTATCTCATGTTATGTACTCCTTTTTTCTGCTTTCCACTTTTCTTTGCACTATTGCCTCTGCCAGAGAATCTTGTCTTTTCATGTTATGTCCAAAGTGCAATAGCTTCAATTTAGTTATTTTTGTTTCTAGAGGCAGGCCTGATTACATCTAGAACCCCCTTTTTTGTCATTCTCATAGTATCTACAAAGTTGTCTTCCAAAAAATATGGTTTTTCCTCTGTCAGCTTTTTTTTTACTGTCTAGCTTCACATTCATACATGGCAACCAGGAATACTGTAGTTCTGATTATCTTGAGCCTGTGTCTCCAAGTGATTCCTTTCTGTGAAGGACCTTTTCTTGTTCCTCCATAGGTTTATGTTCTAACCGTGAAAAATTACTGCATAACTGATATCCAGTTATTTAGGATGGAGGACAGAGACATTTTTGAACCCAAAAAAGTGTTTATTCATATAGAGAAAAGACAGACACTCTTAGTACAATAGGAAAATAGAGTATGATACCAAGGGCTATACCTGGAAACATTGTAGATGGTACCTACTAATGCAGACTTTGTTAAGGCATACCCATTGGCATTAATACTAATCATACAAAACAGAAGTCCAAAACAATCCAAAGGAAACCCCCAATCTATCCCCATTCACAAACATTACATAAGCAGAAATGAAACCAATTTCCCCCCCTCCCGTACCCTCAAAAAGCCAAAGGTCAAAATGAGCCAGAATAAAGAGATTGTCCGAGGAGAACTGGCCTCACAGGGGCCCTTCCTCCACGGAGAAACGACCCTTCCCTCCCCATTGCTGGGGTCCTACATGAAACAGGTCTTCTACTTGTTGTCCACTAGTCAGGAAAAACAACAACACACTTTTGCCAGACGACACCTAGAAAGTGGAAATAAATTATAAACTAGAAATTAAACGAAAGCTGCAATCCTAAGCATGCTCTGGGAAAATGAGGAAGAACCACTTCAGAGAAAAGAGACATTAAGATGGGAGCATCAATGTGAACAATAGCATTTTTCTCTCTGAAAAGCAAAGGGGAAAGTTTCTGTATCCCTTTGTGGCCTTCTGTGCCTCCCCCCAATTCTCCATTTTCCTTTGATGTTACTATTAGTTGAGCAGGAGGAATTCAAGATGCCTAACCACTTTCAGAAAGTACTGAATAGAGCAAAACAAAAACCTTGAGAAATAGTGACTCGGGATAACTGTCCACCATCTCGAGTCCATCACCTGAAGAGCGGGATCTGGCCTATAGATATGGCAGAATGGGGTGTGTAAAATGGACTGTGTACAGTACCTTCAAATGTCAGGTGGGTGACCACATTTTTAGGAAAGCTCCTCCATGCCAACAAAATAAATTAAAAAATTGCAAAAAATAAAACAAAAAAACCCTAGGATAAAACCTCTCTCCTGTTTTTGCTGCATTTCTATGGAGGTAAAGTGTTTTTTTTTTAATTTCCTGAAGCATTCCTTACTGGAAATCCACTTTTTTTTTGGTGGCACAAACAAAGCAGTCTTAACTAATTCTGCTTTAACTAGCTGTGAAGAGGAAAAGATTATCTTGCCTTCTGTTGTCACTTGTGACTGCTGTGCAGTGCATGCTTGCTTTTTAGAAGCATAAGCAAGAGTCCCAAAAAAATGCAATTAAAGGGCCTACTGCAGACAGATGATGTTCCCTGTTATACCCTATGCTTAGAGAAGGGATCATGGTCCCCCAATACTTGTCATTTCTCCTTCACAAAATCTTTCTGTAAGATTACAATCTTGAAACATCTAGATCTGTGCCATGCAGTATGTTAATCCCTGGGATGGTGACTGTACCAGTTCAGATTTTAGGACTCCGTTCCCACAATTCCTTAACATTGGCCATGTTGGGTTGGGTGAATGGGTCCTGAAGTCCACAACATGAGAATGGGCAAAGATTTCTCACCACTGCACTAGGTCATTTGATTCCAAAATGGTAGTATTCATTAACTTGGTAGCAGAGGCTGCAAAAATTAATTTTTCCACCACAATTCCCAAAATCCACTATCGAGCATGGTTAGATTGAATTTACAGAAAATCTTAACATGGGTTTTATTGCTACGATCCATGTTTACACTGAAACTAGAGCGCTGCAGACTTGCTTTTGGACTACATCTCCCAGAATTCCCCAGGCACTATGGCTACAGAGCTAATATGATCAGTGGTCACACTGTTTGGGTATTTCTGGGAGTTGCAGTGCAAAAACAGAAAGCTACTCAAATTGTAATTGAAACCTATATGAAATATAACATTCTTCAAAGTAGAACGGGTTGCACTGTACATTCACATGCTCTACTTTATGGGTGACAGCCCTGTACTGGAATGTCTGACAGAGCAGGTAAACACTTTCCTTTAGCGATATCCCTTGTTTTGAAAGGAACTGTCCATCTCAAGTCTTGCTTAAAGAGAAAGGCTTAAATGCAGCTATTACTCATAACCAGTATAGACCCACTGAACTAAGGGGACTAACAGTATGTAAGTGCTGAACTTGCCAAAAGCCCCACATATTAAATAGGTCTATTCCAGTCAAGAAGGAAAACACAGGAAGGGAGGGCAAAGGTCCTGATGTTGTCCATCCACAGGTAGCACCTGGATGGGAAACTGAACAGGTGATGCATGGCGGTGTGGGGGGGAAATTGCTTTATTAGTGTAGGTTCTTAGAACCACTAACTGGATGGAGCAAAAGCACATTCAAGCAGGCATGACTGAAGAATTACCTATGGTAGATATACAAACATTTCAGCTCCGCTGGGTATTGATTTCTGCTTTTTCCCAGATACTGCTTGGAACACTACTAGAAATGTTTGCATAACTGGCTTCACTAGAGTCTACTTCTGTAAAGGAAAAAAAAAGACTACACATTATCGTTTTGCACTACTGCCTCTGAAAAATTAAGCTTCTTTATATACTGTACAGCCTTTGATTTCTTTTAAAACAATTATCTTTAGTTTGTATTCTCCATCCACCACAATTTAAATCACAAAGTCACAGCCCAGAAATAATAAAACAGCACAAGGAGTATATTACAATGAAATGTCAGGCTGCTCAAAGTAGACATGTAACATTTCCAGAAATGCTGAAGCCTATGGGAAGGACTGTTTCTTTCTATACAAAACCACAAACAACTGGACATTTTCCTGCTTGTCAGATAAAAAGCGTCCTATCACCATATAAACACATCAAATCTTTTCTGATACTGGAAGTTAAGCAGAGTCACTATTGGGTTAGTACTTGGGTGGACAACCACCAGGGAAAACCCAAGATCTCCAGACAGGGCTAAGCAATAATCCTGTTTGTAGTCCTGGGGAGTGGTTGCTAATAGTCAAAATGGACATCACTGGTTAGATGCACCAAGGTTTTGACTCATTAGCTGAAATTCTGTTGCTTAGCACAGTAAATCGGACTAGAGTAAGACTATTGAATCAGCTGGAACTAGGTAAGTCAACTCCTCCATACATTTGGATGATTAAATGGGCTTACTCTAGTTTTGACTTAGTACACACACTAAGCAACACAATTTCAGCCATTCTCCTATGTTACTTCTGCATACATATAGGGAGAAACTGAAATATATGCAATATTTTTAGATTTTTGATTCTTTACTTAAAATATGTATACCTTGTCTTTCTCCTCAAGAGGACCCAAGGCAGCTTACAACATTAACACAAAAATTATAAAAACTGGAGTTTTTAAAAGCAACATCTGTTGCTTATTTTACTGCTTTAATAACAGAAAACACAATACTTGTAACTTCACTGGGGTATAAAATTGTACTTGGCGTATCTGCCATCTGCAGAACAAACTCAATGTATGTTTACCACAAAATAACACTCCTTTTTCCAGTGAAGTTTACTTCCAGGCAAGTGTATATAGAAGAGCTAGTGTTAGTTTTATAAGGGGTATCTGCATGAGATCAAACAGATAATGGGGAAAAATATTTACTTCTAAAACTACCTTGAAATCAAACAAAAGGGCTCCAGAAGGCAAGCAACCATTTTCAATCAACAAAAGTCCAGAAGGTTCCTCTCACAAACACAGCAGCATCTTAAGTGCAGAAATTCATCTTGGAAATGAGTGTTTTTAAATCTCTAAGTATGTACAGGAACTATTATTCTCTAATGCTACAGATTGTCTTCGGTAAAAATAGTCATACTATACACTTTGAGTGAACATAATTTTTTTTCAAAGCATTCCACTCATTTCAAAGGATAACTTGTTTTAGAGAAGTCTTTCGTTTTCATTCCCAACTGCTCCATAAGAGAACAAATTCTTAGAAGACAATCTTCCTCAGTATTGTTCCATTCTTTTTTTCCTTAGGATTTCTCAAGTTTCTGCTTCCAAGTCCCATTGAAACCAATAGGCCTGGGCATTCTTTTCTCTAGATTGCTTCCTTTATTTTGGAAATTAGATCATCTATTGTGTCTCCAGAATTAACAGAGCCTGGAAGCACCATGTTAAAAATAAATGTTACTATACACTATTTTAGCCCCTTCCTCAATGAGCAATATCTACTTGTTATTTTGGAAACATTACTTCTGGGGTGGTGTTTTCTGTGACAGTGTTGTTTCTAAAGAGAGAAATGAGTTGAGAAGGTGCTATGCTACTCATGAATCACTCATTACTCTTGGAAAAACAACAAGCCAATAAGTACGATAACTTTTTTTTTCTGAATATCAAAGTCAGGCTCTGAGATTTAGCAGTCATACAACTTCATAGGTATACAATGGAAAAACTGTATGTACATGCAAGACATCTAATGGAAATAGCTGTTCAACAACAGGATCAAAATTCAGCTTCTCTTTCTTTTTGAAGGGCAAACTCACAAAACCTGTACCGTCCTTCTCTCTTGCTCCTCTAGTTTATGCAGCTAGCACACCAGTCCTCTACGATCTAAAATTACCATGATCTAGAACGCATCCTGCATTTCTTGATAGGGATTAAAATAAAAGGCTTGATGCCGAGGGACTGCTCCGTTCTTCAGAGATGTCCAAACACAGTGGCTGACTTCTGTCTTTTTAATGAGAGCACATGGCATGACTTTTCAGTGTTTCCACATTCTCTATGCCTTCAACTGAGATTCACGAACAGTAACGCAGTGTTTCTCTTCTGTACAGCACAACCCCTAATGTGTTAGTGTTCAAACTTCTTTTGTTTACTTTGGCATGCCCACACTGACTTGAACAGAATTATTCAGCTGTAGTAGAATAAGTATGTGTGACTGTACAGTTTGCAGGACGGATGCCCCTCCGGCATGTATCAGGACGCTTTGGGTAGAGAAGCAGTTAACAGCCAATGGAATGAACCAGAATTAAATCACTCTTGCTTCCAGTCCCATAAAATCAACAAGACTAAAGATAGCTCAGTGAGGTATCTGGCTGCAGAGTTAGAGGTTGGGAGTTCAGTTCTTCACAGTGCCTCCCAGAAAAGCCAGCCTATGGCCTTGGGCAAGCTGCCCAGCCTCTGGATGCCCCCATAAGAAGGAAATGGTAAGCCACTTCTGAGTACTCTCTATCCAGAAAACTCTAAAGAGGGTCACTGTAAGTCAAAATTGATTTAGCAGTACAATTATTATCTTTCAGCCTCATGAAATCAACAAGACTTTAAATTCTACAGCTCTCCTGCAGAGAATCCTAAAGAGCCGACCGAGTGACAAATTTCAGGATTCTGTAGGATGGTGCCATAGCAGTTAAACTGGCATCTAGCTGCTGTAACAGTGAAATATAGACTCACACTCCAGGGCATATGGACTTCATAGGATGGAATAGCAATTGTTAATGTGGTAACAAGCTGTAGTCACTGTAACATACAGCTGCACTCTCGTCCTGATTTCAGTGAGGTTAAAATACACCTAGCTTCATTATTTGCAATCCATAACTGATATACAGTGGTGCCTCGTTAGATGATAATCCATTCCACTGAAATCGCTGTTTAGCGAAATCATTGTCTAGTGAAAAGCATTTCCCCATTGGAATGCACTGAAACCTGTCTAATGCGTTCCAATGGGGAAGAATCGTCGTTGTCTAGCGAAGATTGGCCATAGGAAAGCCGCTTTGCGAACCGCCAATCAGCTGTTTAAATCGCTGTCTTGCGAAGCTTAGGTCCCGAAAACACCTGTTTGCGAGTGCGGAGGGAGCTGTCAAAATCGTCGTCTAGCGAAAATCGGTTTGCGAAGCAGGGACCAAACAATGTACAGAGAAATTCCCCCATAGGAATCACTGTTTTGCAAATTGCTATAGCGATCACAAAAAGCCGGTATCTAGCGAAAAAAACTGTTATGTGGGGTAACTGTCTAGCGAGGCACCACTGTAAAAGGGAAGGAACTGCAGTGAGCAGAACCTCTACATTTGTTTGTACATTATAATCAAAAGCTTGCATACCCCTTATTCTTATTCTCTCCCTAGTTCCTAAAATGACAGGAGCCTACATAGGCACAGGAAAGAAAAAACAGCTTCACCCCCTGCCCAAAAAAAGAGAAGCTGTCTTACCGCTGGTGCCTGAAGAAGCAGGCAGAAGTTCCTAGCCCAAGGCGAAGAGCCCTGAGCTTGGGCTCCTCCAACTAGTCAGCAAAAAAGACCACATTTCCCCCATCCTAGCACTGAAGGAGGGCACACAATCGTGCTTGAGACTGACTGCCAAAGAGCAAGGGCAAATGGTCATCCTCTCACATCTCATCCTGTGGCAGCGGCATCAATCTTCCTCAGGAAATCTGCATGCACAAAAGCAAAACCCGACTTTGGAAATGGGAACCGCAAATATTTGCCGTATTTTTCCATGTATAAGATGCTACTATCCCCTAAAATAGTTACACTAAAAATTGAGGGGTGTCTTATACACGGAGGAAAGCTGAGGAGAGAACAAAACGGCCTTTACCTTGCCTCTGTAAACAGGCTTCCTTCAATCATGAGCCCTTACGGAACTGATGTCAGATGATGCTGAACAATCAACTGGAACACACCCCATTGGAGGTGAGCTGTAGGCGGTGCTCAGATTCAACAGGGACTCGTAACGTCCGAGTGTTCTGAACCCAGAGGCTGAATACTCAAAGCTAAGTTAAGATTTCTTAATTTTTGGGTTAGAAAAGTGAGTGGGTGTCTTATAAACAGAGGCGTCTTATAAACAGAAAAATATGGTAGGCGGGCAAAATGTGGCCCTCTCCAGATTTTGTCATATTGCATCTCCATTCAGCGTAGCCAATAGTAAGGAACACTGGGTGCTGCAAGTCAATAACCTCAAGAGGGCTGCCTTTTGCTCCCTTCTGCCCTAAGGCCATTAAGAGACTGGAATGACCACTAGCATAAAACAAGAGTATCCCATATTTCGGACCAGCAAGAAATGCTAAGCAAAGAAAGTTAACTATCACAATAAGTCAATACTACACCAAATACTACACAAACAGTTAAGTTTAGAGGCTTCAGCATGTCTACACTGTTCTACAAGTTCTAATGAGATAAATCAGGCTTAGTTTGGTTTTAAATTCATAGAAAGCAGAAAACGTTTTTAAAAAATCAACACTCTTCCTTTCTTGGCTATAACATCAATGTATGTGCAAGTAGAGAAATAAGAAGCACAAGCAGCAGCTGGATTTTCGCATCCTCATGCTTGATGTTCTTTTCAGTACTCTTATAATTCTTGTTGTGCTAAAACAAGATGGCCACCAAAGTGGGATTCCGAAATAAAGGAACAGGTTCCTCCATTTTATAATAACAACGAGTTTGGAAGAATCTCTGAGAAGAGTGGCTGGCTGAATCTTGGCAAACCATTTCCTTTGTTATGACCTACTTCAAAAAATATATATAGAAAACTGTTATTTGGCAAACTGGTAATAAAGCAGGTTCCCTCTTATTATGACCAAAAGGATTGCTTTCCATACTGCAGATCTTGGCTCTGGTTATTCCCATTTATTAAGTTTCAACATATTTTCCTTCTTATTTTCTTTGTAAGCTCAACATCTTGAATGAGATTTTTTTTTTTGCTTCATTTGCAGTCTTTCTAGGATAGCTGCAACTCCCCGATTCCAAGGATCCCGAATTAAAGACAATACATGTACATACCCGAGTGCACCTGATGGAGATGATGAGGACAAGTGCCCATTCAAGCCAACTCAAATCAGTGGCACAGCATGCGCCTTATGTTGGGGCTTTGATGTATGAAAAGGCATGCTCTTGTGGTTTTTATATGAAGAACTGCGTGTCCGGTACCTGCAGTCATAAACCTGGAGGCACATCCGGTATGTCAGAGCCACAGACCATGGGATGCTGGAATGCATTACTTGAGTGTAGTTTCCCAAAAGGAGGAAAGCAAGGAAGTATTTTCTTAGGCCTCTGTTCTGAGGAAAATGAGTGTTTTAGAGGCTTGAGCTGAAAAACAAGCCAATAGTTGTTTACTGCTTTTGCTGCTCTGCCAGCGTGCTTTATAGCACCAAGAGTGTCCAAATTACAGTTCTGATAATTTATACTAGTGCCCCTCTACTCTTCCTGTTAATTTATTTTGCATAAAAAACCATAGCCATTCTGAAACAGATGACGCTACCATTTATAACCCATCCACCCAGCATCCCATTTAAAAATATGCAAGAGGCTACATTTTAAAAGGCTTTTAAAAATAAAATAACATCTAATTTAGGGTGTTGTTTTAAAAAGCTATTCCTAAACCACAAGGAGTTATGTGGCTGTGCAACATACAAGTTTAACAGCAGCCACTATTTTTAGGAAGGGAAGTGGGGAAAAGAAGATTAATTGAAGAGGCTGAGGGTTTGGGAGGCATAAAAGCACTTGCAGAATATAGAAGCTTGTGTACTTCAAAAAAGGCTGGTTGAGAATTCTCAGCCTCTTACATTGGGCCACCTCAAAAAAGTCACCATGTTTTCTATTACGCACATACAAAATGCCCCAATGTTCAACAGGAACATTAGTTGGATTCAGGATCTGCTGCCCAGATGACAAATTCGGGTGCTGAATTGAGGTTACTGAGCAGTAAGAGGGGAATATATGTATGCTTATGGGGAACTCAAAGTTTCCCTAAAGTGGAATTGAGCTTTTGGAACAAAAACTTAAAGCAGCAGACCCCTTTTCCAAATCCACCTCCCCAAAAAAACTTCCCATGAGGACAGAACCTGCTCAATGACCAAAGAGTATGAGTTGGAAAAAAGAGGAGGGAGATATCCAGCAGAATGGAAAGGAGTATCCCAGGAGGAGATATCCCCGTTGGCCGGCTGGCACACTGAACAAGAGTACCCATGTTGATAAGATGATTACAAAGCAAGATGAAGAGCCTGGACGTGCCACAGAAGAGATGGCCAAGTTCCAACCATCCAGGTCAGAAACAAGAAGGCAACCGTTTCCAGTTACGGCGTACTAAAGCGTTCGAGAAAGAGGTAAGTACTTTTTTACGTTCCTTTACACTGTGGGAAGATGCGACATACAATCAGCACACACTTCGCCAAAAAGTCTGAATGGGAAAATTGAAGGGAAAAATTACATGAGGTTTGTTCTGAATGAATTTCCAGGAAGATGCTTCGTCCCTGTAGTTCAGGTACACTTATAAGATCTCCTGTCTCATGCTGGAGGTTATTACAGAAGATTTCGAACACCTCTCACAAAGTCTTTTCTTTAACCATGTGCGGTGTCTTTCTTCACAAGCAAATTTTAAAAAGTAGTCTTCATTTCTGATGCAGAAGAAAAACCACACATAAAAATAGATGGTGCCAGGGAGATGTCAGTATCTCCCTATCCCATGTGGCAGAAAATGTAACTGAAGAGGCTGCACATCTAGCATCTAAACATGTCTTCACTGGAGCTGCAACTGAACAGGGTGAGAGAATTTCGCATGCTATTCAGTTTCCTGCAGAAGCTATGTACACACTGCTGAATATATTACATCCAGTTCCCTCCCAAACAGGAGGAAACTAAATATACTGGGTATTTCACAATGGAAAAGAGGTGGAAATGATCTGTTCTAACACATAGACATAGTAAGCCCCAAGGTCCCGGACTGGCTATTTCAGAGTCCAATTTGGGTGGAGGCTGGAGTAGCCAACTAAACTTTATGGGTTCTCTGGTGTCTCACAAGGTGGGAGGCAGCCCCAAATCCCTTCCCGCAGCTGGCACATTTGAAGGGCTTCTCGCCCGAATGGGTGGCGCGGTGGCGCTCCAGGTGAGCATTCCGAGTGAAACCTTTCCCACAGTCTCTGCAGGAGAAGGGTTTATCTCCACTGTGGATGCCCTGATGGCGCTGGAGGTGGGCGCTGCGGGTGAAGCGCTTGCCACAATGTGTGCAGCGGAAAGGGCGCTCGCCAGTGTGGATGCCCTGGTGGCGGGTGACGTGGGCGCTGCGGGTGAAGGCTTTGCCACAGACCCCGCACTCGTACGGGCGCTCGCCAGTGTGGGTGCTGTGGTGCCGGGTCAGGTGGGAGTTGCGCCCAAAGGCCTTCCCGCAGTAGGTGCACTTGTAGGGCCGCTCCCCGGAATGGGTCTCCTGATGCCGTGCCAGGTGGGCACTGCGGGCAAATGTTTTGCCGCAGTAATTGCAGCTGTAGGGGCGATCTTCCTCGGGCACCTGCTGCCCAAGGCGTTTTCCACCTAAAGGGCGCTGGAGCCCAGAGTGGGTGGCCATGTGCCGGGTCAGATGTGAGTTACGTCGGAAACCTTTCCCACAGTAGGGGCATGTGTGGGACTTCTCCCCCATGGCTCTTGGTCACTGGAAATGTCTTGTACGAGAAATAGGCACCTGCCTTGACACAACTCTCCCGCAGTGGTTAAAGAGATGTCCTTCTGAGTATAGAGAGTGACCTATCACAGTTACTTCAGAAAACAATCTTTGGACACTCTCTTAAATCAGATGTTGTGCTTTGGGGGAGCTGTCTGTTCTGTTTTCAGCCTTCTCTCAATGATTCTTCTGCACTGCTTTCTTTCCATTCACAATCTGCAGGGGAAACAGAGAGGGCAGAGGGGAAAAACAGAAAAATTGATGTCAACACTAAGCAATATAACAGGGCAAAAAGCAAACAAAATAATAGGGATCAATTCAGTTGAATGCTTATTTTTGCTTGATACCGTCTTGATATTTTTGCTTGATACCTGCCCCACCACACATAGTTACCATCCTGCATATAAAGATGCACCGTTCTAATGTTAGCTCAGATACGTGCTGGAAGTCCACTCAAGTGCAAGTAGTATTTTATCACAGGTGATGTCAAAGTACTACATTTCTTTAAAAATCTATCTGGAGGGAAGGGGTGTTTTTGTTTTGCTTGCCTTTAAATTATTTCTCATGAAGCACAAGTAAGTCACAAAAGTTACAGGTCCCCAATAGCTGTAGCTTTTGTGACTTGGATCCTGAGTCAGTCACAGTTAGTGAATGAAATCAATGGGACGTCAGTCACTCATGACTCACTTGCTCTACTGGATTCCATAGGTCTACTCTAAACTGGGCTAGGTCTGGATTCCAACACATGAAGCAGGCTGACTCAAGCAGATTTTCCTTCTCTTCCCTATGTTTCTTTCCTTTTCAGACTCCTGCTAAGCTTCCTTAAGCTAAACTGAAGCCTGGGGGATCCTGCTGAATGGGAGGACCTAGGGTACAATGAGAGAAAAAGAAGCAGCCCCACCCCACCCCACCCTATTCACAGATAAAGCAAAGCTTTTCTGTCAATGGAAGGCAAACCCTGGATTCAACTCAGTAATCTCCAGGTTTATTTTTCAATTGATTGCAATTCCACTTTTCCTCCAGATAACTTAAATGGCCCTTCTCTTCACTTCATCCTCACAACAAACCTCTGACATTTTATGGCAAGCTGAAGGGACACTCAAGACCAGGATCCTGGCTCTTCTGTGTTCCCAGACCAACACTCCAAATCCTAGATCACACAGAATCTGTAAACTCTTTGTTAAAATCCACAGAAAAATACAATATAATTAGGATACCAAGAGTTATGCATTGAGTGTTGAGACTATTTTGTTTAAATACCAAGGCTTTGAGACTTTATAATTTGCCTTCACATTCAACAGTACCCAGATAAGGATCAGCATGCTGCTTGAAGATTTGTTTGGTTAAATTTAGTTAGCCATCCCCAACCTATTGTGCTCTACCTGTTTTGGACTACAACTCCCATAATCCCAAATGAAATCATCCATTAGACTTCTCTGAGCCTTGTCACCCAAGATTATATATAAAGGAGAACATCTATAGCCTGAATTTCTCACTTTTCCTATCTCTGGAACTTGTACAAACTTTTAAGGATGCACTTCCTATTGTATTCCCCAGTTATTTGGAAAGTTCAGTTTTAAGCTGGGGGCGCATAGGATATTTACATCTTCAAGTATTTTGGTTTACAACTCCCCCAACCCAGTGGTTCTCAACCTTGAGTAACCCAGGTGTTCTTGGACTACAATTCCCAGAACCCTTCACCATGAACTGTGCTAGCCAGATTTTTGGGAGTTGCAGTACAAGGACACCTGAGTTACCCAAGGTTGGGAATCACTGCACCAGTCTCTTACTGCTGGACTGATGGGAGTTGTAGAACAAATAGTTTGAAAGGCCCCAAATTCCCCACTATTTACTCAAGCTTTAGTTTTGGAATTGTTGGACAATAGTTATTTATCAAACCCCACCCCCAACCAACAGTTGCTTCTACAGAATGAGTGGACAAAATACAATCACTTAGATGTTACCGAACTACAACTCCTACCACCTGTAGGAGCACCAACATTTGAAGGACAATGCATTAGCTACCCCTGCATCTTTAGAGCTCTATGGACGATTTATGTTTCTACCTAGAACAGTGCAAAGAAAAGCAAAAAATAAAAATAAAATAAAATAAATTAAAGCTGATATCTATCACCCTCCTGCAGCTCAAGCCTAACCTAGAAGGAAGATCTACTGAGGTGAGTGTGGCTTACTCTAAAGCAAGTATACAGAGGATCACAGATCTATTCCAGCAAAATCACACGCTGGAAAGGACTGGACCTACCTTGAACATTTTCCTTCTCCCTCGTGTCTCCACTAGCCCACCCCTTCCCAAAAGAATACACCTTGATCCTTCAAATTTTGAAATACTGAGTATACAACCACCAAGAAAAAAATCTTCACGAAATCGCAAGAGCCTCTTCTTACCAACTTCTCCATGGCTCCCTTGTTTCCGCCACCCATCACTATCACCAACCATTTGTCAGCCTCCTCTTGTTTAGCCCATCTGTAGCTAGTTGCTGCTGTTTAATGTTTTTAAATGTTATTTTTACAGCATCAGTGCACACACCTTTAGCTCAATGCTGAAGCACACAGAACAAATCCTGACTTAAATCATGTTTGATTTAACTACTGAAAAAACACACCTCACTTAAATCAATCACGGTTAAGTTACAGACAAGTTTTTGAGTCCAGCTTCAGAATCCCCATGCTGAGGAATTCTGGAAGCAAGAGTCCAAAAACATAACTTTTCCATGATCTGTTCTGACTGTGTTTGAATATAATTCATGCTTTGCCTGAAGAACACTCTGGAGTCATTTCCCAGCTTTTCCAGTTGAAAGGCTTTGTGTCCCTAGAGTAGATCTGTCACAGCAGCAGGGAACTTCGGAAACTCCAAATAATTTTGGCCCAACTCCAATCAGCCCCACTGGCACGACCAATCCCCCACTCCTATTCTGGGAGACCAATTGCCAGTGAAAGTAGACAATAGTGGGCTGGACAGACAATCCAGTTTCATAGGAGCCCAGCTTCCTAAGCACAGAGTGACAGAAAAAAGGTCCCTGCCCCAGAGGCTTACAATTACATCTTAAAGAACACTCAAACTTTTTAAAAACAGGCGTTTTGAACATTTGGCTGGTTCTATTGTCTCAAAGAAGGCAATGAAAAGATCCCTGCCATACCCCGGGCACAGTATTACGTACTGCCCAATCGATGCAACGCCATCTGCAAGCTAGAAACGTTACTTTTCGTTGAAGACAAAAGGGTTTTTTAAGGGATGAGAAAATCGTATTGGGGGAAAAAAATCTCGCCCCAAGCTGTGGGCCCTGATCTGCTGCAGAAACAGAAATGGAAAAGACGAAGAAAGGACGAACAGGCAGAGAAAGATAAGAGACGGGGAGAAAAGGAGGGGGGGATCGACCCTAACGCAACGTGATCCTGAGTATAGGGAGCGGGAACTGAGGCACACGCGGACTGCCCTTCAGGGGCATCTCTCCCTCCCCCCCCTTGAAATGGGGAGTTTTCATGCACATTCCCTGCCCTCCCTCCATTTCTCGACTCAGGACTCCACCCTCCGTCTCCGCCTTAGGAGCTCTCTCACCGATGCAGCCCCTACGCAGGGATCCAAAAGGGGGGGGGGTTGCGCGCCTTTGCAAAGGCGCATTCCAACCTCAGGCCTGGAAGGCAAAAGGAACCACCCTCCGCGCGCCTGGGTGGGCAGGGGCGAGTGCAGGGACAGGAAAGGGCCCCTCCGCGCATCCTGTCTCCCGCCCGCCCCCACCATGGCGGCTCCCGCTCCATGGTATTAACCCTTCTCCCGCCGGCGGTTCCGAAGAAAGGGAAAAAAAAAAGAAGGCTGGATCCTTGAGCTGGGAAGGCGAACGGGAGGAAGCCTTTTTTTTTTTTTTTTTTTTTTGATCAAGCGGCGTGCGTGAGAAAAGAGACGTGCAGAGAGGCTTTGCATCATTGGCGAAGTTTTTTTTTTTTAAGTTTGTTGAAAGAGGTGTTGGAATCCTAAGGTTAACTAGCCATCAAGCGTTCAGAACATAACAATGGCCAGTGAGCTCTTGGTTTGCTACAGATTGTTAGGATGATGACACCATGGGAATACCCTTGGGGTGAAGAGCGAGAACCTGGCCATCATCACCCCTGGGGCCTAGGTGTTCACGCTGCCCCTGTTGAACATCAACTCCACCATCTGTGGCTGTCTAGAGCAGTGGTTCTTAACCTTTTTGAAAGTAACGCCCCCTTGAGCCATTGAGGAAGTTATCATTGCCCCCCTCCCCACGGTGATTATTTATTTATTTATTTATTTATTTATTTATTTATTTATTTATTTATTTATTTATTTATTTAAGACACTTAAATCCAATGACCCCTGAAAACAAAATTAAATTCCAAGAAAATGAAATGCCCCCCAAAAAGTAACATTTAATGATTTAGTTGCAAGTGAATTTTAAGACGCAAAAAGAAATATAAAAAGGGCATAAAAACAAATGCAGGAACTAAAAATTTCAGGACAAAAAGTCTGAAACTAAATTAAAATTGGAGGAAAATATATATTCATGCACACTGTAAAAAGGCTGCAGCCATCTTCACAGGTTTGGCTTGCTCCAGCGCCCCCCTACTGCCCCCTTCTGCTCCAGCGCCCCCACGCCGCCCCTTTTCGTTCCACCGCCCCCCTGAAAAATGAAATCGCCCCCTGGGGGGCATTATCGCCCACGTTAAGAACCACTGGTCTAGAGGGGTGATGGAGGGATGGGGACCCCCGGATTTCAGCCCGGCTTGGAGTCCAGCCGTATTTGCACTACTGCTGCCATTCAGCTCCTTTGGAGGAAATTCCGTGCAACTTAGTGGGAATTGTTTATTTTTATATGTCACTGTTCTCCCCATGGGGAACCCAAAACAGCTCACAGCCACCATTAAAATTATAAAATCATCACCGTTGTTAAAAATACCATTAAAACTGTATTTTAAAAAACTGAACATTTATTAGAATTAAAATCAAGATTAAAAACAATTTATTTTCTTAAATTTAATAAACATCATGTTTATGAGACGCCCCCATTGATTAAAAGCCTGCCTGTTATGTGATATCACATCCCTTCTGATCTATGGTGACCCTACACACAAGGTATTTGAGATATTACAGTGCACATGAACAGCCAGTGTGGTGCAGTGGATAGAGTGTGGGATTAGAGACCTGGGTTCAAATCCCTGTTTAGCTGTGAAAACTCACATGGCAGCAGTGGTAAGGCCATTGTTTAAACATCTCACATACTTTCAGTCCTGTTAGGTTCACCATAAGTGTGACGCAGCTCAGTGGCATATAAGAACAGCAACAAAGAGTGCAAGAACATGAACCATTCAGAACGGAAACTCTCTGACATGCAGGACTTCTAAAATGGAATTCAAACTGTGCAGACAATCTTGCCTGAACCCATTTTCTATTAGGCCTCTGAAAACAACTCTTTCCGTTCATGATTTACTCTTATCACATGGCTAACAGGTGTGACACCAGAAACATCCTGGACCCCCAAACTTCCTAGTGCTGTGGCAGGATCTTGGTACCACTGCTGTGGAGAAGGGACATAGAGCAAAGCAATCCACAGGTGTGAGAAAATCCTCATGCACAACAAAGTAGGAAGTTGTATCCAAAACATGTGCTGGCAGCAAAAGGGAAGTGAGACCAGGCCCTCATTGAGTTATAATGTAACATAAGCAGAGTACTTGGATAACACTGTTTTCTACCTAGAATTATGCAACTGTATGAATTAGAAGAACATACTACAGTTGCATAATTCTAGGTAGAAAACAGTGCTATCCAAGTACACTGCTTATGTTACATTATAACTCAATGACGGCCTGGTCTCAGAAGTTTCTCTCCACTGGGAGACTCTAAGGCAAAATAGGCTCAGCCTCCCAACAAGAAAAGAGAAGTTAAAAGTGTGTGTGTGTGTGTGGGGGGGGTGTCTTTTAGAAAGAGGACATCTGGTCACCCTAGCTCAGCGATGACGAACCGATGGGCACACATGCCACAGCTGGCACACAGAGCCCTCTCAGTGGGCGCGTGACCATAAGTCACCATCGAGAAATACTTACCTGTCCTCCGATCCCAGATTTTGGCACTCCTCTCTGCTGGTGCGGTGGTCCAGCAGAGGGGTGGAATGGGGACCATTACCAGTGTAGCCCAATGGGGGATTGGAGGAATGGTATTTCTTTGTTAATACCACCCACAGCGGCGGGGGGGGGGGGAACCACAAGCATTTAACCCTTGTAGTCTAGGAGCAGTTGTTTTTTTTTCTAAAGTACAGGTAAAACCTCAGTATTTGGGTTTTAATTGCAGTGTTGGCACTTTGAAATAAATAAGTTGATTTTGTGTTGCAGTTTGGGCACTCGGGCTCAAAAAGGTTCACCATCACTGCCGTAGCTATATGAGATGTTCAAAGAGTAGCCTACTGTGGCCACCCTCCAGTGAGTTTCTACGGCCAGAGATGTGAGCTCAGGTCTTCTGAATCCTAATCTTACTCTTCATCTACCACACCACACTATCTTACCTCTTTGTAAATATGCACAAGCTCAGGCAGTAAAAATAGCATCATTATTGCTGTTACATTATCAAGGCCTGTGCCATATGTAAAGGGTCCTAGGCAACTGCAGTCTCTCCGTTCCTCCAGAAATGCAGGTAGCAGTGGCTGTGGTTGCTTCACCTGGCACTCCTCATAGTAGATTTTTAAAAATTACAATATAGCTTCGCTGAAATCCTGTAATGTAAGGTTATGTTGTCTAAATCTGATGATGTCATCAACTGCAGCTGTCTTTTGGTAATTACAAGTTTCCTCTCTTCCCCCCCCCCCCGCCCCCCCAAATGTTCTAGGATCCCTTTGGTCTTGGGGAGGTCTTTGAGGAAAACAGGACAGAGACAAGAAGTTTTAAATGTCTGAAAATTGTCACTGCTGGTGCCGACTATCCAGAAAGGCTTCCCCAGGACCTAAGGGAGCCTAGAAACCTGCTGATGGGGAGTGGGGGTGACAGAAGGAAACTTTTAATTACAAAAATATGACAGTGTCTGATAATGTTATCAGACTTACACAGCAAAACTTTACATTACTGGATTTCAGCCAGTATAATTTATTGCAATAAAAATTCATTATTAAAATATTAATTAAAATCCATTAAAGTTTGAATTGAATTAATCAGCTAATAATTTTAAATCTGTGCTGAGATCCATGCACTTCACATTTGGTTAAGTGATAAAAGTAGTGACAGCAGTTAAGTACTGTAAGCCTATGAGTCTTACAAGGTCTAGATTTGTTATTTATTTATTTTTGTCTGCTAAACTAGATTTTGTACTTAATATATTAAGCTTGGATTATTTCACTGTAATATTGAATTTACTCTTTATTTCTGGATAATTTTGGTTTTATTTGAATTTATGGCTGTTTTTACAAAAAGAGTGTTTTCTTCACGCTCTCCTCAAGTATGATTTGTTTTAACTAGTTTTGGACAGAGTCTGCAGTGAAGAAGCAGGATATGAACTAACTGTAAACAGCAGATTACAAAAAAAAAAAAAAAAAAAAAAAACAGAGGACAGGAACAAGTGAAAATTCCAAGACATTGAAACAGTAGATTTACTCAGCTGTAGGGGAATGCAAATTCTTTCTAGTAGTATAAGAAAAAGTATGTGAATAGATATGAGAGCTCAGATTCAGGACGAGATAGATGTCTTGAAGCTGCACTATTTGTGAGGACCTCGCAGGCTGATAGGGAATAAATTGTGATTTATGGGTCAGAAATACTTTGAATCCTAGAAATAATTGCGAGTCCGAGATCCTTCACTCTTGTGTCACTTGTGGCCAAAATGTAAAAGAAACAAAATGAATGTTACATATCATATTTTCTGGATAGCTTAGTGGTTTAGGTATGGTTGGGAGTTCGATTTCCCATTTTGCCTCCTTAACAGGAGTAGGACTTGATGATCCATAGGGACCCTTCCAGCTCTGCAGTCTTAAGATGATGATGATGATCTCCAAGCAATGGTTGGCCACTCCGTTTTCCGTCCTATGAACTTCTTTAAAAATGTATTTGCACATTAGTTTCAGGATTCCACTTATGTGCACTGTGTCCTTGAGGGGGTAAAATATACTTGCCTTATTTTCCCATTATTTTATCAACCTAGGCATAAACTTAAAGAAAGAGTGTTTGGGGGGAAAATAAGCAGAATTCAGAGGGTAATTAACATGGCTGGCATGGGTAAGGATGAAGTACTTCTTCATCAATTCTGAGTCAGTGCTTCCAACAGCTCCTTGATGCAACTGCTGAGCTTTTCATACAAGACATGGGATGGCCTAGATGAATGAGGCTTGCTAGGCTAATATCACATTCCCTGTCCTCTCTCCACTTGACACACATGCATTTTTGTTGTTGTGGGTTTTTCGAGCTCTTTCAATGGCTTCCCTGTGCAGTGTAACATAAAGATTGCTGATGTTGTCCAGTATTTCAGTATTTTGAAATAGAATTTCATGTCCAGCTTGTTTTAGGGCATGTTCAGCTACTGCCGATTTTTCTGGTTGTTTTAGTCTGCAGTGTATCTCATGCTCTTTGATTCTGGTATGGATGCTTTGTTTTGTGATTCCAGAATATGGAAGACTTCTATTTCAAAATACTGAAATACTGGACAACACCAGCAATCATTATGTTAGACTGCACAGGGAAGCCACTGAAATCCACAAACACCAGCAGAGCTTCAACAAAAAAGAAGAAAGTTTAAAACTCAACAAAACTTGGCTCCCAGCACTGAAAAATACAGCCTGCAAAAGGTCGACAAACTCTACCCAGCCACAAGGACAGGGGATCACTACACACAAAAGACCAGCTAATGACACCCATCAACCACAGGAACAGATAATCTCTTCTCCTTAGCACAAGAATACACCCACAACAATACACACTAATCACCCATCTACAGAAAAATACAAAAGCCTATCTCACAGCCATAAATACTGAACCCCCAAGCCAACTACACTAGAGCACAGAGTGCTGTCCTCTGAAGCTGCCGGCCACAGAGACTGGTGAAATGTTAGGAAGAACAACCTTCAGAACACAGCCAAAGAGCCCGAAAAACCCACAACAACCATGCTCTCTAGTTCTTTTAATGGCCAATTCTGAGAAAACACCCTGGAAATATTTGTAAAAAGACAAAACTAACTGATACTCCCCTAATCGCTTAGCATAGATAACCAAATAGAATAAAGCTTGGGGGGGGGGGAATCCAGTGAAATGCCTCTAAAAATGTCTCTGTGTGCCTGCTGAAAGTGTTAAGTACATTTTGACTTGTTCTATACCTAAAAAGTAATTTTATAAGCTAGTGTTACACAGATTTGTGTTTTTGAATTACAACTTCCGCAGGCTGCCTGGGAATTCTGGGAATTACAGTCCAAAACCACGTTGGTACTCCTCAATTTCTGAGTATATTTTACATTGTTCACTACACAAAAATAACTTCTTAAAGGTAACTATATTGTTTGTAACTAGTAATAGCCAAGCTCTGAAAATAGTAATACAAATTACTGAATGAAGGAGGCATATACTGTATTAAGGTACAACACAATAGGCAGCCTAATGTAGGTGTCTAAAGGAATGCTCATCTGCTCAGAACCTAATCTACTCACCTCCCTAAGGAGGCTTAAATTTTGTTCCCTCTCTGCATCATTTCCTAAACAGCCAGGCATTTTGATATGAGTGTCATATCCAAAAAGAACAGCCCAGCAAATACTGTGCAGCAAAGGCAGCTACTTGTTTTCTGTCTGATGCTTTTCGAAAACTGGCATTTTTAAATCTGCCTGTACTGTCACGTAAGCATAAACAACCAATTTCTTCAGCACACTGTAGCTCAACTCTAAGCCAAGTTACGTATACCTTACAGATCACCTGTTACTAGATGCAGAAATCTGTTAGTGTTCCAAAGACATGGTTCAGGCAGACTTTCCTGATTCCAGCAGACTTGCTAATTAGGTCTTTGCTCACACAAAAACTGCACTTTGTGATTATCAACCAAAAACAATTCATATCACTGTTTGCATTCCATTTTCAGCCAGGAAGTTGGGAGGAAGATTGGGCAGCAACGAGGAGCATTTGAAGTTTGAAGATCAGTGGGTGGAACTCTCAACATCCGTTCTTACATTCCTAATTCATGTTGTAAAATAAAACAAAACAGCCAGATGGTGGCATGGCTATCACCCAACCTGGACTAAAGCTAACAGTCTGCTGCCACTGAATACCTGTGAAGTTGTAAACAGGGCATTGCTGGATTAATTACTTGCCTTCAGTAGCTCTGTCTTTTTCATCTCTCTTGATTCTCTCCCTATGGCTTTGTGTTCCTCTGATAGGAACCTTTAAGATCTGTTATCTCAACATGCCTTTGTTCCTTTTCTTTTGCAACATTTTATCTTTGGAAGTCCTTTCCCTCCGATAGCTACATTGTGCACTTTTTAAGAAAATTGTTTGAAAATTATCTGTTACCCTGTATGTTTTCTAATTATTGTAGGCATTCTGGGGCACTATCTTTTACTAGTTGCTCTTCCCTTTTATTTTCTGTATGTTTCTTAAACCCACCTGGAAGTTGCTTAATAGACTTGGAAGCAAAGTAGGAAGATGAATGAATAATAAAATAAAATGGGATTGTGGAGAAAGACAATCAATGCAGCACTTATGTGATAGAGGCATTCTTCCCCTGTCCATGAAGATTTATTTTGCTCAGATCATTGATAGATCTGTATCTTCTGAGAATTTTTGTCTAATCCAATTTAGAATCTAACAGAGCTAACAGACACCATCATCTCTTGTGGTTGTGAATGCCATCTGTTTATTATGTGTTTGAGGCAGGCAGGATAGAATTTCCCAACCGTGTTTTAGAATGATTTATGAGAGGGTTTCTCCACCATTATCAACTTCTCTGCAATATTTAGTTTTGCAGGCTCAAGGGGAATGTTTACTGTGTTTTGGCAAGTTCTCAACCTGTGTGGTGCAATGTTATAATTAACTGGCCTGAACAACAGCTACCCACAGGAATATAGACCCAGAATGTCCCTTCGAGTCCTCTGTTGAAGAGCTTTTGTTTCAGTCTTACAAGGGTGCAAACGAAGGAACCAAAGGGCTCTCTAGGAAAGCATTGGCTCACTGGATCCACAGTACATCAGGAAGCAATAGGCAAGATTGAGTGTATACCATAATTCTGCTAAAAAAAGAACATGGTAGAAGAATCAACTTAACAGAAAGAAAGAAGTTCGGAAGTGCAAGACTTGGTTATTTTCTATTCTGTGCCCTAAGGCAGAGCACATCAAGAATTTTCTGTGGGAACAGCTTCAAAATGACACTCATCATGTGAGTTTATTGCAGAAAAATACCTGTACAAGTCTGGTAGCACCTTGAAATTGAACACATTGACTATGGCAGAATAATTAATTCAATGTATGATGTTATATGCTCACTAGTCTCCAAAATTATACAAAGTATGTTATTATTTTTAACGTAATCATAGTAAGAACTGAATGTCCATAACTGGCATCATCAAGAGATCCACAAATTGAAGAAGTGCCCTCCTTCAATTCCATCTCTAGCTGTCCACTTTCGCTGCCTGAATTAAGTGAACAGCAACAAGAACAAGGAGATTGAACAGCTTGTTTTCTCTTCTTCTTCTGGGCAGCAGTGGGAATCGGGTTCAAGTGAATGGTAGGATTTGTTAATTGGCAGGTTTGGACCTGTCAGAACCTACTTGTAGACCCAATGTAGACTGAAAACCACTAATGCTTTACAAAGCTTATTGCACAAATTGTTGACACAACAGGAACATGATACAATATAACCAAGGGGTATACAAGTTCCCAGACATGCTTGGGAGTCCCTGGGTCCATCCAGGCACAGCCCTTGAGCCCTTGTGAAGGGCTACTACAATCTGGGCAAAGAGTTTTTAGAACTTAAACTCCCTACATTGATACCTGCAAAGGAGAATGGAATGTAAGCATTATCCCACCCCAGGGGAGGAAAACTAGTGACACACACGAATTCCTTTTCTGGCCAGATCAGCATGCTATCAGCTTGATAAGTTACTCTGGGAACTATAACTTTGAAAGTACAGGATGTAACTACCGGTGCCGTTTTTCTATATTCAAGGCTCCCAAAACACTTAACTTTATTGTTGTTACAACCATAGATCAACCGTGTTAGATATACAGGACTAAAAATGCAATAACAAAGCACACAGTATTTACAATCAATACAAAGCAGACTTAAATTCAGATTACAATTAAGTATGAGTTCCTAATATGATTATTACAGTGATCTAGTCATCTGTTCCCTTATTGTACAGGCTGCTGCATGGAATTATGCAACCTGTAATTTTGCTTGAGGAATCAGAGGAAAGAGACATAAAATTCATCAGGTCAATATTGCTGAAAAATAAGTAGATTGGATGAATCTTTATAAAATATGAGTACAGCGGGACATGTCCCAGTTTCCACCATGCCAGATTGGCAGGGGCAAAACAAATGGTCATAAGGGATACATATCTTCCTTCTATAAAGGCCGAAGGCAAATCATTGAAACAGACCAGGGAAATCTCTGATGTCTTACAAATTCTAAATTTTATTGATTTTATTGTGATTCCTAGCCACTGGGTAATATGGTACCCATGCTCTCTTGAGTTGGAGGGTTGTATTCCAGATCTGCTTCCTAATAGCTTGCTTGTCTCTATAAATCCCAAATGTAACAGGACCAAAGGGCATCCCAAACCACTGGTGATAGAGATCGGTGGAATAGTGTATGAATCTAATTTACATAGCAAATTTCCAATCCAATGTCAGGGTAAACAATAAGTGTAAAGGTTGGGAGGCAAGAGCCAAATGATACAACTAGTACATTGCCCTGGTGCTTTTTAAATCCAGAAACTGCCACTCTTCTTTTAATTGAAAATATAATACTGGCAGGACTTGGAAATGTTATTTTTTTGAACCAGAGCTGTTGGCTAGTAGATGTGTTGAGATTTAGTTTAAAATTTTAACATTTCCAAGATCTGGATTGGGACTCATAGTCTTCCATCTTACAGCTTGGCCCCCACTTGCAAACCCATAAGAAGCTGCCTTATACAGTACTGTAGGTATAGGTGAGCGCCTGTAATTGGCTCACCTAGCCCAATGTTATCAACAATGACTGGCAGTAGCACTTTAGGATTTCTGGCACCTTTCTTTCCTAGCCCTACTTGAAGATCCCTATTGTTTCCTGGTGGACTTCCATTTAGGTGTTAATCAGGCATGACTTTATTGGGCTTCTGATATCAGATTAGACTGGTGTGCCTAGGGTGGTATACGTAGTCAGATGCTCTGTGTCTCATATGAACATTTAAAAATTTAGAACAAATTAGAAAAGAAAGTAGGACTCCCAGTGTTGTGTAGTGGATAATACGATGGACTAGGACTTTAGAGACTAGTGTTTATGTCTCTGTGCAGCAGTGGAAGTTAACTGGGGGAGTAGAACTGGTAAAGCCACTCCTTACATATCTCACTTAACTATAAAGCCCTATTAGGTTTGCTATAAGTCCATTCCAACTTGATGGCAAGCACCAATCAACTAGGAAAGAAAGTAAGTTCACACATTTGTTTTTGGTGAATAAAGTATGTACAAGAGAAGTGCTGTTTTTCAATGACAACAGGAACTGATAAGGGATGTGTTGGTTCTGGATTTGCAGCACAATTGCTTTCAGGATATGGGATTGCAACTCTATAGCAAGCTATGGTTTTAAGGCAGTGTCATCCAGTGGATAATAGGTTGAATCCAGCATTAAAACTTAAATACAGTATTTAACTTAGTCATGTCAGCTATACATTACAAAGAACTCTGGCTGAGTTACCATAACTTCGGTTTCTCCATTTGAATAATAGCAATAGCAAAGAATTTCCTTCCTGTAAAGTTCTGAAGACACATTTTTCATTTACTCTGGTTATATTTTTGGTCATCTAAGAATTCAAACAGTATATGATAATCTTGTTTCACTTTATTTTAGTTGCTACCAACACCTCATTCTATCAAGTCTGCCTTTTTAATTATTGCAACAATGGAATTAAAAGGCAGGAGGGCAGTGTTCCCCATTGACAATGTAAAAGCAAAAGATTGTCGGTTCTGATTGCTTTAAATCACCCCATTAGCATCTAAATACTTACCCCATGCCCTGAGGTGCTCAATGGCTAGGGAAGCCAATGTTTTTTTGCCTAGAAATTCAACAGTTGTCCCTTCCAATAATATATTAGCAATTAAAAAAAAATTAGTTCTACTTCCATCTCCACCAGTGGCCATAAGACTACAAAGAAAGTATCATGCTTGCACACTGGGATACTAAAAGGCTAACAGGGGAACATTTTTTAAACCACCCCTCCCAATTTTTCTGGACTTAATTTGGATTTTATTTGATAACATGGTTTTTAAGGACAAATCTATCTCAAGGTAATTTCTTTTTAGGATATATTATAATCCAAAGGTTATATAATGAAATAAGGATTTTTTTTAACATAGTTTGAGACTATATATTTATGCAATGTTTATTTTATTTTTTGTAAATAAATCCAATTAAATCATTAATGAGAGCCCCAGTGTCAATCCTCTCCAAGAGATTTCTGTAAGATTATTTTGGGTAATTTTTCTATATAAAAGATACCATAATTATCTAGAAGGTAATTTTTAAAATCTAGAAGATGCTTGGTTTTGTGGTTCTCAAAACTGTGAATGCGTTTCTGCAGAGATAACATGCCTCCTCTTAACAAAAAAAATGTGTAAAGCTGAAAAAAGAGATGTGAATCCTATTATTCATCTGCAAATAGATGTCAAGCAAATACAAGAATATATACGTTATATAATGTTTTACAGTATTTTATTTAAATAAAACAATTTAAATGACTATTGTTAATGTTGATTTTTCTTCTTCAGTAATGTACAGCAGAAACGGTATCCAAATATCAATTTATTAAACTGGAGACAGTTCACATCACAATGATTTATTAATTATCTGTTTCAAATGGTTAATAGCCAAACAAACATTAATTTTCTGATATAACTGTCAAAATAACCTGAAACGTTATTCTTAAAAAAATGAAACCAAATGAAACCTTCGTCTGGGTTGTAAATACTGTATTACAGTTACAGCAAAAGTGATCTTTTATGTAGAAAACTATTATTTAAATTGAGTCTTATGATTAATTTACATTGTGATTAAATCCACCCTGTTCAGAATTAGTTGAAACAGAAATAATTTGTGTAGGAACTTGTTCTAAGAAGCACATGCACACTCCCCTTCTTTAAATACATTCATTGCCTTTTAGTTTAAGAAAACTCAGCAGACAGCAGAATTGCAATTTCCACTTGCTGCTGCTTTTACTAATTACATTGGACACCTTTTTCCTCACAAGAAGCCATAAGAGGTACAGTGGACCACAAGGATGTGTCATCAGCACGTGCAATTTCTATTTTTATTTATCTTCTACATTCCCCCCCTCCCTTCCTAGTAGTCTCCCAACAGGGCTAGGTTTCTTCCCTTCACATATGTCCTTAAAAAACAAACAGTCCTTATGAGGAACATAAACAGAACCATCTGCAATCTGCTGTGTGTTACTTGCAGCCAAAGGAATAATAAGCTGATAAATTCCAGGAAGATCCAAATAGTCAACAATGTACTGTGGCTTAGAGGCCCAATGAAATCTTTTTCCAAACTATGTAGCCATACACTTGATGTTATCATACCAAAAACAATTTGTTGTTTGTTCTTTAGTCATGTCTGATTCCTCGTGACCCCATGGACCAGAGCACGCCAGGTCCTTCTGTCTTCCAGTGCCTCCCAGAGTTTGGTCACATTCATGTTGGTTGCTTCGCAGACACTGTCCAGCCATCTCATCCTCGGTCGTCCCCTTCTCCTCTTGCCATCACACTTTCCTAACATCAAGGTCTTTTCCAAGGAGTCTTTTCTTCTCATGAGATGGCCAAAGTACTGGAGCCTCAGCTTCAGGATCTGTCCTTCCAGTGAGCATCAGGGTTGATTTCCTTTAGAATTGATAGGTTTGTTCTCCTTGCAGTCCAGGGGACTCTCAAGAGCCTCCTCCAGCACCACGAAAAGCATCAATTCTTCAGCGGTCAACCTTCTTTATGGTCCAGTTCTCACTTCCATACATTGCTACTGGAAAACCATAGCTTTGACTATGCGGACCTTTGCCAGCAAGGTGATGTCTCTGCTTTTTAAGATGCTGTCTAGATTTGTCATTGCTTTTCTCCCAAGAAGCAGATGTCTTTTAATTTCATGGCTGCTGTCACCATCTTCAATGATCAGGGAGCCCAGGAAAGTAAAATCTGTCACTGCCTCCATATCTTTCCCTTCTATTTGCCAGGAGGTGATGGGACCAGTGGCCATGATCTTAGTTTTTTTGATGTTGAGCTTCAGACCATTTTTGCGCTTCTCTTTCACCCTCATTAAGAGGTTCTTTAATTCCTCCTCACTTTCTGCCATCAGAGTGGTATCATCTGCATATCTGAAGTTGTTGATATTTCTTCCGGCAATCTTAATTCCGGTTTGGGATTCCTCCAGTCCAGCCTTTCGCATGTATTCTGCCTATAAGTTAAATAAGCCGGGGGACAATATACAGCGTTGTCGTACTCCTTTCCCAATTTTGAACCAAACATTTGTAGTCTTTCTACCTCTGCACTATATCTTTTTCTACCTCTTTCTATGTCTGCACTATACCTTTCTTCTGTATATCATTTTCCAGATTATATTCATGGGAGCAATAGCTGTTTTGATTTAATAAAAATATAAGCTTGTCGGCTGGAACCACTGTTTTTTATTAACCAGGTGACATTGAGAGCCACGTTGGCTGAAGAGTAGAGTTCCTTATCTAGGGTACCAAAATGTTCTTGGAGTACAACTCCTGGAAATCCTAGCCAGTAAGCTAGTGGTGAGGAAATTTAGTCCAAGAACATCTGGGGACCCAAGGCTGGACAAAGCGGGGACAAACCTGTTGCCCCCTGGGCTGTTTTTTGCTGCACCCTTGCCACCTCCCCCTCCCTTTTTTTCTGACAAAAAAGTTGAATTGTAGCTTCTGGAGAAGCTGTGATTTACCTTTCAAGTACTGTAGTTAATGTGTAAACTTCAGGGCTCATTCCTGCATCATTTAAATTTCTCAAAATACTGTATTTTCAAAACTGGAAATTGTATTTTTCCCACTTCATTTTTGGTATTGGCAGTTCTGACAGCCTGTGTGGCACCTGGGCAAAACACTGGTTTTGAGACCCTACAAAGTACAGTATCCAGACTTAAACTCAGAAATGGGCAGTGGGGCCCACCAAATGCTTTCCACATGCAACTGGATAGGAAGTGGTGAGCGCTGGGAGTTGCAACAAGTTTCTTTAAATAAATGCTAATAGCGTGACTTGTGAAGCAATTGTGAGTCCAATTCTAGTTATCAGCTGGAATGGCAAAGTTAACATTTGTAGTTAACAAAGACTGAAAGGTTTGTACTGTATATAAATTTTTGTGTCAGTGATACTGGTACTACTTCAAATACCTTCCCAGTTCCCAAATAACTTATAAAAAAATCAAGCAATAATTGATGCTCGCTGCCCCAAATACTCTTGATGTTGTCCGTTTTGAGGAGAAAATTATCTGATGCATGTATTAACTGTGGTCCTTCTGACAGGAACAAAAAAAAGGAGAGGTTTAAAAACTAGCAACTTCAACGTGTATTATTAGGTTCGTGCTTTCAGCCGTCTGAGGTTCAGCCATTTAGCGCCCGAAAGGAAACCTCTTCAATGTCCAATATGGAGACCCAACAGGGAACCGTGCAGGGGAGCCAGAATCGTTGGCTCAATCCAGGCAGGTAGCGCCATCAATACCTTCCCTTCAATAGTTTATCCCAGTCAATCTAATACCGTGCTCCTCCCCCTCTTCCCTCATAACCGGGCGCGGTTGCTAAGGTTTCCATCTCTTAAATTTTTTTCCCCTATGCCCCGCCTTCTCCACTGAAGAAAACCTAAATCTGAGATTTCGTGCCTCGGTGTGTTCTCTGCCCAATCTAATAAAAGGGATTGGACGAATTAACTAGCCCCGCGGCGTTCGATTGGACAGTTTTCTCTTCATCTTCATCCGCCCTCCTTGAGATGTCCCGCCCAAATAAAAAACTCATGCTAAAGCTCTGGCCCGTGTTTAACGTCGCCGTATGATGCGCGGCCTCATCGGCGGCGACTGATTGGTTTAGAGGGAGCCTAGCCCCGCCTTCGACGAGGGTTCGGTGGTATCGACTTGGCTATCTCCCATCCTGCCCCCCAAAATTACCCGTCATTCGTTTGGCCTGGTGGGTGGCGCTAAGGAAGGAGAAGAGGAGGGGGGTGGCGGCAGCAGCTGCAGAAGCGCGAGCTGTGACTGAACGAGGCCTTCGTTAGCTGCGCGCGCTGCTCCCCTTGTCCTTTTTTATTCCTCCCCCCCCCCTCCCGTCGCTTAGCGTTTCGTGCGACCTCGAGGCGCGTGCCGAGCGTTCCATCCGCCCCGCGAGACCCGCCAACGTTCCCTTTCAGAAGCCCGCGAGGCCCCGGACTCTTGCGCCTGCGCTCTCGCGACTCTGTGATATAGTACTGTAGTAGCAGTAGGAGCGGCGGCAATGTCGGCCTCTGCAACGGCCCCTGCTCCCGCGGAAGCGACTGGCGGCGGAGGCGGCGCCGCTGGGGACAAGCAGCACTCCTCCTCCTCCTCCGCGACCGCCACGACGGCATCCGCCAGCGCCACCGCCACCACCCCTGTCAATGTGGAAGGCATCGACCTGCTGGAGAAATGCGCCGTGTGCCGCGAGCAGCTCCGCTCCGAGCGGGACCCGCGCCTCCTGCCTTGCCTGCACACCGTTTGCAGGGAGTGCATCAAAGTGGAGCCCGCCCCTGCGGGCAACAACAAGGATGGCCAAGGTGAGCCAGGCGAGTGGGTGGGGGAAACCCCGTGAAATAGCCATTCTTACAGGGTGTCTCTCTCTCTCTCTCTGTGGGGGGAGTAAAGACCTGAGGAAAAAATGATCTTATGGAGCGATGAGGAGAGGGGGGGATTTTTGCTTTGGAGGGGGCGGAAACCCAGGATGCATTGTCTTGTTTCCTTCCCCAAACACGGGAGTGTTGCATTGTGTCGTTTGCAACACGTTCGAGGACCTTCGAGAGCCGCTTCTCGTTGCCCTCTGGGGGCTGTGATTTTCTTCCCCCCCCAAAAAAAATTCTTTGCTTCCACGGGGGAACAGGAGCAATCATGCCTGTGGAGAGTGCTTTGGGTTCCTATAAATGGGAGTGTAAAAATGGAGGCGGAGGGAGGGAGGGGGCGGGGTGAAGCGACATGGGAGGTATATAGCTTTTTAAAATGAACATAGCCAGGAAGATGGACGCGAGGAGATTTTTGTGTGGCGGGAAGTGTACGTTTAGCGTGTGTGTGTTTCTGTGCCTGTGCGTGCCCAGGCCGTGAAGGCACGGGAGGCGGCAGAAGAGGGATGCTGCGGCGGGCGAGTCGGCCGTGGTGGAGGCGCCTCTATGGCGGCCGAGCGAGGTGCAGCCAGGGAGGCGGGGCCGCGTGCCTTCCGATGAGGGGGGGAGGAGGGTGGGCATCGCGATGTTTGCGGCGGGGCCTATCGCGAGAAGTGGAGTTCCTGCTCTGCCTTGGAAGGTTGGGCAGGGAGAGGGGAACGGAGGGGGGGCGCGTGCTAGGGTCGTGCTTAGTCTCTGCCCCCCCCGGTTGTTTCCCCTTCTCTGTGTTCTCTTCCTGCCCGAGTTCTCGATTCGAGAAAGGAAGTGTAGTCCAATTTAAGAGTGGAACCAATATCATAATCTGGTTTTCCATCCTAGTGTATTTCATCTTTCTTCTCCAGTGGCCTTAAGGTGGCATGTGCAACTGGCCCTTGTCCGTTTTTTTCTTGTGGCAATAACCGTTTGAGGATGGGGTCAAGGATAAGGGAGAGGGAAGTGAACCCAGGGAGGTTTATTCCTAAGTGGTGATTAGAGCCTCAGGAGGAGAAGTCTTTCAGTTTGATGTGAAGGATGTCTTCCTGCATTGATGAGAAGTGTCCAGTACATAATGTACACAAGGCATGTTATTGTGGTGGTTGTGTGTATTTTTGCACAGAGATTGCAATTCTAAGCTTACTCGCTAGCAGTAGCAACACTGCATGGAGTCTATAAAAAGGGTACAATATGCAGGTGATGTATAGGTTTGTTGCCTGAGTTCCCCCAAAGATACTTATGCTGCAGTCTTTGGTCCTCCTTGGATTTATAGCTTGAATAAACATTGAGGTTGCACAATGAATAATTCCAAACTGTCTCTTCCTGCAGTTGATAATAAAGGTCTTAGAACCACACAAAGTTATGTGTCACTGGAACTTAGATAGCACTGTAGGTTTTCTTGGAAGTGTTCTTATCTATGTTTTCTGCAGTTGGTTTATATGAAGGAAGCAGATATCTGTTAATTATCTACAAGTGGAAATTTGGTGTGCTTCAAGGTCTTTTCCACATTAAGGATCTCCTGATCAGTGTTTAAAAAGTGTTGCCCTATTTAAAGAACCAATTCTACTGAGTTCATTGGGATTCACCCATAGGCAAGTGGGCATAGGATTGCAGGAGATATGTAGAAGTAAGATTAAATGGAAGAGATAATTAGTTCTTGGCCACTTCTCTAAAAGTAGATATTTTAGGTCAGCAGTGGCAAACCTATGGCACACATGCTACAGCTGGCACGCAGAGCCCTCTCTGTGGGTACGCGAGCCCTCAGTCACTGGATCGCTACTCTCCCCCAGCCAAAACTGAGGAGGTGGCTGCAGCCACTGTGCTGGTGCCCCAACAAGCGGTGGGCCAGGATCCGGAGCAGCTGGTGCTGGTGGCGAGTCTGGAGTGGGACCTCGAGACACTACCGTGCCCACTTCCGGTTCCACTGGGGAACAGGAGCAATCATGGGATTGTCCCTTCTGCCACCACTTCCGGTTCCACCACTACCACTTCCGGTTCCACTGCTGCTCACCGCCTGCTGTCTCCCCCCCCCCCCCCAGTTTGGGCACTTGGGCCCAAAAAGGTTCACCATCACTGCTTTAGGTTGTGTTCATGAGAACAAAGAAAAGACCTTCTCCTGTTCGCATTTGTTATGACTGATTTGTACTGTTTACATTTATATGTGGCTGAAATGTTCCCTTTAGAGAGGAAGACACTAGTTTTGTTTGATGAAAAACTGGTTCTTTCAGGATTACATGTATGACGGAGAACTCTGTAATTCTCTAATGTGGAAATGGTTTAGCTGCCTTGTTTCTTCTAGATTAAGTTTTTAAGTTTCCAGTTGATTTTTATTGTTAATTGTAATGCACATGTCTATCCAAATACTACTTGTACAGTACTTGAACTAGTAATCTATTAATATCAACATGTTTTGAAAAACATATTTAAGCAATGGGGGCAGAATATAACATATTCTGTTCTCTGGAACATGGACCTAGTGGTTCTGGGTATACTCAGGTGCATTTTCAGTCTGTCTGCCAAGCCTTCTAAATTGTGAGTTATTTGCATTGTACTCTGACAGTTTTTTTTGTGTGGAAATTTGTTGTGGGAGATAGGATAGTCTGCATTTAAGATGTCCTTGAGTACAAAAGGGTGTGTCAAAATAGATTGAATCTTATCAGATTGGAAAATTTGATATATAGACTTCACTCAGTTATAAAACTGCCTTGAAGTGAAAGGTGCAGCAACAGATTTGGTAGAGTGGATTTGTCTCCATTCAGCTCCTAATGGGAGCTGTAGTTATTATATTGAGGGTTAGGCGTCACCTGCCACTGCTCCACAGTTTAGTTTGAGTGGGATAACATGCATTATGGAGACTATTCATGTGTTCTCAGTACATTAGGTCAAGACAAGGAACCAGTCTAAGCATATAATGCCTTGCTTTGTATGTGTAAGAGAGGCAGGTGCACGTTCCATTTACAACAACAAAAATCAGAAAATGTTTGTTTGATATTATATCCTCGAAGGCTTTCACAGCCAGGATCCGATGGTTGTTGTAGGGTGTTTGGGCTGTTTGGCCATGTTCTGGAGATTTTTCTTCCTAATGTTTCGCCAGCCTCTGTGGCCGGCATCTTCACAGGACAGAGTTCTAACTTCAGAGCACTCATCTTCTCTGAAGATGCCGGCCACAGAGACTGGCAAAACATTAGGAAGAAAAACCTCCAGAACACGACCAAACAGCCCAAAAAACCTACAACAGCCATTTGTTTGATATTGTTTACATTTTTCTTGCTTGTAGCACACTCTAGTCTGCAAAAGCTTACACAAACCAAAGCTGTTAGTGTATTCTTGAAGGCTTTCATGGCCGGGATCTGATGGTTGTTGTAGTTTTTTTCAGGCTCTTTGGCCATGATCTGGAGGTTTTCCTTCCTAACCTCTCGCCAGTCTCTGTGGCCCGCATCTTCAGAGGACAGGAGTTAAAACTCTGTGTTCTGGTGTAGTGTGTGGAATAGTTGAGCATTTGTAGTTGTGGGGTCAACTTTTTGTCCTTTTCAGGAGATTGGGTGATTATGGTGGTCAGGGTGTTTTTTTGTTATGGGTGTATTGTTGTGATAAGATGATCTGTCACTGTGATTGATGGATGTTGTTAGCTAGTCTTTTGTGTGCAGTGACCACCAGTCCTTGTGGCTTGGTAGAGTTCCTTGACCTTTTTGCAGGCTATATTTTTCAGTACTGGGAGCCAGGCTTTGTTGAGTTTTAGACTTTCTTCTTTTTCCTTGAAGCTATGCTGCTGTTTGTGAATTTCAATGGCTTCCCTGTGTAGTCTAACATAATGACTACCTGGTAGCCATAAAGGTGCTGTATGACTCTTTGTTCTTTCTGCTGCAGACTATTGAGTGGTATGACTGCACTGAATATAATGAAGATGGCATTTCCAGATTATCCTTCAGAGGCATAGTCTTGGCAAGATAGCTTATATAAAATGCTTAACAAACTAGTATTATAAGCAAACAGTAACTTTAAAACTGATTCTCCATGCATTGTAAAATGATTAAAGCAGGCTTAAAAAAAGGTACATCCGTGCATAAAAATCACTAAACATTTCAGAACTGATTAGGTTGGAAAGCTTAAGAAAATATGCTAAAACAAGGGCTTGCAATGTAGACTGGGATGATGATCTAGATGTAAGGCAATACTGCTTGAAGGTCCTGCCGCTGGCAGTCTGACCATCCTATAGATGGAAAAGTAACCTGGGCCTATGTACTGGAAAGCTTAATATATTGCTTCATGGGGAATATTGTTTGACATGTGGTGCTGAAGGAGAGCTTTGTGGATACCCTGGTTTGCTAGAAAAACAACTAAGTAGGTCCTAGATCAAATCAAGCCTGAACTATCTCTGGAGGCAAAAGTATTGAAACTGAAGCTGTCCTACTTTGTGCACATTATCAGAAGGTAGTATTCTCTGGAAAAGACAACAGTGCTCCGAAGGGTGGGGGGGGCAGCAGGAAAAGAGGAAGACCAAATATGAGATGGATTGGTTCTCTGAAGGATTATACAAGCATAAGTCTACAAGAGCTGAGCAGGATTATTGATAGGACGTTTTGGAGATGTCAGAGGTGACTTGACCACTTAACAATGTGAGCAAGGTTTAAGTTGCCTTTCTATATGGAGCAAGTCAACAGATATTTTGTTGTATTCCTGAAGGCTTTCACAGCTGGGATCTGATGGTTGTTGTGGGTTTTTCAGGCTCTTTGGCTGTGTTCTGAAGGTTGCTCCTGATGTTTCGCCAGTCTCGGTGGCTGGCATCTTCAGAGGAGTGGAGTAGGAACTCTGTCCATGCTCTGTTGCTGTTTGTTGGATAGTTGAGTATTTATAGCTGTGGGAACAGCTTTTGTCTTTTTTCAGGAGATAGGGTGATCAGCGTAAGGGGGGAGAGATTATCTGTCACTGTGATTGATGGGTGTCGTTAGCTGGTTTTTTTTGTGCTGACCACAGAGACTGGCAGACTGGCAAAAAGGTCAGGAAGAACAACCTTCAGAACATGGGAAAAACTCAGAACAACCATCAGATCTTTTGTTCTTTATGCTAAGTGCCATTACTCTTAAGATAAACCAACCTTAGTCCAAATTTTCACTTAGGTACAATCTGGCAGTTTTCTTTGTCTTTTTCAGTACAGTAGTTCAGTAGCTCAAGGGCAAATTGGTATTTTAAGTGTGTTAAGATTGATGGCTGTCTTCCCTCAATTCTTTTCAAAGCTATGAAGGCAAAGGATAAGAGTTTACCTCCCCTAATCTTTGCCCATACCTTGCTTTGTGAAGCAAATGAGAGTGGGATAAGGGATTTAATAGACTGTATGGGGAGAGGGAAGGGCATGCTTTATAGCTTCCTTCAATGCCTGTATATAAAGCACAAAACATTCTACAGCTGTCTTCCCTTCTCAGCAGTTTGAACAACAGAAGCAATTGTTGTGACTGGAGCTTCATTTCCCCCATCTTCACCTCATTTGGTAGAGGGGGATTTATTTCAATAAATTTGTGAAGATCTTTGTTGAAATAAAAGTAAAGTTTTGCATTTGGTGTTTACAGGGATGTAATGAGCTGTAGCAGACTTCATTGCCAGCATATCTGATGGAGTTGTATCTCCCAGCAAACTCTTTAGTGATAATCGTGCTCCAGTAGTTGACTTATGGAGACAGGAGGGCCTGGCCTGCTCTGGTCCATGGGGTCATGAAGGGGGACACGGCTGAATAACAACAAGTTGACTTCTTAGAGGGATGTGGTGGTGCTTTGGGTTAAACCGCAGAAGTCTTTGTGCTGCAAGGTCAGAAGACCATCACTCCTAAGATCAAATCGTGTTGCTTGTCCCAGGTCCTCGCCAACCTAGCAGTTCGAAAACACGAGTAGATAAATATGTACCACCATGGTGGGAAGGTAACAGTGCTCCGTTTCTAGGCACACTGGCCACGTGACCATGGAATCTGTCTGTGGACAAATGCTGGCTCTGTGGCTTGGAAACGGGGATGAGCACCACTCCCTAGAGTCGGACACGACTGGACTAAATGTCAACGGGAACCTTTACCTTTACCTAGTTGACTTCTTCCATTGCTTTGTTCTGGGGGCTCTTCTGCACATGCCACACACACAGGAATATGAAGAGTTGGATTTAGTCCTCAACTGACTGAATCCTGTGTTGGTTGCATGTTGAGTTGTCTAAGAGAAGATTATAAACCTTATGTGATCTTTGTGTGCACTGGTGGTTGGCAACCTATTCTGTGCTTTGTTACAAACCCTCACGATATGAAAATACTGCTGCAATATCTTGTCTACAGTAACATTTATTGGTCTTTATTGTGACACTTGCTACTTTGTGTGTTTTTGTTCAGTAGATGTTGGGTGCTCAGTTTTGCATGTATGTGGGTAAGCATAAAATTTGCTCAGCTTAAGCTTTTTTTCTGGAAAAGCAACTCATTTTAGATACAGCCTATGTTTGTAGTGGAGGAGTGATGTCATGCCTGGCCCAGGGCCATTGTTTCATAGTGCTTAGGGGTGGGTTTTTTTTGGCCTCCTTCAGAAGTGAAGGAAATAAGATGAAAGAATTCATTGTATTTTTTTCTTTTTCTTACAGATGGGAGAAGTTGAAAGTGATTGCCTGAGTTTAGGGGGATTATACTAATTCTAGATTTGAATATTGATAATTGCAGACTTTTTGCTGCAGGGAGGAGTCTGGCCTTGTATGGTAGTTTAGATCCAGTCATTAACATAGTGCTCTGAACACACTTGATTTTGTTTTTTTGTTTTTGGAAGGCAAGCTGTTTTGGGCCTGGTTAAGTACTTGTGTCAAACAAGACAGACAAAGATTGACTCTGAAAACATTAAAACAACAACTCTCAGAAGAATGAGATTAAATTTGACTACATGACTTCAGTATGTTGCTAGGCAACAAAGGACCAAAATGACCTTGTAAAAAAGCAATTGCTGCCAAGAATGCAGAGCTAGCTTGCCAATTTAGATAACTGTTTCTGACTGTGCTTCTTAAGAATATAATTGGAATGGGAAGAAAATGTGTCTTAAGTGGTGTACAGTACCTATAACTAGATCCAGTGTAGCTCATAACAGCTAGTTTAATTGGACTGAACTTTTTTTGTGAATGTTTCACAAGGATACACATTTTATCAACACTATCAATCAAAGAAAATACTGTAGATACTTAAGGCACATGGTTTAGAAGGACTCACTGATAATAAATAAAATACTATGTAACAAACATGTAAATCATCAAGGACAAACACATAAATGTAATGTCAGCTTATATCTAGAGATGATACACAAATAATATCTGTTGACAGCTACTACATAGTGAAAATCATTGACTGATGAAAATAGGTAAGACCCTGACTGCTTGCAACAAGTGGAGCTAAGGAATGATATAAAAATAAGCTGATTCAGGGGAGAGACAGAATAATGAGGGTGGAGGAATATGACCAAATATGTATTTCACACTGGCTGGCTGTTACATATGTAGGGTAAGAGCAAATATTTATAATCATTTCATAGTGTCTTGATCTCTATGTTTTAAAATCTAGCTTATGGCTCAAAGAATAAATATTTGTATTTATAGAGTAAGTTAAAATTCTTGTTACTAAATATTTTAGTATAACAATATTAGTTCTATATTCAAATTTAAGCTTTCCAAATAAAAGAAGTCTGTTGTACAATTTATTTTTCTGCCTTGAAATGGTTTGGAATATTTGCAGTTATCCAGAAGACTTTTTCTAAAGTGCAAAATTAGATTGACAGGTGATCAGACAAATTACAAGAGAGCTTTCTATGATCCTAGACCACAGTTTTGTAAGAGAAATTCCCATTGAACTCACTCTAGTTTCTTTCTGAGTAGGTAGGCAAGAGATTGTATTGTAAGATTTTCTACCAAAGTGTTTTTCTGGTCCATAAGTGCATTTGTAGTCTGCAATTCCCAGTGTGGTTATAGTAAATAGAGTGGCAGACAAAGACTCTGGAGAACAGCATTTGAATCTCAACTTGGCCATATAAAATCACTGGGGGGGAGTGAAACTGTTAAAACTGCTCCTTAAATATCTCACTTACGTTGAAACTTCTATTAGAGTTGCTATAAGTTGGTCCCAACCTGATGGCACAGAACACACACACACACAATCTGCAATGTGCTATGGAAGTTTTTTGGTTTATATGATTGGTGCCCAAGGCATTCTTACAGAGACAATCAGGAAGGTGTGGACTTTTAAAAAAAATCTCTTGACATGGAGACGGTTGGGCAGTAGAGATCTGCCCAATTCACTGATCTTTATGTTTGTGGCAGTAACATTAACTGTCATTCTCTAGATGTGATAACTCTGTTCTTTGGGCTGCCTTCTAAATAAACTAAGCAGAGCAGCTGGCCCAAAATGCATTCTGTAGGAGTGGTTCAAATGGGTAGATGGTATTAAATTACAATTTCAATACAAAAGTGAAAATCATTCTTTAGAATGAGATGTTCATGGTTCATGGATGCCTTGGAAATTGAGACTTCAAGAAAAAATTCTTAAATTCATCATCAAAACTATAACTCTTATGTTCCTTATTGAATGCATTGGATCAATTTTCCCCTTTCAGGTGCTTTTGAATTGTTGTTCCCATAATCTCCCACCATTCTGTGTTTGCTGAGACTTTTGGAGGTTTCCCATTCCTGTGTAGGTCTTAGTATAGAATGGGAGGGATGTCTTTTCTTTCTTCCCTTCAGTACTGGTGTATTTTTAATGCTGAGTTGACATGTTATGCAAATTACTAGCTATTTTGCTGAATAGTTTTGGGAAGCACCATTAATGGATGTTGCTAGAATTTGATCAGAATCCTAGAAATGTGAGGAATTCATTTAAAACATAATGCTAATTAATATATATGGTAATGCCATGTTTCATGTCGCTGTAAATATTTAAAAACCAGGGAAGCAAATACATATTATTGCATATTATTGTAATACCAAGCTTAAGAAACATTCAGGGTTTTCTTTAAAGGAAAAAAGGTCAAACTTGGGTAACAGAAATTAAAGGGCTTGGCTAGTAATGATCCATCCATAATGGTGTTTTGAGGGAAAGTTTTCTTGTTAAGTGCAGGAGTAGAACAAATCAAAACCTGTATTATATTACTGAGTTTTGTTCTAGCTCCTAAAATGTAGTACCTGCGTGCAGATGTAAAGAACATGCCATGAAAGGTAGAAAAGAAATAGCGAGACAAGAGAAAAAAATGCTTGATTTCCTATAAAGATGGTGTGAAATGTATACAGTTGAAAAACTAAGTGACATCTAGTCTCTTATCCAAGGTAATGGATAGGTCCCACTGTCCTATTTCATTCTTTGCAGACAAAGATAAACAGATGTATATTTATTTTTTGGTGAGAAAGTAAAGGGAACCAACAAATGCATGTTATGTTTGGGTGGAATTAGAGTGGTTACTGATTGGCTTGATGAGTCGTAGGGCCAGCAAAGCGCTGTGTTTCGTATAACAAATGTAATCTTTAACTGCAAGACCGTTTTATCCTGAAATGGCTATAAAATATAAAACAAGTTATATTTTAGTGGTAGAAGAGGTGGTTTCTGTTCAGTGTTGTTGTAGGATTTTCCTTATGTTTTCCATACCATTTTCTTTACAGTGGTTGACTGCCCTGTGTGCAAGCACCAGTGTTACTTAAAAGACATAGTGGAGAACTACTTTCTGAGGGATGGTGGCACTGAGTCTTTTGGAGATGCTAGAGATGCCAATCAGGTAATGGGATTACTTTCTTTTACAAGGTTTTCATTTCAGTGTGTCTTGATTATTTTTGGATTTATCTTGGGTGTTCCCATCTCTTTGACTGAGTGACATCCTTCGTAGTAAAGAACTCTTCTTAGTTACTACTTAATCAATGTCCTTTTGCCACCAGTGTTGTACTAGCTGTGAAGATAATGCCCCAGCCACCAGTTTCTGTGTGGAGTGCCAGGAGCCCCTGTGTGAAACATGTGTGGAGGCTCATCAGAGAGTGAAATACACAAAGGATCACACTGTTCGATCCACAGGTAGGTGTCCATGCAGCAAGATGACCTTAAGACATGTTAAGTTTTCTTGGTCATGGATACAAGCATTTGTATATGTTCAAGAAAGTGAAAAACCAGGGATGTGCCATTTGGATCCTTGGATTCCCACAGTTCTCCTGACGGAACCAAATTTACAGACATTAATGTGGCTCATCTGGAGAAGAACCTAGCTGGAAAGCTTTATAGCCTGGTTTCTTGTTCAAAAAGGAAGTTAGGCCTTGCTTTTCTTTAGGTCTGCTACAGATCTATACGTCTCTGTTGGTGTGGGTGTGTCAGGTCCAATTTTCAAGTGCAGAAAATTCAAATGGTACATTCCTGATAAAAGCATAGTCCAAGAAAGTGCTGGTGTGAAGTACTTAGTGCAGTTGAAAACCTGTCAGTACAGGAAAAGGTTGTGCACCTCCTTAATCCCACAACACTTGAATTAAGTTAAATCAGGGGAAGGAGTCTTCCAGATGTTTCAGCCTATAAGCATCACGACTCCTGATGTTTACTTTTGATAGTTAGGCCTAGAGGTTTTACCTGGAAGACACCATGCCACTAATCCAAGCATACTAGTTTTCAAACTGTGACTAATTTTTCTTTCATATATACTACTACTATTAATATGTGAGAGGACTGCCATGGAAGTTAACAGATTGGCCTTTGTTTCTTCCTAGGCGCCACCAAATCCCAGGAGAGAGAGAAGACAGTGTACTGTTCTGTCCACAAGCATGAACCACTGGTGTTGTTCTGTGACACATGTGACACCCTGACTTGCCGGGACTGCCAGTTGAATGCACACAAGGATCACCAGTAAGCTCTCCTGTTTGGTGTATGATCTTTTCTAAATGATATTTTCCATCAGCCTGATAGGCTCACACCACTTCTCATTTACCATCTATCTTCCTTTGCCCTCATGCACAGCTCATTTAGTCCTGTATGCCACTGGTATTTGGTCTGTAATTACTTCCATGTGAGTGTGTCCACACCACACTAAATGTACCTGATCTCATATTTGAAAAGGGGTGGTGGGCCTGATTAATACTTTAATAGATGCTACCATAGAATATCAGAGTCCTCCAGGTATAGTTAAAAGATCTTTCTAGTAATCCCAGATTGACACTGCCAATCAGAATTGGCAATACTGGGCTAGGTGAGTTGCTAGTCAGACACAGTGGAGGTTATGTTCTGTGCTGAAGTATGTTTCTGATTCCTGCTGTATACCATCAGGATAGTTCAGTTTCTAGCAGCTGCTAAGTGCTGTTTCATGCTCAAAATCCTCCAAGGTAGGCTTCAGCACTATGTGGACCAAGAACTCCCAGAGGTACAAACTGGATTTCGAGACCAAATTGCTCACATGCGCTGGATTATGGAGAAGGCCAGAGAGTTTCAGAAAAACATCTACTTCTGCTTCATTGACTACGCAAAAGCCTTTGAGTGTGTGGACCACAACAAACTATGGCAAGTCCTTAAAGAAATGGGAATGCCTGACCACCTTATCTCTCTCCTGAGAAATCTGTATGTGGGACAGGAAGCCACAGTTAGAACTGGATATGGAACAACTAATTGGTTTAAAATTGGGAAAGGAGTATATTTTCTCCCTGCTCAATTAACTTATATGCAGAATATATCATGTGAAAGGCAGGACTGGATGAATGCCAAGCCGGAATTAAGATTGCTGGAAGAAATATCAACAACTTCAGATATACAGATGATACCACTCTGATGGTAGAAAGTGAGGACGAATTAAGGTACTTCTTAATGAGGATGAAAGAGGAGAGTGCAAAAATGGTCTGAAGCTCAACATAAAAAAAATAACTAAGATCACCTCCTGGCAAATAGAAGGGGAAGAGATGGAGACAGTGACAGATTTTAATTTCTTGGGCTCCATGATCACTGCAGATGGAGACAGCAGCCACGAAATTAAAAGACGCCTGCTTCTTGGGAGGAAAGCTAACAAACTTCGACAGCATCTTAAAAAGCAGAAACATCACATTGCCAACAAAGGTTTGCATAGTCAAAGTTATGCTTTTTCCAGTAGCGATGTAGGGAAGTGAGAGCTGGACCATAAAGAAAGCTGACCGCCAAAGAATTGATGCTTTTGAATTGTAGTATTGGAGGAGACTCTTGAGAGTCCCCTGGACTGCAAGGAGAACAAACCTATCCATTCTGAAGGAAATAAACCCTGAGTGTTCATTGGAAGGACAGATCCTGAAGGTGAGGCTCCAATACTTTGGCCATCTCATGAGAAGAAAAGACTTCCTGGAAAAGACTGTGATGTTGGGAAAGTGTGAAGGCAAGAGGAGAAGGGGACAACAGGATGAGATGGTTGGACAGTGTCATCGAAGCTACATGAATTTGACCCAACTCTGGGAGGCAGTGGAAGACAGGAGGGCCTGGCATGCTCTGGTCCATGGGGTCACGAGGAGTAGGACACGACTTAACAACTAAACAACAAAAAGTGCTGTTTCTCACTGTTACTTCCTCTGGTAAAATGCACAAAATGGGGATGAGTTCTTTGTAATGCATAGATAATATAGATTTGTCATAGTTCAAGCCAGATATGTATTCTCTCCATCAGTATGCCTGTCCAGCATAGAAAGAGAATGTGAATAACATAACAGTAGAGTACTTTTTATTTTGGTCTTAGATCAGTAGCTTTATATGGCAGCACGATTTTAAACATTGCCAGCAGATACTTGAAACTATTTTCTTCTGCAGATACCAGTTCTTAGAGGATGCCGTAAAAAATCAGCGCAAGATGCTGGCTTCGCTAGTCAAGCGCCTGGGAGAGAAAAATGCGAATCTCCAGAAGTCAACCAAGGAAGTGCGCACCTCGTAAGTTCTCTTGCTCAGAAGGGCTAATGGTTGGGCAGTAGTAAGTTATGTGTATTCAAATGTGGTTTTGGCTCAGAGGTTTCCAAAGGTTATCAAAGCTAGAAGTAATAGGGTTATGCAGACCTTGCGTATTGGACCAAAAAAGAAGAAGAAGAAGAAAAGAACATTGTGGCACCTTAAAGATGTTACTTGCTATATTTTAATGTGTGATTTTGTGGGCAGGTCACTCCCTCAGATGTAAGAGTGGGACTACATGGCAAATATTTATATATACATTCTCTGGTTTGAGGCCATGTATAAATGCATTGCCCGATATGCTAGCACATGTTAACATGGTTGCCTCCTCTGGAACTATAGACCTTCCAGGCTCTTTGGAGTTTGTGACATCCAACTGTATGGATTTACCTCTTCATGAAGGAAGTTGTTTGTGTGCTATCATTTAAACCTCAATTCCTCTTCATGGTGATAACTAGTTGTGAGGCCAATGTCTTGGGGCTTGGTTTCTCTCCTGTAGATTATGCTATGGATTATATTCCACTCAGCAGTATGCTAGGGGACTGGGAAACCAGTCATTATCTTTCAGCACTGTGTACAATGCACGGTGCTCATGAGAATAAAATATGGGAAGACCTCCACAATGACCTGAGTACTTTGAAAGAAAGACACAGTGGAACGTAATTTTTTGACTGACCTTTTTGCATCCTGGCTGAGCAATACTGAGCCTGATTTCAGGAGGTGTAGTGTATTTGTTGATAAATACTTTTCACAAATCGTTAAGGAGATATAGGTAGTTGATGTTGTCCATGTGGTGAGCCTTATGTGTAAAGCTAAACCACACATATTTGTGGTTTATTTTATGTTTGTGTTACTTTGATAGTAAACTACCCGGAGTAATGCATGGCAGTAAATAGTGTGGTATACAAGTGTAAAAATAAGTAACTGTTTTAAGGATCATAGCTAAGGAAACTCGTATCCTGCTTTATTAGGATTCGTCAAGTGGCAGATGTGCAGAAGCGAGTGCAGGTGGATGTGAAGATGTCTGTCCTGCAGATAATGAAGGAACTTAATAAACGAGCCAGGGTGCTGGTCAACGATGCACAGGTAAAACATTGACTGTGGCTTTAGCTGCATATATGCAGGAAAGGGTGGTTGGGACTTGAAAGGGGAAGTCTTATACCTCTTCTTTATGGCAGTGGTTCTTAACCTTTGTTACTCAGATGTTTTTGAACTGCAACTCCCAGAAACCCCAGTCAGCACAGCTGGTGGTGAAGTCTTCTGGGAGTTGTAGTCCAAAACTACTGAGTAACCCAAGGTTAAGAACCAGTGCTTTATGGCACTGGTTCTTAACTTTTGTTACTCAGATGTTTCTGGACTGCAACTCCCAGAAGCCTTCAACATCAGCTCTGCTGGCTGGTGTTTCTGGGAGTTGCAGTTCAAAAACACCTGAGTAACAAAGGTTAAGAACCACTGCTTTATGGCATAGTTTCCCTCCAGTCTGTCTCATATGCCCACAACCATTCTCAAGTTAAGGAGAACACAATCGGGGATTTCAGAAAGCACAACAAAAGCACAGATCTTAGAACTTAGTGCTGTTTGACAAAAGCCTTATCCCCCAACTTGCCTTCACTTCAGATCCACATCTTAGGCAACAGAGACCATAGTTTGCTTTTAATAGAGATAATTTATTAATTGATCTTAATACAATATTTAAATTTGCACAAGGTGGGAGTTGATGTGGTGTTAAGAAAGAGTATTGCCTCTTTGGAAGCTTAATGTGACATTCTTCTTTTCAGAAAGTCACCGAAGGACAGCAAGAGAAGCTGGAAAGGCAGCACTGGGCCATGACAAAGCTCCAGCGCCACCAGGAGCATATCTTGCGCTTTGCAAACTGGGCTCTAGAGAGTGATAATAACACTGCCTTGTTGCTTTCAAAGAAGCTGGTAAGCTCAGTGTCATCCTGTTTAGCACACCTCTAGTTATAATGTTCAGTGCTATATTTTATATATATAATGGTCAGTGGTCAATAGTGTACAGTACTGTTTCAATTTTCAATCACAGCTCCTGCAATTCCCAAAATTACATTGCAGATCTGAGCATTCTCAGGCAGAATTCTGAGAGTTGCTGTAAAAAAACGCAAAACCCAGCTCACAGATCTCTAGATGCTCGGATCAGAACTGCGTCAACTGGGGCTTTATGCACTCCGAATGCATCCAGATATTACAGAGGATGTGTCCACATCATTCCAGGAAATTGGCTGCCTTCACCTGAGAGGAAACAGTGGAAATCCCAAAGGTTCTGTGTTTCTCTGCCAAGTAGAAGGTCCCTTCTTGGTAGCTTTTAGAAGCTAGGTACAGTTGTGCCTTGCAAGACAAACGTCTCGTACCATGAAAAGCTTGCAAAACGAAAGCGTTTTGCAATGTCCTAGGCGCTTCACAAGACGGTTTTTCCTATGGCTGTGCTTTGCAAGATGGTTTTTTTTGTCTTGCATTGATGCTTCACAAGACAAAAAAAATTGCATTCTTCTTACGAGGCGCTTCATAGAAATGCATTGAAGGCAATTTCAGTGCATTCCTATGGGAAACCGTGCTTTGCAAGACGATTATTTTCACAATGCGAAGGGACTCACGGAACAAATTGTTTTCATCTTGCGAGGCACCACTGTAAATCCATGTTTTTATTCTGAGCGCCCAATTGGAGTTGAGTGCTTGTAAGAGGTGACTGGCCAGTACCAGTTTACAGTGTTCATGGAAATCATCCTTTTTAAAATGGATCCTTCTAAATGTGCTTAAAGCTCTCTTTCCCTTTTCCTTACTATTTCTGTTTTAGATATACTTTCAGCTACACAGAGCTTTGAAAATGATTGTGGATCCAGTAGAGCCCCATGGGGACATGAAATTCCAATGGGACCTAAATGCTTGGATCAAAAGCGCAGAGACATTTGGTGAGAGATGTGAAATTCTTACAATTTATTGTATGTACATATGTTGAGAGAGAAGATGATAGAGCTAATGTGAATTTACCATTCTAATTGGGCTGCAGCTCCTTGGAAGATAATTTATTGTACTTTGTGATGTTGATGGGACTGCATATTTTCCTCCAAGGTTGCCACATGTTTTCCGGAAATGTTCTGAAGTACTTGATGACAATGACCTTGGTGAAACAAAGCAGGTTTAGGGTTGGTTGGTGCTGGGATATGAAACTAAATATTCTATAAACTAAAGGAAGAGATAGTAATATAACAGATTGACATGAATCTCTCAGTGGAAGTGTTGTGTCAGTGGATGGAAAATAAGTGACAAAAGTTATAGTTTTATACATTCTGAGTACTACATGCAAAGTTTGAGACAAAAAACCCCCCTTAGTATGTTCAATATGATTTGGGCATCAATAGATTCAGCTTTTGGTTGCATTTTTCCTTCGTCTTTCCCTGTAAAGCATACTGCACAGTTATGATGCCATGCTGGTCTTGACATGGTATGTAGGAAGGGTGTTCATGGTGATAGAAATCTACAAGCCACAAAGGAGTGGAAAATAGCTCAAAAAGCATAGGAACAAAATTCCAGGGTGGGTTTGATTTAAGTCACGATCTAAATTGTTTAAAAATCTGATTTTTTGAGGATTTAAGAGATTTTAAAAAAATTCAAATTGTGATTTAATTTTAAAAAATCATTGATTTTTATCCACCCCACTTGAAACTTCTTGCCAGTACTTCTGTGATGCAAGGGAAATCTATCTTTGAAGTCCTGAAAATGGCTTTTTATAGGGCATGCAAACTGAAGTGTTTCTTTGGCATTCAGTAGGTAGTGCACAGTGGTGCAGTATGTCTGGAGATAACAGCATTTGATGTGGCTTGTACCAGCTATTGGATCCTGTACTGGAATGCTCAGCTTTTTGGGAATGTAGTTCTGACCCAACTCCAGTATGGCAAAGTTTGTATTGAGGAATGCAGAATACTAGCTGGGAGCACTAAAATATAAATTTGCCCTTTTCCCTCCTCCTCTTAGGTCAGATCGTCTCAGAGCGGAGCGGTTTGCCGGTGACTGCCAATTCCCAGCCTCCCCAGCAGCGGGCCAATGCTAACTCTACTTCAGCTGGCGGAGTGGCTGTCCGGCAGGGCTCTGTTCCACCTTCTCAGGTACTGGTTTTTCTGTGTCCAAATCTTTCCTCTGACTGCCTGGCTTTATTGAAGCAGCAGTAACCTTCCACTGCTCAGTCTGTCTGCATGCAATCTGGGAGTGCCTGGAGCAATGGTGGCGGGGCTAACAGGGCAGTTACAGGCTTCCTGGTCGCCTTTTCCATGTAGGGTGTCCAACAGATGTCTCTGCAGACAAGCATAATGAATAAGGGAGCTCTGCTTCAGCCTGTGCTGCCTTCCAACAGCCAGCGGCAGGCCATCCCTGACTGCTATATCAATGATGCCAGTGCCTCTTCTGCTGGACAGGTGAGCAGGACAAGGAAGTGTCTCTAGATGCATGAGCGCATGGAAGCTAGTGCCCGTTCTCCCAAAGGGAGAAGCCTGCAGGCAAGATTGCAGCTTGATAACTTTCGAGATATGATGTTGCAAAGCTTGGTGTGGGTCTGTCTTAACTGGGCTCTCTTCTTTTACAGCCAATGGACATCGGTGATGGCTTTGGTGTAGGTAAGTAACAGAGGAGAAAAGCAGGGGAATCCTGTGGGAGGCAAAGTGAGGAAACGTAATACCTGCTGTTGGGCTTAGTTTCAGGTAGGGCCCCTTCTGACAGATTGTTGAGATTTAATCTCTTTAATCTTGCTTCTGTAATCTTTGCCCTCCCTGCCTATTGTCAGAGGCTAGAGGAGTATCATCAGCTTGACACTTGTTTCTTCTTGTTATAACAGAAGGATCATACTCTGGTGAAATGTCTGGAATGAAGAGGTAATGTTTATTCTTTTCCAGTAATACTATGCTGTTATTGGGATGCTTGGAGTCCTTGCATGCTGTGACTTTCAAACTCCTATGTTCTGTTTTCAAAATGTTCACTACCATATGGCAGAGAAGTGATTGTCCTAAGAATGTGTTTACTTCAGAGTAAAGTGACTGTGGGCATGGATGGTGGTTGTGAAATTAGTGTCAGTGTTTTGGGTAGGCTTCTGTATCTTCTAGGTAGGATACAGAACTATAATGATGTTTGGCACATTGGGCCCTCCCTAGGCCAAAACCCTCATCTCTTGCTAAACATTCTTCACCTGCATCTAAGTCACTACAGGAGAGCCTGGTGATCAAGAATGAGTCCTCTACAGGGAACAATTAATGGTAATATTCTGGGAGCATCAGAAGGGCTCTCTTCATCAACCTGAACATTAACTATAGGCTGTAATGCCAATACTGTATAAGATTCTCTTTGGTTCTATGTGCTTGTTTCAATACCGGTATGAAAAGGAGTACTTTAACTTGAGGTAACTCACTCATAATCTTTATCTCTGGCAGAATGAGGAAGTAACATCAGCATGTTTTAGCAGGGGGTGTCATGTGACTTAGCTGGTTAAGCCAGCACTTTTTTTTCTACAATAAATAAAATAACTACAATTTCTTGAGTTAAGTGAATAATTTTGGTTTTGGTATTGAAACTGAAACAGTAAAACATACTGTCTGCAAGAAGTACTCATTGTGTCATGTTCAGATGCAAAACTGAGGGAAAGATAGTCCCATGTTCTTACTGCTCCGATGTCTAGCTATAGGAAAAACTATTTTGGGTTAACCTTTTGCCTGGAGCTGGATCAAGATGAACATCACATGCTATGAATAACTGTGTCAAATACAACTCTGTGTGGAAGTGTTTTATAGAAGTAGGTGTTTTGAACTGGAACTTTGGTGCGTTGGTGGATGGTAACAGCAGGAAAGCTTCTGTAACCAGACATTACAAGCTTCTCCCAGCCTTCTTTATAATTTCTGAGTTTTAGGTTGTCATGTATCAGTTAAAAAACTTAATGAACAATGGAAGCTTCAAATTTATTATCTCTAATGCAATAGACAGCACAGTTTCCAGTGCTTGACATAGTAGAAGCACATTTTTTCATGCAGTGTGGTCTCTGTATATTCCTCAGGTCCCGTGGGCAAGATGGAGAGGGTACTTTACGCAAAGTACCCCGTGTCAGTCTAGAGCGGCTGGATGTGGACCTGACATCAGATAACCAGCCACCTATCTTCAAAGTCATGCAGCGCCCTACTACTGAAGATTACAATATCTATGTGATTGAGCAGGGGGGGCAGCCAGGAGGTCTTCAGCCAGGAGGTCTTCCACCTGCAGTGAAGGTCAGCGTTACCCTTCTGAGATTTTCCTAGAACTTTGTGGGATGGTGAAGGCTCATAGTTGCCTGTAGCATTCCTGGCCATTGATGGATTTTTAAAATCCCAGGGAATTCCATGGTCAAGATTAGTTGAGACAATAGCCTGCATAGGCAAGGAACCTTTAAATTGTCCAAGAGATTGAAGTATGCCTTCAGAAACTTGAGCAAGAATTTTATATGCCAAATACTGGAACAAAAAAGAGAAGACTCCAAAAACCCAGGAGTTAATAGAAAGAAAATTATTGAAGCAGCAGAGATGGATATTTTAACTGAAGTATTAAAAGACAGAAAATAGCTGAGGCTAGAAAAAAGTGAGGACCTTTGTATAATTGGATGGGAGATGAGAACATGAATGGCTAAAATTTTGAGAAAGAAAATATAAGATAATTTTAGAACTTGAAAGATTTAGAAAAAAAGTGAAGTGTGAAGTAAGTTTAGTAAGAAACATATCGACAAATGTATAATGATATATACTGTTCTCTATCACTTTCTATATTTTTTATTTACCCCAGTATCCTGATCCAAATCCCCTTCCCTATGATCTTCCTTTACTCAATGGAAAATTAATAACAACAAAGAAATTTGAGCCATCCCTCAGCCAATTGGAGCAGAGATACGTTGAGTTTCATTCCAATCAGTTTACTATGAATGCACTTGTTTATTTAAAGTATTACTCATTTCCTTAGCCAAAAAAGTTTATAGAGTGGCTTAGGTACAATTAGTAGACAGTGTTTCTTTTCCATTTGCTTACATCGGCTGTTAGTGGTGACACCTATGACAGGAGCCCAACAGAAGTAGCCTGTCGGTAGGGCTGATACATTGTTCAGGGTGTGCAACATTCTAGGAGAGTCGAGTCACATTTTCCTTGATTTCAATCATATATGATATTGTAACTGAAAGGAATAGGGATTTCCCACAACGTTGTGTTGTCTTTTAAGATTCTCTGAGTCTTTGCATCCTGGTAGTGGAAGCAGTTGGATAATGGAAGGCAGTGTTGAAGTTTGTGTGCCTCCTTGTTCAGATCAAGGGACTAAATAGTGCCTATGTTTGAGCAATGTCGGGATTGTCAAGTGCATCTTACAACGTCTCTCTGGAGTCTGATGTGATGCTAATGCAAATCATATGCAGAGAAATATGCCAAGGCCCCAAAGCTGAGGGAATTGTAAGGAGACCTCAGAAATAAAAATTACAGGTGTGATACTTGCTGGCTGGACTGGATTTCTAAGGTGCAGTTAAGCTTACCTGTTGTGCTAATAAACGTGCCTCTGCAGTTTTGCTCTTGCTACTGTTCTCCTTTCATGCTCCTAGTTTTGCACCTCTCCTGACTCTGTCCTTGTCCTCCTTCCTCCAGGAGGAGCAGATGGAGGCGGCTATTGAACATCCACTTTTAGCTGCAGATACTAAAGACACCAAGCCAGTTTTGCCCCAGGATGCTCTTCTTCCGGAAGGCTCCTCAGCTCCTCGGCTAATTTCCCCCAGTGGCAGCACCAGCTCTGCTATGGAAATGCAGTCTGTTCACAGCCATGATGGCACAGCCAATGGGGAAGAAGCTGCCTTCTGCAGGATCTGCCTGAAAGCTGGTGCTGTGGTCATGTGTGATGGCTGCAAGAAGTGCTATCACCTGGATTGCCATCTGCCTGCCCTTCAGGATATTCCTGGGTATGGGTTCCTTACTTTCTTAGCTTTGTGCATCCTCCCTGCTCTTATATTGTGTATTCCTCATACTATTTCTGTAAAGGAAGGCATGTGAGCTAGCCAGGAATGGCAGGTCAATATTTTTTACTTTTGTAGTGCTGCAAGAGTGGAGCTTGCCTTACTTTGTACTTGCTGTACCCATTTCTTTACTTTATGTTGAACTTCCACAAATCTGCTTGCCTGCTTGCTTGCTTGCTTGCTGGGCCTAAGCTCATATTCAATACAACAGGGAATTCTTTCATGTTTGGACTTGAAATTAGTGTAGCCACAGCTGCTAGCATGTTATAAAGAATCCCTCATCTGTTGAATCACTAGTACCTTGAGTGGCATGAGTAACAGGGTAGAATTATGACTTAGGTAATGGGCCAGGCCAAATTTAGCATTTTCCTTGGCTAGGCTGACTGGAAGGCAAATGAAAAGTGGTAACATACAGTGATGCCTCGCAAGACGAATGCCTCGCGGGACGAAAATTTTCTATGGCCGTGCTTTGCAAGATGAATTTTCCCGTTTTTTTTGGGGGGGGGGTTGAATTGCACATCCATGAATACCCAGGATACACGATGCCTGGAGGTTTAAAAAGCCTCCCCAATGCAGCCTGGGTTCACTTCAGTTCCAGAGTTGACTTCAAGGAGCAACTGTGGTCTGTGCTGTGGGCGCACCCTGTCTTGGAAGGTTTTCAGAACTTTCTTTTTGCCACCTTTGAGCATCGGAGGGGATTTTTAGGTTTTCTTTTGGGACATGTTAAGCACTGGAAAGGTAGAGAGCTTGGATTCATCATGTGCATTTGTTCTCCGGTGTGTGTGTGGGGGCTGCTATGCTACTTGTTTGTCCAGGGCAGGTTTGGCCAGGGGTGGGAAGGTGTGTGTGAAGTGGATGTGAAGCATTGCCTTTTGTTTTTGCGAATGTAGCAACTGTGCTGCCATGGGTCCCAAGAAGGCTGCTCCTGCAGAGGCCGGGAAGAAGACTAGGGAGAAGATGACCCTTGAGATAAAAAAGGAGATCATCAGGAAGCATGACGGAGGCATGCGAGTGGCAGCCCTCGCCAGGGAGTACGGGAGGAATCCATCCACCATTGGGACCATTGTGAAGAAGAGGGAGAAGATCCTTGCCACAGATACAGCTAAGGGTGTCACCAGGATGGCAAAGAACCGGCCAGCTGTTCTGGAGGAGGTAGAGAAGTTGCTGCTTATCTGGATTGAAGAGAAGCAGCGTGCAGGGGACACAGTGACTGAGGCTGTTATTCGTGAGAAGGCCAAGGCCTTGTACACAGACCTCGTACAGCAGGAGCCAGGAACCTCAGCTGAGCCAGAAGTCTTCAAGGCAAGCAGAGGCTGGTTTGAAAGATTCAGAATCAGATCTGGAATCCACAGCGTGGTCAGGCATGGAGAGGCTGCCAGTTCCGATGTTCCTGCGGCTGAGGACTTTGCCACGGAGTTCCTGGAGGTCGTGACTACACAGGGCTACCTTCCACAGCAGGTCTTCCACTGCGATGAGACCGGGCTGTTTTGGAAGAGGATGCCTAAAAGGACCTTCCTCACTCAAGAGGAGAGCAAGCTGCCTGGCTACAAGTCCATGAAGGACCGCCTGACCCTCCTCTTCTGTGCCAACGCCAGCGGGGACCTGAAGATAAAGCCCCTGCTGGTGTACCACTCCGAGAACCCACGGGCCTTCAAGAAGCACAAGGTGAACAAAGGTCAGCTGAGCGTGTTGTGGCGATCCAGCGCTAAGGCTTGGGTCACACGCGTCCTGTTCGTGGACTGGCTCAATCTGGCTTTTGGCCCTGCTGTCAAACAGTACCTGCTGGAAAACAACCTGCCGCTGAAGGCCCTGCTTCTGATGGACAATGCTCCTGGTCATCCTCCAGGCCTTGAGGAAGACTTGTTAGAGGACTTCCGCTTCATCAGAATCATGTTCCTGCCTCCTAACACCACCCCAGTACCCCAGCTAATGGATCATCAGGTCATTGCCAGTTTCAAAAAAAGCTACACAAAGGAGCTTTTCAGGCGCTGCTTCGAGGTGACAGATTGCTCCAACCTCACTCTCCGTGAATTCTGGAGAGACCACTTTGACATTGTCATCTGCTTGAAGATGATCACCACCACTTGGGATGGGATCAGCCAGAGAAATCTGAATTCCGCTTGGCGCAACCTGTGGCCAGACTGTGTGGCAACAAGTGACTCTGATGCTTCTGCGCCTGCACCAGAGTCAACAGTCCTGGAGGACATTGTTTCCTTGGGGAGGACCATGGGCCTCGAGGTCACAGAGGAGGACATCTGCGAGCTGATGGAGGAGCACGACCAGAAGCTGTCCACCCAGGAGCTGCTCGAACTGCAGGCGCAGGCTACGCTGGAGCAGGCCTCTTTGGAAGAGGAAGAAGCAACAAGCGAGGAACAGCTGTCCACCACGAACCTGAAGGACATCTGCCAGCAGTGGAAAAACGTGCGGACTTACGCACAGCGGCACCACCCGGACAAGGCTCTGGCACGTGACCTTGCAAACATGTTTGACACAAGGGTCATGTCCTCTTTCAAAGAGGTGCTGAAAAGGCAGCAGAAGCAGCAGACCATGGAGAGGTTCATCATCAAGAAGGAAAGAGAGGAAGATGAACCTGCTGCTTCTACCAGTGGTGCCCAGTTGCCTTATTCCTCCTCCTCGTCCTCCTAGAAGCCTTGAAGTGAAGCCTTAAAGCCTTCTCCCAGTTGAACAGCGTTCGTGCCATCCCCAGAGAGATCCTCCACAGCTCTGGGAACGTAAAAGACTGCTGCTGTCATGTGGTGACAGTTCTATCTACCTCCAGTTTCCTGACTGGTCCTGTAGGTTTAGACACTTCATCCTCATTTGTTCACTTTAAAATGTGATTTTAAAAGTTTCTGTACTGTTGGTTTCTGTATAATGTCCCTGTTTACATGCCTTGAAAATGCACTTTCTGAAGAGTTTTGCACCATCCAAGGACTGTTCGTGATTGTTTCTGTTCAGTTTCAGTATTGAGCCTCAAGTCAGATGGTCTTGCCTCATGTTTGCTGATTTTTTAAATTTTTTCTGTGATGTTTAAAAAGTTGAAGTTTTGTACTTGAAATTTTTGAAATCCTCTGTACAGTATTTATGCCGTTAAAGACCACTTAATAAACACTTTGTAAAACAAAGGTGACTTCATTCTGACTTTTTTCGCCCATAGGGCGAATTAAATTTCAATGCATTCCTATGGGAAACCGCACTTCACAAGACGAAAATTTAGCAAGACGACACGACTCTCGGAACAAATTATTTTCGTCTTGCGAGGCATCACTGTATTGTTAGGACTCTTTGGGGAGGGTAGTTAAGTGCCCTTTATTTTAGATAATTTCTGCAAAGGTTTGAAGGGGTGAAGTGATTTCTGTTACTTAATGTCTAAGAAACCATCAGATAATTTCCCATAATACTTCCATGATCTGTTTTAATCATGACAGGCGGTTAAATCCTGACTATTTTAGTGAAAAATGTTTAGATAATGACTTTGTTACAAACTTATAAACCTTCTATAATGTCTGCAAGGGAGAGCAGGCTCTTACAAACACTGGCTTACCAGAATTATTAGAAAAGCTCAAGATGGTGGTCTCTAAGGAGGTATCTGTTCTTGATTTGTGGGGCATATAACTAGGCAGGTAACGAGAAATCCCAAATACTTAAATCCTACAGTCATATTTCAGGGAGTGTTTGTACGTTGATCTTCATAGTTTGGATTTTTTCTTTGGCTCTGGGACAGTACACACTGCAGTGGCGATCATGGGAAGCTGTATAGTTTGAATTATACTGAATATGTACTTAAACATTTGCTTTTCTATTTACTTCTGCAGCCGGGATTGGAAGTGTCTACTGTGTGAGGATCCTATTGTAGCCATCGAAGAGGATGGAACTGACTTGACTCCAATCTTCATAGATGGGGAGCCAAAGACTCTCTCAGTTGCGGACCAGAAGGTTGGTTTTCTTAAAAGAACCTTCTTTGGCTGAAGGGATGGACAATAGGAGCTGACCTGACCATTAGATGCCTTATACAGTACAGTATTTGATTTGCCTAACTCTTAAATGGCTGCAAAAGACTTGGGGCACAGAGGCCCACTCAGTTTTCAAGGCTGCTTCATCATAATTCAAGATGTCTTTATGTGAGGGGCAAGGCACTCAGAATCTTAACAATCAGGTTTGAGGGTAGTCATGAGACGCTTAATTTAAAGAATAGCAGAATATTGGTTGAGTACAGTGATTTAGAGGAAAAACATAAGGCAAAGAATAGATTACTGCAGAATCTTGTTGATTGCAGGGGCTTCCATATTATACTAGACATGCAGCAGAGGCAGAGTTCTTTGAAAATCAGCATATTCCTGGTCCTGAGGCCAAATCAATAAATGGAAGGGCTGTCCAGCTGTGGATTATATAGGATTTGCACAGGACAGCATTGTGTGTAATTACCAGATTGGAATTTAACAGCTTCCACATCTTCTGGTTTATGATACTGCCTGAACTGTTGTAGAATATGGTTTTCAGAATTATAGTGAGAGCAGCACTATTTTTTTCTAGAACCGTGCTGGCCTCCCTAGACAGATTTCATTGGTTTTTTTCTGTGATTCTCAACTGTTATTGATACAAATGGTCTCTTGTTAGTAAAGCGTCATCATGAACAGCAGATTTGGGGTGGCAAGTGGGAAACTGCTTGTAAAAAGGGAGGTGGAAGGAAGAAAGGCGTAACATTCTTTGTGGAGGTATCGGAGGAGCAGTTTGGGGTGGGGAAGATTCCCAAACAGACTGAGGTCTATTGTATATACAACACTGAGTTGTGTAGGGCGGAGAGAGGGATTATTCTTTGAGAAGAGTGAGAGGGGAAGGAGGAAGAAATTGATTTTTGTTCAGAGACACTGGATTTGGAGGTTATAGATTATTCTTTGAAAGTTGTTGGAAGCAGTGCTTAGTACCTAAAAGGGAAGGGCTGAGACTCAGGCCCTGTAAATGTGAGTTCCTTTTTTCAGGACGAGGTTACGTAACTTATAGTTGACTTGATCGAGGCTGTAGTGGTCTTTTCCTTATGTGTTGCAAGGCATGTCATGTCAGCCTTGGTGTTGGAAAAATCTCACATTAAACTTAGTCTAGCTGAAGCTCTGGGAACTTTTTCTCTCCATAGTGTAGATTCCCTGTGTATTCAAATTCTGTATAAGTATACATGTGAGACCCTTAATTCTTGGAGTACAAAAGCGATGCATAATAGGTAATGTCAGTTAACAATGGGACCCACACCTTTCTCAAACAGGAGGAGTTCTGTAGTGTTGGTGTTAGTAAACTTGGCTGGACATATAAGGGAGATTTCTTGCAGTTTTGCTAGTGAGCTTTGATACTCAAAAGAGATGTGAATGCTGATTTTTAAAAATGTTTAATGTTTATTGGAAGTTATCCTGAGGGTTGATTTCTTGCTCACCAATTTATCTTGTTCTTGTGGTAGTAGAATGGCTGATTTTGGGTGACTTGCTCAGAATATAGCCAGCTGTCCAGGGAACACTAGTTCTGGAAGGTCTGTGTATTATGAAATTTATGGCACAGACATGGTGGGAAAAATTATAATGAACCTGGCTAAGAGACCAGAAGGAAAGGGAGCAAAGTTAGGTGAGGGAACTGGAACAAAGTAGGTACCTTCAGACTGGCATTTGAAGAAGCCGTGGGTTCTGGGATACATAGTTCTTGAACCTAGGGCTAAGCATAATCATACTGGGTCTCAGAACAGTTGGGAAGGTGTACTGCTTGCAGGAAATAGGAAGTGGATTAGTGATGACAGTGGTTTGGAGGTTGGTGGGCTACAGATTAGTGAGGTAATTATGACATTGGGTTTCCAGATTTCATAGCCACTCCTAGTGGTTTTCATCCAGCACTACAGTGTAATAACCCTAAGGGGCAATTATTGGTAAGTAGCTGGCCAACTTTAATTAACTAGTTTATTAACTAAATCTCTGTGTTTATTGCAAAAGTTTCTATAGTATTTATCCTTTTTAAACTGTATGCCATAAAAGAAAATAGCTCTAATTGTAGAGTAATACTGCCTTGGGTTTTAACAGTGGAAATTCTGGTGCTAGTTTTGCTCAAGTTCTTTGAGTGATTTCTAGGATTTCCCTTTAAAACAGCTAACACAGCCAGTCATATTGTTTGCAGCTGTATATTTCAGATACCTCTTGGCTGAAGTGCCAAAACCTGATTGTGATTCTATGTCTCCCACTTGCAAAGTCCCATTTAATGCTGTGTGGTCTCATGAGTCACAGAAATAATGATAAAGGAAAGAGGGTTTGTCTGTCTACACACTCAAGTATCTGTTTTCAAGGATAGCTATGCTTGCTATCTTAGAGCATAGTTAGGGTTTTTTTCTGATTTTTGTTGGGCTGGCTGTCTGAGACTAAAATGAAAAGCTTTACACCACTTTTTTTCAGCTGAACTTTCAGGAAAGTTCTGTTTATTTGGGTTTAGAAAAGCTCTTTGGAATGTAATGTAGGACAACTCTAGTCTGTGACAAAGCTAGATTTTCCCCTAGTAACATCATTTCCCATATTTTCATACAGAGATGTGAACGAGTTCTCCTTGAGTTACTGTGTTTCGAGCCATGCAGGCCTCTTCATCGACTCTCCAATGCTACAGTGAGTGAGTTTGTTGTATGAATTGAATAGACAATTTGAATTTCTCCTCATACTTAGGAGAACAAATTTTGTAGGATACATTTATGGCCCAAGAAAGTTATTGCCTAACCCTTTTGAATTTCCCTGCATCATCATCATCATCATCATCATCATCATCATCATCATCATCATCATCATCATCATCATCATCATCATTTTCTTCTTTTTTTGGTTTTGGTTTTTTTAAAGTGTTCCTCTTCCTTTGCATCCTTCTAACCCTGTGCAAACCCAATGATTACTGATAGCAATCTCATTTGGGGATATCCTTGACTTTGATCCTTTCATTTTGTCTGTTCACACAGAAACAAAACCATTCAAAATGTCTTGCACCTTTTAAAATGTATGTAGGCTGTCTGTGCTTCTGATAGCTTAAGAGAAGAGCAAGGAGTCTGGCTAACTTCTTCTGTATCTGACAGGAGGGGCAGAACACAATTGACTTGACCTTGATTAGAGCTAAGCTGCAACGGAAACTCTCTCCACCTTATACCTCTCCTGATGAATTTGCAGATGATGTCTGGAAGATGGTCAGGCAATTCAATACACTGACAGAGGTGAGGTTTTGTCTGCTGAGGGGGACACATGGAACGATTGATACAGTGTTGGATAGGGATCTGATTTTATCAGTAGGGACCTTGCACCAGCTATTTCAAGTAGTACCACAGATGGCGGGCTTTCCTTGTGTCTCTAATTAATGAATTCTAACAGGATTAATGAAAACTAAGGGAATGCTTGGTACGTAAAATAAGCTACATTCCAGAAGTCTCCCTCGTAGGATACTCACTGCTCTTCTTCCTTAGGACAAAGAAGATGTCCAGTCCATCATTGTTCTGCAGCGCTTCTTTGAGGCGAAGTTAAGTGCTGCTTTTGGCGACCGGAAATTTTCAGCACTGCGCGAACCCATCAACGTGGATGAACCGCAGAAAGAAAGTACCCTTCCTCCTCGAGGCTCCCTCCTTACTGATTTGGGTGAGGCAACTACTTCTAAGCCTGAAGGGAGTGGTGGGGATGAGGGAATGGCAGCTTGAGGAGCTGCCACTTGTTAAAATGGACCAGCATTCCAAGGAGGAGAGGAATTGGGGGAGCTACCATCTTGAAGCTGCTCTTACCTGTCCCCGCCCTCCACTCTTCTGGTCCCCCCTTTATTCCCTTGCACCTCTCTGCCTTTTTTATTTTTTTGAGAGTTATTGTAGAACTTGGCAGCTTAGATAATGGTTATAAATGGTCTAAACTGTTCTCTTTTTTCCCTTCCTCCCCCCCTTTTTTTTTTGGCTTGACAAATTTTATGCCCTTGTTCTGAGAGATACACTTTGTGTTTTTTGTATTGAAATGGAAACGAATGAATAGAAGAAATCCAGAACCCTATGCCCTGTTCTCCTCTCAGACTCCTTTCTTGCTCCTAGTGGGAACAAAGTAGTGGTTCCCCCCCTTTTTTTAAATCATGCCCCAACATTACCAAGAAGGAGGTTGTGGCCCAAACATAAAATTTGATCTTTTTCATGAAATGGGTACAAATATGTTGCCATAATTATCTTGACAGATGCATATACTTTGGGGCCTCCTTGACACCTATCTTTCTAAGGTGGTGGTTATTCTTTTTGAACTCTTTTCATGTGTCCAAACAAGGCTCCTTTGCTTTTCATTCATCTTGTTCAAGAGGAGACATGTCTGTTTTCATAGGTCAAGGTAGATGTAGGTTTTTAAATCCAGTTGTCCCTTCTGTGTAGCCGTATTTTCTGGCTGTACGTATCTTCAAATGCTTTCTGGCACAGTAGTTTATCCTCACTATCCCAAGAGCCTTTCTCATGGAAATGTGCTTTTCTTTTTTTGCTTATGTATATTTTAGACTTTGCTTCTTTCATGTTCAAAAAATAAACAATGTTTGCAACTTGTGTGTCTTGTCAGTTTTTATAAAATTCATCGTAATTCCTTTTTTTGCAGCTGTCCTACCAGAAAGGTTCAGTGTGGGTTATTACACGATAAAATCATTCACTGCTTTTCTACTATAAATGTGTTGTTTGCGCCCCACTGTCCCACCTAACATTGTTCTTTAAAATGCAGAATTGAATGGAAGCTTACGAGAATTTGGGACCCGATGCTAGATCACTTTGTGTTTTTGGTATCTATCTTTTTGAGCATTGTCTTTTTTAAATACTGGGCCACAGGTTATGTGCTCTAAGAGTATTTAAGTCTCCTGTTTCCTTTTGGAACCCAATATAATAAACTTGGAACACCCTTTATTTAGAGATGGGAATGAACCCCCAGTTCTGCAGTTTGTTTAACAGCCCAGCAGCTGATGTGCCGTTTGGGGCCCCGCCCCATCTAGTGAACACTCACTCAGAAACAATGCCCGGAGGAGGTGGGGCAGGGAAGCCAGGGCACTACCTCTGAGTGGGCACATGCTAGAGGGGGCAGGGTGCTGAACTATGGATCAGCTGTTGAGCCAGTAAGCGTAGAGTTTTGAATTGCTGGTTTGTGCCCATTCATCCCTTGCCATGTAAGATGGATTTGGTTTACATTCCACATAGCAGTAGCCTCATAATTGGCATAAAATCAGCCTACAGATCATTATGGAATGTATATGCCATTTACCAGAACAGTTAAAATAATACAGAATTCCAACACTAATTACTCAAAAATTAATGCCATCGTAATAACATTCTTAGTGCAACCAAAATGGTATTTTTTTAAAAAAACCTGTAAGTTTATATATCACAGATCTGTTGCAGGCATAATAGGTGAAGCCTTGTTTTTTAGTGTAGCAAGTTGTATTGGAGTAGGTCCACAGATCTCTGTGGCTGTAGTTAATAATTCCATTGATTCAAATGGACTTATTCTAGTTGCGTCTTATTTTACCGTAGTAGGTTGCAACTAGAATAGGCCGATTAAAATCAGTGGCGCTTATAGAGGAGTTGGAATTGCCAAATTTCCATTGATTCAGTGGGCCTACTCTAGTGCAACATACTGTGCTAAAGAACAGGATTTTGGCCAATGGTACGGAAAACAGGTGGGAAGATTTGGTGTTTCAGCCATAAAATACAATGGGGAGGAAGTGTTTGTAGCACACCAGGTTGGGCTACTCTCCTGTTTATTCAGAATGACTCATGTTCCTGGGGACAGTAAAAAAAAACAGTTTTGAAAATTCGTACGAAATATAGTTAATTATAAATGTAGCAAAATACCGAGAAATTACTTAAGTATGAAGAATTCTGCATTCTAGTGAAAGAGTAGTGCACTTACTGAAAATTGTTCTTTTTCTTTCTGAAGCATTAAGGTCAAGGAAAGCTTTATCAAGTACTATATTAAGACTTGATATTAAAGCATTGTTCACAAAACCTAAAAATATGTGGCATGTTAACAGTCAAAGGGGAGTAGTTTAAGACTAGGGAGCCCAGTTTGCTGTGGTCTGGTGCAGCATGTGATTCTATTACTATAGGAAAACTTGAACCTTAATGTATCCAGAACCATCAGGATGTTTCTGGATACATTTCTATCACTCATTTACCAGCTGTCCAGAACATATGCCAAAGCCAGTCTAAATTTGTGTTACAGGAAAACAAAGTGACATTCTTGACAGGTCATGAGGCTTGTGCTGTCTTATACAGTGGTGCCCCGCTTGACGACGATAATCCGTTCCAGGAAAATCGCGGATAAGCAAAATCGTCGTCAAGCGAGAAAAAAACCCAATTGGAATGCATCGAAAACCGGTTAATGCATTCCAATGGGGAAAATACCTGATCGTCCAGTGAAGATCCTCCATAGGGCAGCCATTTTACGATCCCTGTGTTGCAAAAATACGTCCGGAAAGCAGCGGGTCGCCATTTTGTGAACCGCCGATCAGTTGTTTTTAATCATCGTCCAGCGAAATAACGGTTCCCGAAGCAGGGACTGAAACGGTGTAAAGCAAAAAAACCCGATAGAAACATCATTTCACGATCGCTATAGCGATTGCAAAAAAGTCATCGTAAAGCGATTTCGTCGTCTAACGGGGTCGTCGTCAAGCGGGGCACCACTGTTATGTATGTTTAGTCCCAGAGATTATTGTGCATAGGGCAAGAGGTAAGGACATTTGATGAGAAGGATAATCCACAGTTAGGCACTCTGATTTTATTGATAGAATCCAATGCTACTGATTTGATTTACAGATTATGTTTGTGAATAACTGCTTTTCAAGTAGCATGCTCATCTTTCTGTGGCTTACAAAATGTTGCACCTGTATAAGATCTTAAGTGTTTAATTTTATGTGTAACTATAATCACAAGGAGTCCATAAGGAAAAATAGATACAGCACTAAATACGTAATACCATATATACTCGAGTATAAGCCGAGTTTTTCAGCACAATTTTTTGCTGAAAATGCACCCCCCTCAGCTTATACTCGAGTCAGTGTCAAAATTGCATGTTTTCCCCTGCAGTGTGGGTGTTCTCTGGACTCCTCCGCTCATCTAGGGGTGCCTGCAGGGTTAAGTACACTGCATTTTTCAGACTCAGCAGGCAGACACCGTGCTGGGAGGATAATAGAAATCTATGTCCAAATGAAAGAGCTGTAGATGAAAACTTTTTCCCCGGCAGTGTGTCAGTATTTATTTCAAAGACCACTCTGAACAGGTCACAGTGAGGGCATCTTTGTTTACAAACCCAAGGAAGCCCACTCACCTCCCTTCTTCCCTGTCAGCTATGTCTCTTAAACATCTTTACAGGAGTGTCCACTTCCAGGACACTCCCATCCTCCTCCTCCTGCATGTTCTATGTAGCCACCTTCTTCCTCCATCCTCCGTCTCCCTCCATCTTGTTATGCAGCAGTAGAGCAGTAGATAAGCGCAGCATCTGGTATGAGTTCTTCCGCAGGCAGTGAAGTGTGTCTTGCAGCTCACAAGGGCAGTATTTTTCTGTGCTGTGAGACACAGTGTTAACCCCTCCCGCTCCATGCCCCATCAAACTAGCAGACCTCCTCCACTCCTAAGCATACCCCTAGTTAACCCTTATTTCTAACCTTAGGGTTATGAATTAGAGTTAGAAATTAGAGTTAGGGTTATGAATTAGGGTTAGAAGTTAAGGTTATGAATTAGGGTTAAGATTATGATTTAGGATTAGAATTATGACTTGGGGTTAGGGTTATGAATTAGGGTTAGTCCAGCCCATTATGAAAATTCTAACAAAATCTTAAAGATAAATCTTGTGCACTTGGGCTTGCATAAGATATATCACATACAATCATGAGATTTGAAATTGCACGTTTTCTCATGTCCAAAAAAAGCAAAATCTTGTTCCAGGATCGTCAGAGTGCTGCTGGGGAGTTCAAGGGAAATCTTAAGATAAATCTCATGCGATTTCAAACCTCACAAGTGCATGATCATTGTTTTTGGAGTAGGGCTTACGGTATATTTTGAGAATTCAGTCTCTATGGTACGGCATGCTTTTTCAAAGTCTTTTTTTTTTATCCTGTTAGAAATGGATCCCAATACTTCTAATCCTGGACCAAAACAAAAACACAGGTCATACGAAGCTGATTTCAAACTTAAGGTTGTGTCAAGAGCAGAAAAGAGCAATAACAGTATTTGCAAGTAGGGAATTTTGTGTTGACGAAAAACAAGTGAGGGAGTGGCGGAAAATGAAAGCTGACTTGGAAAAGATTCCAAAGGCAAAAAAAGCTCGATGTGGTTTAACGACTTCATATGGAGACTGAATTGCATAAATGGGTTATGGAGTGTCGTCAAAATGGTTACTGTGTAACACGCATGGGAATTCGCTTACATGCCCTTCAAATGGCCAAAGATGACAAATTAAAAACACCAGGCATTGAAAATTTTGTTGCATCAGCAGGATGGTGTACCCACTTTATGAATAGGTTTGTCTTGTGTTTGCGGCAAAGAACAAAGATTTCACAGAAATTGCCAGAAGACCTTGATGAAAAAGTGATTTCATTTCATTAATTCATCATAAAACAAAGAACGATCCATAACTATGACTTGGGAGAAATTGGTAATATGGATGAAACACTTATGACCTTTGATCTTCCAAGCAACAGAACTGTGGCAAGTTTGAGAGATAAAACTATTTTACTCAGAACCACAGGAAATGAAGAAAAAAAACATTTCACAGTCGTTCTGTCATGTTTGGCTAATGGAACTAAGTTGCAACCTGTCATTATTTTTAAAAGAAAGACCATGCCTAAAAAGGTCAAATTCCCACCACGAATTACAGTGTGGGCACATATTAAAGGCTGGATGGATAAAGATGGAACAAAAAATGGCTGGAAGAAATTTGCAACAGGTGACCAGGAACAGTCTTAAAGAAAAAAAAAAACATAATTGCTAGTTTGAGATAGGTTCAGAGCCCGCACATTTGATGATATAAAAACATTGGCAAAGTCTTCTCAAGTTACTTTGGCCGTTATTCCAAGTGGGCCTACATCTGTATTGCAGCCCCTAGATGTGTGTTTAAATAAACCTTTCAAAGATAGTGTGCGAAAGATGTGGCATGAATGAATGTCATCTGCTCAAGCTGGACTGACAAAAATTGGAAATATGATGAAACCCAACATAGAATTGATAGCAAAGTGGGTTCGTGATGTATGGGAAGACATTCCAGAGGATATGGTGCAACGCACCTTCAAGAAATGTGGCATAGTAATGCTATGGATAGCAGCGAAGACTGCTTTGTATGAGAGTGACAGCAGTGAATGGTGGTGACGGCGAACTCTGATGATGATAATGTCTATGCTGATAACCTCACACCAGCTGAAACTGAAGCTCTGGACATACAGATGATGATGAATCCAGTTTTGAAGGATTTTAACTCTGTGTGTTTTAGCTTGGTTGCTGATCAAGCTAAGGTTTTTGTACTTTTAAAGTTACTGTTGATAGCTTATTGTTTTCGTTGACCCTCTTTTCCACTTACAGAGCTAGTTTACTGTTTTTCTTTGAAATACAGTGGACCCTCGACTTACAGACGTCTCGACTTACAGACTTTTCGAGTTACAGACTTCTCTGGCTGCAAAATTTAGATTCAACTTGCAGCCAGAGAATCGACTTACAGACCAGAAAAAAATCAAAATGGAATAAAAATAGAATAAAAACCACTAGTTATAGGATTAATCGGTTTTCAGTGCATTGTAGGTCAATGGAGATTCGACTTACAGACTTTTCAACTTGCAGCCACCATTCCAATACGGATTAATTCCTTAAGTAGAGGGTCCACTGTAAATATTCAAAAACATTCAACCTACTGATGTCTCAATTAATGTAATTTTATTGGTATCTATTTTTATTTTTGAAATTTACCAGGAGCTGCTGCATTTTCCACCCTTGGCTTATACTCAAGTCAGTAAGTTTTTTCCAGTTTTTTGTGGTAAAATTGGGTGCCTCGGCTTATATTTGGGTTGGCTTATACTCGAGTATATACGGTACATATCATAGAAGACATATTAACTACAAAGGTCCATGAAAGAGATCACTCACAATAACCATCCCATATCTGATATAGTATGGAACAACAGAAGTAAATCATGGAGGCCTGGACCATTAAAGCTATCTAAAAGAAAATAGAAACATCCTCTTCTGATGCCTAGAAGATTAGAGAGTGCCAGGCAAGTGAGAGCTACTCATAAATTGTACCTGGTCTTTTGGGGGAGTGTGATACTTTCTCAGATTGGCTGCATTTCACACATGTGAACTGAAGAGCCACCTATCAACAAGGTTTGTGCCTTTTCTAGAGTTACAGCTAATTTTCAGTGAAGTCTGAAGGGTTTCATATACATTTTCACTTTTGACTGATAACGACACTGGCTTCAGCACTGGGATAACCTGCTTAGCTACTTTATGTATTGAGTATGAACTTGAAAGCCAACAACTAGGGCCAAGTATGATTTTCCAGCAGAAAAATGTCATTGAAAAATAAAGCTTTAGATTGATTAAAAAATACATAGCTGTGTTGGTCTGTCAGAAAAAAAATCTAAACATTTACAGACCAAATGGGTCTAAGCACTATTCTCAGCAGTTAATTAATGAATGCAGACTAAATTAGTTAAAACATTCTAATTTTGTACATTACCTCTCTAGGTTGAATTTTGTGTTAAATATAACAAGGCGGGCAGATCATGGTGTGCTTTCACAACTAAAACAGTCACTTCATGTCATGACTCATGATACTAGTGTATGTGTGGGGAGGTTGCTAAAATGTGTACTACCTCCCCCTGCTTAACCTTTGACTAGGTAAAAATAGTAAAATGTTAATCTTCATTCTTGAACCTGTTGGAACCATGGATAGATTTGTATATAACAGGAGTGTAATTTTCTTTATTTTGTGGCTGACCATGAAAATTAGGCTTTGTTTTCTTATTTTTGCTTAATTGAGTTGAACAGTATGTAACAAAAATAGTCTGTATAAGTGGATTTTATTTTTGTCAAGAACACACACAGAGTGTAGTCAGATAAAATCTCTTGAGTGAGACCTGTATTGTCATTGGTTGGATTGCATTTTGAATATTGAATTAAAACAGTATAATAAGATCCAGCAGTTCTATACTAAACAATAACATATCCATTTGTTTTATTATTTGTAAAATAGTATGGTTAGCTGAATCAAAAGTTCTGTGGAATTTTTTTTTCTCAGGCATGTGTATATCTTGTACACAAGCCTTCCACTCTCATCTATTAACAGAAAAACAAGACTTGAAAAAAATTAGGCTCCAGGTACAAAAATGTTAGTTTGTATTTGGTATTAAAGATGTGCATGTTGATCTCTGTGCTTCATGACCTATGTACTTCTCCCATTATTGTCAAACTTTACATATGAGTTGATTACACAAGGTAAAGCAGTTGCCCCAAGGAGCCTTAATGCCAAACTCTAAAATCACTTTTGTGTGAAATGGGTAGATAGAAGGAAAAATCAGCAGTTTCTCAAGAGTTTTGTTGTTGATTAGTCGTTGTGTCCGACTCTTCGTGACCCCATGGACCAGAGCACGCCAGGCTCTCCTATCTTGCACTGCCTCCCGGATTTGGGTCACATTCATGTTGGTTGCTTTGATGACACTGTCCAACCACCTTGTCCTCTGTCGTCCCCTTCGCCTCTTACCTTCACATTTTTCCAACATTGGGGTTTCAAGAGCAACATACACTAATAAGAACCTTACTGAGAACAATTATAAGAACCTTACTGAGAACAATTATAATTAAATAATTAAATTGTTGAAGTGCCAGTAGGGTATTGTGACAGAATGTTGGACTCATTTACTTCATTGTTAAGCACATAAACTCACATAAGTAAATACGTTAGCCACAAAATATTTTTGTTGGATGTGCAAGTCAGCCATAATGTCATTATTCATCAGAGATTGGGTTGAATTAAATGCTTTTAATGTGCTGTTTGAAATACAAAACTCCTCAAAACAAACAGCCATTCTTTTTCCAGAAGATGGAAGTTGATGCTCTTTAAAAACCACAATTTTTGTAATGAGTTAAAAAAAAATCAAACACCTTTGTTAGAGAACCAGATTTTCCATAAAAGATGAGGTATCCAGCCCTTCAGAACTGTTCATCAGATTTTTTTTTTTTTGGCCATTTTAGAAAAAAGGATGGGGATGGGGTATAAGAAGCATTTAGTTAGATACCAGTGCCACTGTAAATTCTTTTTCAGGAAAAAAAACCTTAGTTTTAAAGATACATTATATTCTTGCATATATTTAAACAAGGATACACAAATGTCAAATTACTGTACTTCCAGGTTTTGGTGGGAGTCTGATTCTGCTGAAAAGAGTAACAACGTGCTGTTCATTTTCCAGCTCTGCAGTTCTAAGATTATTAGTATAGAAAACTCAGCTTGTGTTGCCTCAAAAGATGTATTTTCCATACTGGACAAAAAACCCCACACCCAATCTAAACCCAAAGCAGTATTGTCCCCCAAAAGTGTTATTTTTCAATGGGTGTTCAAAGTGAAGCCTCTGGATTTCCTTGAGGTTTTCTCTGATGACTGCATCCGATGAACAACCACACTCCATGCAAGGGTGCGCTTTTATGAATATGTTAGTCTTCTAAGGTGCTAAAAGACTAAGCTTCTTTACTCCAGGTTGGTATGTGCCCTCAAATTGGAAACAACTTAAGGTGGCCCTAATGGGGTTTGTAAGGGAAGTGAGATATTTGGAGAGTGGTTTTACCAGGTCTCTTATGTTCCCAGTGTGGTGTAGTGGGTAGAGTGATGGACTAGGACTCTGGAGACCAGGGTTCAAATGCCCGCTTGGTCATAGAAAGTCACTAGGGGATTGGAACTCATGAAAACACTCCTTAAATATTTTATGTAACTGTATTTATTAAATTCTTATACCACCTCATTAGTGCAAAGTTAATGAATGCAACAATAAAAGCAGTAACAACTAACAAATGGAACAAATCAAATCAGCCAAGTCAAGAAACGGGCACCACAGCATTAACCGATGGGACGGGTGGCAGGGCAGAGGCACAGATTCATGTAAAGTTGCTGTGAATGACCGCTTTTAAAAACAGCATGTTGAATAACCTGAATGTGGATGAGGGGGGGCAAGGAACAGCTCTGCTGGGAGCCAATTCCAAAGGGCTGGTGCCACAACTGAGAAGGCTCACTTCTGATAAGTTTTCCTGGCCTCTAGTTGTTGTGGGTTTTGGGCTCTTTGGCAGTGTTCTGGAGGTTGTTCTTCCTAACGTTTCGCCAGTCTCTGTGGCCGGCATCTTCAGAGGACAGCACTCTGTACTCTGGTGTAGTTGGCTTGGGAGTGCACTCCCTTGGTGTCGGGATGTGGAGGACCACTGCCTGGGAAGATCTGGTGGCATGAGTTCTTAGGGACCAGATGTGCTGACAAGTACTGTAATGAGGGTCTGAAACCATGAAGAACTTTATAGGAAAGCACCAAAGCCTTGGAATTTGACCCAGGACTTGGGGGAGATGTAATCAAATTTGCTCACACTGACCAGCAGTCTGGCAGCTGCAGATCAGTTCCGTCTTGAGGGCACAGAGCTAACTTTCCTCACTCCATACCCCAACGCTGGGCATCACATTAAGGATGCTACCCCTTTGGATATTTGTTCCAAAACAATCCTGGCTTTAGATCGCGGCTATGTGGAAAAGATAAAGCCTCTCCTCTCGTTTATGTACGAAAATGGCGCTGTTTCTTCTTGGGGGGCCGCTGCAGGATGTGGACGTGAAGCACACCGAGGACAGAGGAAACCCCTTACTCCCAGTTCCCATGGCAAGGCTCTCTCTGCGAGCCAGCAGCACGGGGCAAAATCAGAAGAGATGGCACTTGCTCTATCCTGGCATTTATCGGGCATTTGCTCGGAGATTTCAAGCAAACGCCGTTAAGTCGATCAGAGGTCTGGCTGGGCTCGTACACCGCGCTATTCCAGTGGGGATCGGACGTATAAGGCTAACCTCCGTGACTGTGTCTCTTGGAATTCCAGCATTCTAAGATGCTGCCGAACGCCGGGGCGGAAATAGCCGAGGACGATTCGTCGCTGGGCTTACGGACTTCTTGGGTGTCTGATCCTTTGGGGGGCGGGGCAAATAAAGGGAAAGACGAGAGAGAGTGACAGAGACGATAATCGCCGAACGTCACTTGGTGCGACCGGAAAGGGCCGAATGCTGGGCGGAAAAGGCCGAGAACTTTGAAGCGACCCCTCTCTTCCCTTGACGAGAGGGGTCGAGTACTTCCGGAGAGCCGGAGCAGGTGGGCGGAGCTGGAGGACGGGAGGCGGAAGTTGCCGACGGTGTTCCGGGAAGGGCCGAAGGGGCTGTCCGTTGCCGTCCGACTCTCACACGCTCAGCCCGCAGTAGGAAAAGCGGCGGCGGCGGCACCAGGAGCGGCGGCGGCGGCGCTCTGAGGCGGGGCGGTCCCGGTGGCTTGGCCCCTTCCTCCCCTCTTTCGCTCTCTTGCCTCCCCCTTCTCTTCCTCCGTCCCTTTCTCCCTCTTTCCCCCTCCCTTCCCCGGTGTCCCGGCCCGCCCGAGTCACCGGTCTTTCTTCGGCCCACCCCGCCGGGCCACGCCGGGCAGGCCAAGCCAGGCCAGGCCGCCGGATTTGCCAGCGCCCCTTCTCCTTCCTTCCTTCCCTCCCTTCCTCCCTCTCCTCGGCCTTCGCCCTCCCCTCTCCCCAAAGCCCCGAGCTGGGATAGGGAGCCGGGCCGGGGCCGCGGTAGCCAGGTGGGGGGAGAGGTCGAGGTCGGGCCTGGGGCCGCCAGGAAGGAAGGAAGGAAGGAAGGGCGAGAGAGCCGCCAGCCAGCCCGCCAGCCCAGTCGCGAGCAGCCCGCCAGGATGATCAAGCTTTTCTCCCTGAAGCAGCAGAAGAAGGAGGAGGAATCGGCCGGCGGCACAAAAGGCTCGAGCAAGAAAGCCTCGGCCGCTCAGCTCCGCATCCAGAAAGGTTGGGGATTTCGGGGAGGGAGGCAGGCAGAAAGAAAGAAAGAAAGGAAAGTAATGGAGGCGCTGCCCCCTTTCCCCCTCGACAGGAAGGGAAACAAAGGGAAACTCTTTAAGAAGAGGCTTCTGTCTCCTCTCCTTTCTCTCCATCGTCCGTTAGGATGAGAATCAAGCGCTCTTAGCCTCGCTCTCATCTTCAGCAAACAATGGCAGGAGTGCGGGGCCCGGCCAGGGTGTCCTAAGAGAACGAGGTTTGCCGTTTAGGTTTTGTGCTCTGAGAGTTCAGATCTTTCCAGGCTCTCTCTGTTTTATTGTGAGCCTTTGAAACAGACCCACAAGAGTGATCGACTTCCCAAAGGCTGCCTGGGCAGAAATGGGAACCTGGGTTTAATATCATTTGTGGGCTCAGTGGATTTAAGGATGGTGCCCTGTTTGGCATTCTGATATCTTAGTACGAAATCTCCCATATTCAAAGGGATTGCTTTTTGTCCAAAAATGAGGCAGAATCCAACTCACTGGGTAGGATAGTTGGTTATTGCTTGAGCCCCTACTCAAATCATGTGCTTGTTAATTACTGTACATTTTCTTGTTTTCCTGTGTTCTTTCTAAGGAGTTCATGATGACATTATTCAGTGTCTTCCTCTCATTATCCATTGCAACAAAACTTTTGAGTTTTGATCTGTTCACCTCCATCATAGGAGAGAGAAAATAGTTCAAGCCATGCATGGAGCTTAATAGCTGTAAAAGGGCTTGGATTCCCTTTTCCTTGAATATTGTCATCTAAAACTTCATCTCGTGCACCTTACAAATGTAGTTTCTCTTAGAGTGCGGTATAGAAATAACACCTGTCCCCATTCCTTTAATGTGACTGCCCAAAGGTAGATGTGGATTCATGTGTGTGTACACATACATGAATGCATACACAGGTACACTTCAGTATTTGCAGCAAGTTGCAATGGACCAGAGAGACATAATCCTGCTGTGTTAGGCCACTTACTTTGTATTCGAAGAGCTGGTGACTCTCTTAGCCTTTCACTTTGCTAGAGACTTTTGGTGAGATGGTATCTAATTTTAGCAAGTTACAAAGCCAGGCAGGTGAAAAAAGAAGACCCATGGGTTTTGGTGTGAGAAAGGAGCTTAGTTTCCTAGTTGCCTGATCATCACTCTCACTAAGCTTTGTTCTGCAATCTGACCACTTCCCTTGTTTTCCTTCCTCAGATATTAATGAACTGAATTTGCCGAAAACATGTGAAATAGATTTTTCAGACCAGGATGATCTCCTGAACTTCAAGCTAGTTATTTGCCCAGATGAGGTGAGTGACAGCCAGGCAACTATCCAGCCTGCTTGACAAGAGTATGCTGGTGATTGTCATTCTGTTTGTGCTCTTAGAAGGCCTTGGTGGGTGTGCCAGGCAAGTGCATTGCATAACTACCCAGATCTTGGTGAAGTCAGAACAGAGAAGAAACTTCCATCAGTTGCTAGAACTGTCTCCACTCCTTATATGAAATGTTATTAAATTCCTGAACTCACTCTCACTGAAATGAGAGGCTATGTGTAGAGCTTGGCTAGATATTTTTTCCTGTAATTCCATTTGTGCATATTTGTGTGTCATTTAAAATTGTTTATAGGCTTCAGGGAATATTTAACATTTGAGATTATTGAAAACAGCATATCTAAGTGACATCACTGGTCAGTGATAGTCAATTTTGTTGCTTGCTGTACTGTAATGACATGATTCCTATCTTTCTCACATACATCTGTTATTCTGCTGCTGTGCTGTAAAGTCAGTACTCAGCCCATTCAAATTTCCCTCGTGTCAGATTGCAAATGCCTGCCTACAGTAAGTGTGTTGCCTTCGTATTTTGATTTAGTTTAGATGGCACAGCTTAGCTTTATCAATGCATATGAGAAACACTTCAGCAGTACTGTATTTAAAAGCACTTGCTTGTGCTTTTAAAATCTTACTGACCAAAATATTTGCTCTTGGTTACAGTGGGAGGGTGTCCAAAGAGTGCTGAAATAGTGCACATACACTGATCTTTTTATTTTGATTTTAGACACCAGCCTTGGCCCAGGTGTCTAGCAGTGTCTTCTAATGTTTGTGGAGAAATGCTTCATCAGTTCAGTGGACTACTTTTCTGCCCATTACTACATGTTGATTGTATTATTAATTATTGCTTTAATTAGCATTTTCCACATTTTAAATACACAAGCTACTTACAGAACTACTGGGTCATGTAGGTGGGATAAAATTTTGCTGTAGATTATTTCTCCCAGTGATGTTGTGGTTTTCACATGAAGAAAAGTATACACAGTCCCAAAGGAGGGGTTTAACAAGCCTAACAGTCTTGTTTAGTTTTTTTTCTGTTCAAGTATTATTAAAAAATACAATGGATTTTTTTTCCCATCTAAACCCTTAGGTCTACTCAAATACTATACATATTCTTCTAGTTTGGCTTATTCTATACATGTGGAATTCACAGCCCATGTTGTAAGTAGCCTGTACATAGCTTTCACCAGTCTGTGCTACTTGTAACTCTTAGCTACATACATGTTATTTAGTTGCAGTTCTGTTTTATTTAGGGTGATAGTGGACTTGAGTTGTTCTCATCTACTGTGACCTTAATAGGAATTTTAAGGTATGTGAGACATTAAAGGAGTTATTTACCATTGCCCTCCCCCCACCTCACTGAATAAGTATCCATAGCTCAGTAGGAACCTGAACCATGCCTCCTAAGTCTACTGCAACATACTGCCCACTACATTACCCTGCCTGTCAAGAACATGGGTGTGTGACATTTAAGACAGTATTGTTTTCTTTGTCTTTTTACTTGATATGTTGTCCAGGGTAGATGAAGGTGTGAATTGCCAGGTGAAAAAGAGCTTAAATCACAGAACATACAGTCTAGCTTTTAATTTTGGTTGACCTCAAATATTGGGTTTATCTTGTAACAATTGCACTTTGCCACTTGATAACCTAAACATATGTAGCTGTTGACATTTGTGATGATGGCTTTTATCACCATGCGGTGGCTTTTGCTATCATTTTCATATGAGTGAATTTCTTCCCGAACTTGATGAGACTGCAAATGAACAAAGCCTAAGTTGCTCAGGGTTGGTGTCACATCATTACATATTCAAGGCATGTGTTCCACAGAAATTACAGGAGGAAATTGCTTTGTGGTGTTTTTGCATTGTATAAAAAAATAGGCCTATGAGTCACCCGTGCATTGTTGCTTTCTACCATCTGGAATAAGCACTCAAAGTTAGGAGGCTGGCTGGGGATGGCACAATAGGGAAGTCAAATGTGGTCACTGGTGCTGGTGAAATAGCATATGTGAAACTGGGAATCTTGGTTTACCTTTTAAGACAAAGAGGTCTTCGGGTCCTCAGGAATACTGAAAAGCAGAAATGCATTGGCACGCTGCAGAAATCCAAGATGTTGTCATTCTTCTTTTTTAAGTTCAAAAACAGTTATTTTTATTCATATGTACACCAGCATTTCCTATCTTAGTATCTTATGACAGATTGCAACAAATATTGATTCCTATACTAAGTGAACTGATTGAGCATCCAGTATACAGGAAGCAAAGCAGGAGATTTAGACAGTGTTCATCACCTTGAAAAAGCTACTGTATACACTCAAATTTGACTGTTCTGCTTTAGGGATTAGGGTGTTGATTATCTTGCTGTATTTTATGCATCCCCAACTCCTCCTGGCTGATCTTTTTTGGAAGCTCGTTCCATGTGAAAAAAACTTGCTTAGAATTTCTACTTCTTGCCTTACAGGGTTTCTATAAAGGTGGTAAATTTGTTTTCAGTTTTAAGGTAAGTAACTCCCCCTTTTTTCTCTATCTCAGCCCCAGGCCTTTAATGGGGGAAGCAAGCGGTGGTACACATTCAGCTGCAAGGACTTGTCCTGGCAGAGAATCAAGATAACTTAATACTGATAACTGCCTTTCCATGCTTTTAAGGAGCAAATTATGAAATTACTTTGATACCTAAGCTACAAGCATTGAGAATTTTGGAGGAGGGGTAGTGAGTGGATAACAGTCATGATTGTTAATCCAAAAGTAAAATGGAATTTCATGTATCCCTGGGTTCTCTAGAGTTTCACTTTTAATGCTGAGTGTTTCTCTGCTTTTTGGTATTGAAGTAATGCATGGGATGAATTTTATGAATGACCGTGCAAATTTCAGTTATGACTGAGAGGGGAGCAGGACAGGGGATAGAGTTTGCCTTTGTTATTATTGCCTCTTAAGTAAACAAAACTTACTTTCTTCTCAAGGGTGTTTGGGTTGTCTACTTATAGGAAGGGAGGCACCTCTTCCTTTTAAAAAAGGAGACAATAGTAGAATATTTTGGGATTTGTGGGAAGGATGGGATGTAGCTCTTAGACAGTAACCAGGGTTAGGGGTACTGCTCAGAATGTCTCAGAAATGTGAAACAATATGTGTTTGCACAATAAGTGCAAATGACTTCTAAACCAAGGAAATGCAAATTCTGAATTTTTAATAAACTATGGAGTTTAGCTGCAAGGTTGTGGTTTGTTTGGTCAATTTGATTTTGCCTGTAGGTTTGTTTGTTTGTTTTTGGAGGGAGGGTTACCTTTAAAAATATTATTACAGTGCTTGAATTGATATTTCCCAAGGACATGGTCTGGAGAGAAGAGGTAAGGATGCTAAGCTTGACAGCTCCACTTGAGAAAGCAGCAGCTTCTTCTTATCAGCTTGTAGACAGTGTTCTCAAGCCTTTCTTTGCAAAGAGATTTTATTGTTTAATGTTAAGTATTGCCAGATATATGATTCTTTAATGCACTGCATGGTTATAACACAGCTTCTGTACGAATCAAGAGCTAGCTGTGTAGTTTGGTTACAGAACGTTTCGCCCACCAAATGTTTTGGACTGCATTTCTCATATACCTTGCCCAGTGTGACCAGTGGAGTTTGTAAATTTGAACTGCCTGAAGGTTAAATGTTTCTATGCCTGTCATCACTTCATGGCTTGGAATTGGCATCCCAACAATTTTCACCTTAATTTCAAGAAGAATGATTTATGAACAAGAAAATCATGAGGTAAAAATATGCTGAGGAATCACAGTGGGAGAAACTAAAGCTTTCTGTATATTTGCTGGCCCTTGTTATTTATTAAAACGTTCTTTCCCAGACTTTCTGATTTTAAAAAACCCAAGGTAGACTTACTTTTCTTGTTCCAAAAGCCAGTTATATTAAAGCTAAGCAGCATCTGGGGAAAATGTCAGGTTGTAGCTTTTACTTTGAAATTCAGAGTAAAAGAAACTATTATTTAGAGTTTTGCTTCACCATTCTTAAAGTTGATGAAAATTTGCCAAGTGAGTTAGAACCTTTAGTAGAAATAAGGAATTTTGCTGGAACTTTGGTCTTTCTTTAACAATATTTGAGCCAGGTTTTGCTTCCAGACAAGATGAAGGAATTTACTTTCAGTGATAAATCCTTTAGAACTAGATGTTTAGAACCAATATTAATGGGACAAACCTTGCTTTGGTTATAGAAATGTGCCTGTCTGATAAGGATGTTCAGCTTCCCTTCTCTTTGTCCACTGGGCTTGATACCTACATGGAGATATCCGTTATAATTTTATCCCATTCTTGAAGGTTCTCAAGATGTAACATGTAGTCCTTCCCACTTGGTGTTTTTTCTCATAATAAACCTGTGAAGTAGGTTTAGACTGAGAAGTTGCCTTCTTGACTAAGTAGGGATTTGAACCTGGCTTTCTCCAGTCTTTCTGCTATACCTCATTTATTCTCAAGGGTGGTGCCACAACAGATCTGTCAAGAGGATGCCCAAAGTTGTTCTTGCTAACATATCATTTCCTGATGACTTGGGACAGTTTATTATGCCTCTGTAGAAAAGATGGATCTCTGTCTCCAGAGGGCATGTTTGACTTCTCTCTTCCTTTCAATTTTAATCCTCCCTGTGTCTTTACTCACAAGGACTCACTTAAGCACCTTAGTCTCATTAGCCTACTTAGCACTATTTTCATATAGTTTTATCATATTTTCTAGGTAATTTGTGAAGAGCATAAACCTATTAAAATGCAGATTCTAAATCTGAATGTTATTTTGAAGTTTGTTGAAGTTGTAATGATTATGATGTAGTTGGTCCAAGGCAGTGGTTCTTAACCTTTGTTACTCGGATGTTTTTGAACTGCAACTCCCAGAAACCCCAGCCAGCACAGTTGGTGGTGAAGGCTTCTGGGAGTTGCAGTCCAAAACTCCTGAGTAACCCAAGGTTAAGAACCAGTGGTCCAAAGCATACATTGTGTCAGCTGTATGAATAGAGATGTTAGGGGCTTCCCACTGGTATTAGTCTGTTGCAGCAAAAGCAACAGAGTCTTGTGGCATCTCAAAGACTAACTGGTGTAATTTAACATTAGATGAAGTAGCCTGCAGTTCAGGAAAGCTTATGACTAATAGAACTTGCAGGTTTTTCTGGCCCCATGAGACTTTTGGTTGTTCTCCCTAGCATGGTGAGCAAAGTTTTGCAAGTACTGATTTAACTGACAACTGTTTTTCTTTCTTGTCTTTCAATTTCAGGTGGGACAAGGGTACCCACATGACCCGCCCAAGGTCAAGTGTGAGACCATGGTGTATCATCCAAACATAGACCTAGAAGGCAATGTGTGCCTAAATATCCTCAGGTATGTACAAAGCATGCTTTGTTGTGTTAAATTGCTCATTGACAATCTGTCTTAACTTCTAGATATTTTCTTCCTACAGATTTTGGTGAAATTTTTAGATATGCATCGTGATTACATCTACTATTTCTCATTTGTACAGTTTTCCATCCCATTTTTGCAGCTTGGTATTGCTGTGTATTGCAAAATTATTTTTCACTAGATTGGAGAAGATATGTAAAAGCCTTCGGGTCTAGTTTAGAGATAATAAGAGTTACTGGTACCTAATTGTCTTCACCAGCCTACTATGACATGAACACACTGGCTAATGTACAAGGCAGAAATGTGCCATTCTGTCTGTAGTGCTAAGTGTTTGAATATTTTAATTTAAAATGTTGAATTTACATGTGGTTATCTGGAAGTAATAATTAAATTGGTGGGTGACTGTTTGGATGTCTCAGTAAGTAATCAGAAGCACCAAAAAAGCACAGCATTCCTATGCTATCTTAACCAGAGACTCTGACTGGGATCTAGATTCCTAAGCCATGGCATGTTCTTATCCTATGACTTGGGCTTCTTTGGGACAGAGAACCCAAAATTCCAGGTTCAGATATCACAAAGGTCTATGGTTGTAAATAGTAAGTCACAGTTCCAGAGACTTACATAACACGTGAACCTGGTCTCCATGTTTTACATGTAAGATTGCTGTGTAAACATCATAAATGTGCATATAGTTCAATTTTACACCCCAAGTTATATGTAACAAATTTCTGTGTGCTTTCCAAGAGGGTAACCATATTCAGGTATTACATATATTCAGTTCTGCCCAGTGTGCAAGCAGGGCAGTGTATATCTCTGCCTCTCTGTGTTATCACGTTCTCCACAGGGTAAGCTGTCTTTGCAGAAGGGAGGTTCCTACTCATATGAAGTCTTTCCATGTAGGGAAGAATCCCAGAAAATTGGGGTTCCTCATCTGTGAAGAGCCTACATGTGATGATGAACCTCACCTCTGGATACCTTTTTTTTTTCTCCATGTGAGGCATGTGATGGTATAGAGCACTGGTTCTTAACCTTAGGTTACTCAGGAGTTTTGGACTGCAACTCCCAGAAGCCTTCACCACCAACTGTGCTGGCTGGGGTTTCTGGGAGTTGCAGTTCAAAAACATCTGCGTAACAAAGGGTAAGAACCACTGGTATAGAGGAATATGGTCCGCACTGTCCTGCTCATGTATTGGACAGAACTGGGCTAGTAGCATCTGAATAGGGTTTCAGTTTGGGAAAAATGACAGAGGCTTGTGGCAGCTTAAACGTTTACCATTTTTATTTTGCATAAATAAACAAAGACTGCTTTCATTTTAAGCAGCCACGTGGATCTGTGCTGTTTGATGTTGTTTAAGTGGTAACACAAAGTTTGAGATGTGATAAGAATATAAGTAGGCATATTATCAATATTATTCCCCATAAATTTGAGTGAGTGGGTGGTGGGGGAGATAACAAGTGTGTTTAAAGTTCCATTGTGTGCTGCTTCACAATGATGTTCTTCTTTTTGAGTAGGTGACATTTTAAACATACTGTCATTGCTCTTTGCAAAATGACATCACCTTTGTCTGGTGGAGTAAGCTGTAACCTTGCAATCAACCTAGATCTGCTCTCTTATTGTTTGTCACTTGGAGTTGCTCTTCTGTTCCTACGTTCTTTGTTTTGTATCCCACAGAGAGGATTGGAAGCCTGTACTAACAATAAACTCTATAATTTATGGCCTGCAGTATCTTTTCTTGGTGAGTATATTTGGAAATAAAAAAGCATAAGGGAGGGGAGTGTGGGACAGCTGTGACTTCCAGAATTCTGACTTCCCACCCGTCTGCACTCAGCCTGTGTGGAAAGTGTGGGTGTAAAATAGGGAGAAGGTAGAACGCAGTATGCTCCTGAAGATTATGTGGGTGTTGAGTGTGAGACGGAGTGAGTGTGAAGCATAGGCAGCTTTATATAGCTGTGTTTGGGTAAGATGTTGGATGCTTTTATGTCTGCCAGCCTGCAAGAATAACTTGAGATGGGGGTTGCCTTTGCATAGCCATGCATCTAACACTATTGGTAATGTCACTATTGTGGGGGCATTGAAGAGTGTAATTGAAATGACTGTCTCTGCATCCGTGGGAACTGATCTAAGTCTAGCTCTAACTTTCAAATACTGTATATTTTTTTCCGGATTGGCCGTATACACTATAATTTGGTGCTATAGCAATTGGAACATCTGTTTGCAACAAACTGGAGCCACAGTGATAGTACCCAGGAGCATAATCTTGAAACATCTGGTTGTGTAATATGTCTTTTACACCTTGGAATCTTAGTGCAGTTCTGTATGTATGCACTCTACTTACAGACACTTTGCCAGAAATTGACAGCACTCTAAAGTAAGTTGTATTGTGTTCAATGGGATTTACTCCCAGGGAAGTATTCCTTGAATTGCAATTTTTATCTATTTTCAACAGCAACTTGTGATGCTAAGCATTTTTGTTTGGAATTATCTATACTAAGCAAGATTACTTGAAGACCAAGTGCTGAAGATGTTGTAAATTTGAAGCTGATCGTTGCTGAACAGAATATGATATGGAAAGTAAATGTCCGTAATCCTTGGCAAACAGATCTAAAGCAGGGGAAGGCATCTTTATGGCACTGGAGACCTAGATTGCTCTCTGCACCCACACATTTTCAGGGGAATGTTCAGTGGCTCTATATTGTATTTGGGTTCTAGAGCGTCCTCCTGTGCCACAGTTTTATGAAACCACAGATAAAATTGTATTGTCAGTCCCTTTCCAAAAGATACAACAAATGTCAGCAAAACCAATGAAGTTTGGAAGGGTATTTGTGTTAGTAATGGTGGTGCAAAAGTGGTTTCAAGGATTATGAACTCTCTGTTGCTTGGCAACTGAACTGGTATAAATATTCACACATTGTACAGTATGTAAATAGTCCAACCTGTTGTGCAAGTAACACTTGTCATTAAAATACATATGTTTTGGCCTGTGTTTTGTATTAAATACCTGCATATAACATTTACCCATTATTTAAAACCAGATTTTTAAAAAGTGGAACTCAGTATAACTTTTAAAATTAAATCTAAACTGTGTGTGTATATATTAAATGAAAGAAACATTTAAATTGTTAAACATCTTAGTTTATTACACATTTATTTGCAATCATGTGCCAGGCGTTCACATTCCTTTTCCCCCCGCTTTTTGAATAAGATAAATCTGCTGGATATGTTTAACTCTAAAGATGGAGAAGTTGAAGTTGATCTGGTTATTGGATTGCAGCTCTGGGTGGCTAAAGTGAAAGGCAAGAGAGCATTTGAGGTCATGGGCACTGACGATTTGAAGCACTTCTGCCTGCTCTATGACCAAGGAGGAGAGCACCGTGTACTATCTCTCTCTTGGGAGTCAAGTCTTTGGCAGGAGGCAGGTCTCCCTCAGTTAGCATATGAAGTCACTAGACAAGCCTCAGTCTTCTTTTGAACCATTGCAAATAAGTATCTTCATTAGGTAAGGAAGCAGGATTCCAGAATAATGGAAGAAATGTCTGGCGACACACATTATCTCCTGCATTGATAATTACTGATGAGGCCGTAATCACACTTCTGCAGACTATTATAATAATTTTTTCCTATAAATCATTAAGAGGATTCTGTGGACTTCTTTTTCCCTGTATCCCTATTTTCTTGCATTCTCACTTCCTTTCTGCAGACATGGATTGATGTTATCAAGCAAAAAACCTGGTGTATTTCACTTTGATCATGCTACGGAAATTTCGAATGTTCTGTCTTAGGAATGGTGGCAGGACAAGAGTGGTGGTTCTAGTATCTTGAGAGCTTGTAACCTGGACCAATGCAGCCCCAAGTGTTGGAAGCCTTTGGCTCATGTAGGCTAAGGGCCATTGCATGTGATCTGTTCAGACAATAATTTGGGGGCTAGTTTATATTCTTGGCAAGTGAGATCAAGGTATGAGATTAGTGGCCTGGGAAGAGCTTTACCATTTGATTCTGCTTTTATATGCGATGCTTTTGCTGTTGCTTTGCTTTTTCCAGTTGACTGAAAATACGTTTGTAAAGGTAAAGCAGGCAAAGTGTAGTTGCTCAGACGCTGGATTTCTATTCCCATCATCCCTCACCATGTAGGCTTGCTAGGGCTGCTTGGAGTAACAAAGGCTACATTTTGCCCGTCCTTGTTTTAAGGACTGCCTTGTATTTTTATTCCTTTTTTTGGAAGAGATTTGCTTTTGGACATGGATAGCTGAAATGAGCATTGGCCAAATGGAGAAAAAAAGCTGTGTCAATGGGAGAAACACCAAATCTATCCGGTTAAATTTTGGTTTGGTATGGAGTGAGTTGTTTACCCCTGCTATAACATCAGCATCATTTTCCGGTAAACGTGAACCTGTTGTTGGGTCTAGTCCAGTGGTTCCCAGCCTTGAGTCCCCAGAAGGACTAAAACTCCCAGAAGCCTTTACCACTAGCTGTGCTGGCCAGGATTTCTGAGAATTGCAGTCTGATAACAAGTGGGGACCCAAGGTTGGGAACAACTAGTCTAGATGCACGTGCTAACTGCTAAACTTTCCTGACTCAAGGCCTGAGAGAGAGAAGGAGTACAATATCCTGCTGGGCATGGGTTACTCGGCAGTGGCAAGCTGTGCTTCCCAAATAAGCTGTAGGTCTTCAGAACTAGAGGACACCTTGAGGGGAGGATGCAGCTGTTTGTATTTGTGTATTTGCTGGCAAATCATGTAGTGATGATGACAACACAGGCTGACCTAAACATGCACAACAAAATGCTAAAATCCTCTTTGATATTCCGTTTTGTTCTTTTCCCTCCCTAGGAGCCAAACCCTGAAGACCCCTTGAATAAAGAGGCTGCCGAAGTTCTCCAGAACAACAGACGCTTGTTTGAGCAGAACGTCCAGCGGTCAATGAGGGGCGGCTACATTGGCTCCACCTACTTTGAGCGCTGCCTCAAATAGAACTGACCAGCTCCGGGCACAAGCCTGCCCTCCCCTTGCCCCTTCTTCATCTCCCTTCCAGCTCTCCTAAGGGACTCTGCCAACACCGCTGCCTTCAGCCATCAAGGGGGCACAGGAGTCAGGAATTGGCAGGGACCCCCTTCCATCCTCTTCCCCCCTCCTCACCCCACCTGCTCGCCTTCAGACCTTCCCTCTGCCAGCCTGGGGCCTTGGCAGCCACTGCCTCACCAAATCCCTCGTACCTCTCTCACCACTCTCCCTGTGTGCTGCTGTGGAGTGAGGGGGTGAGGTTGCTGCTGCTTTACCCCACCCACTGCATTGGGGTCACCACCTGCCCCCTGGGTGTGGGAGACCCCTTGCTGGTGGCCCATCTGCCTTTATGTGGGGCTGTGGTTTTGCTGCTAAGAACAGAAGGCTCCCTCTGCGCTCTGGCAGTCCTTGCCTATAGCGCAGTGTCATTCCGCTGTGTGATCTGCAGGCCACTTGCCCCTCCTAAAATCCTCCCCTCCTGGGCAACAAGGCTTTGATCATAACTATTTATTATACAGGGGAGGTTCTGGGCGGGGCTGGGTGAGTCTGGAAGGCTGAGGGGGGATTCTGTGCCACCTTCACCCTGCCCTGGGCACTGTGGCGCTGGGGAAGCTGGGTCAGGCCTGGAATATTCCTTTTAGAATCGACTCACTTGTGTGTCTGGTTTTTAAGGAAAAATAAAAAACGACAACAATGGCAACCAAATCAAACAATGCTAATAATAAGTAGTAATAAAAATGTAACCAGGGCCGTGCTGTTCCCACTGTGTCCATCAGGGCCTACCTGGCAGTGAACTCTCTGTCTCTCCAGTGACTCCTGCAAGCCCTTGGTCAAAATCAAGCCACTGTACTTCTAGTGTGTTGGGTTATTAAAGGGGAATGTTAGCGCACTCAATTTGCCCCTTGCCTCTCTTGCTTTCCACTTCCTTTCCCCTGGCAGTGGTGTTTGGGGGTGGGGATGGGCACATGGAATATAGACATTTGATAACAAGAAGGACGTCGTGTCTGGTGCAGTCTTTTATGGACCTGGTGTCTGATCATCAAAGATGATGCCTGTTTGTTGCTGAAGACTGAAAACAATCCACGAAAGAAGGGAAGAGTTGAAGGTGTGTGTTGAAGAGGCTTTAGAAACAAGACCTTTGAGAAAAATGCCTCCTGCCCCCAGACCTGTATTTAGAAGATGTAGTTTTGGAACAGCTCCAAACAATTTTTAAAAATGAAAATTTGGGTTTTTCTCATCAAAAGTAAGGTGCTTGGTTCTTATCACTAAGCAGAAGTTGCTTATTTTGTTGTCTGTAAACAGCATATTACCATCATAACCCTATACCTATTTACTGAGAAGTATGTTGTGCTGTGTTGAGTGTGGTTTACTTCCAGGTAAGTATACAGTTCTCCAGTATGAATGCCAAAAAAACATTTGGCGTTTCCCTCTTCAGCAATCCTAGTTTTCACCTGCTTCCCATTTTTAAGGGAACAGACAGACTTTCCCAATGCAAGTAAAGTATATTCTGTGGCAAAGCAGTCCTGCATTCTGGGTAGATTCTGCTGGTATAAAAGTTTCCATTTGTGCTCATTTCCTGAGGTTCAACTTGCACTAGAGCTACTCATTTGCAGAACAGCTTTTACTAGGGATATCTGAAGTAGTGACTCTTGAGCTACTTTAAATACTGTTGTTCAGATGTAGTAGAAAAACATAATTAGAAAGAGCTTCTGTGCAATGTCATCAAGATAGCAAAATTTCAGCAATTCTACTGGGTCATTCAGAAGTTAGCACCTCATTCACTGTATGAACAGAGGTAATGCACTCAAGAGGGAATGAATTGAATTGAATGGAGTGTCATGTTCATAGTACACCCTGTACATCCCTGTCAGTTAACCGTCTAAAAGGGAACTTTTGAAGTACCTCCAGCCTGTGATGAAACTAAGAATGGTCTCAGCTTAGTACTTTTCTTGAACAGCTTGGTAACTGGCAGCCTTGGCCCCATAACCTTACCCCATCTCCACTGAAGGAATAAAAATGAGTTCTCAAAAGGCAGCTGGGATCTATGCTGTTCTTTTGCCAAATGCTGCTATAGAAGTGGGTAACTTAGCCCTCCAGCTATGTTGGACTTTTCCTGCAAACCCCAGCAAGATTGGCTGGTGATAAGTGATTGTGGGAAATGCAGCCCCAAGCATTTAGGAGGGCCAAAAGTTTGTATCTGTTTCTCAAAAGCATGATAGCTATGGTAGAATCAGATGTGGCATCATTAGGCGATAGACCAAAATTGTAGCCCACTGTCTTTTCAACCTGGTGTCCTCCCAAACTAGAGCAGTTACCATCATTCACAGCCAGCACAGCCAGTGATGCTGAGTGCTGAAGATGATGGATGGATGAGTTGTGAGCCAATATATATGGGAGGACACTAGACTGGAAAAGGCTGCATTTGCTTCTGAGATGTAGATGGATTTAACCCCCATCCCTTGATCTAATTGCTGAGTCAAAGGTATTTGGAATTCAAGTCTGGTGTTGTCTCTGTATATCCATGATCCTTGGCTTGGACAGAGGAGAAAAAATAGCTCTGCAGTGTGGCTGCCTCTTACATTCTGCCCTTTTGCCTTGTTTGACCTGAGATGCATATGATCTTGCTACAACGTGTTGACAAAATGGTCAGAGATGGTTCTGGCTGGCATTGCTCTTCCTCACCCCCCCCCAATACATTTGCAGCTGTGGCTGTTGATACAAACATTTCTGCATGTGAATGTTTGGACCTGTCCTGTGGCATCCTGCTGATGCTCAGTCCTGAAATATCCGTTCTTTGTTTTAAAACCTGACAAGCAGCTAATCTTTCACTTTCCTGATATATTTTTTAATTGACTAGATTTCTTTTCTGTCCACCCTGAGCTTTCCTTTTTTGAAATTGCATTTACTCCATGGTAAAGATGCTGTCCTCCTGTTGACCCTTGATGGTCTGACCACTGTGATGTCCAGTTCTACTTTGTTGCAAAATAATTAGAGAAGATGGTGCTCGTTTTCTGCCATAGAACATGCTTAGAAGCCCCCAAATTTGAAGAAGTAATGTTTTCAATTCATAGCTCATGTCTTGTTAGGTCTGTATGTTGTGATTTAGCTAGTTTGTGTAAGAGAGCTAAGGGTACAGAAAGTCACTTCCTAATAGGAACCCCATTCAGTAAAATTCATAAGATCTTACCTCCCTTTGATCTTCTGATCTTTATCTCATTTCGTTTCATTTGATTTCATTCATTCATTCATTCATGTATTTATTTATTATTTATAGGCCACCTTTCTCTTGATAAAGGGATTCAAGGCAGCTCTCAATGTTAAAAAAGTAAAATTAAAACCCAGTAAATTATACATTCCAAAAGTAAAGTATAACCGGTATTAAAATACATTGAATCATTTAAAAATAAAACTGAAAAACAGCATTCAGGGACTTAGCTTTGACTGTTAAGAACCTGCCTGAAGAGGTGTGTCTTTGATTGTCGGACAGAAGGATAAAAGGGAGGGACCACCTTAAAGTCATGTGGGAGAGCATCCCACAGACTTCGACTTTTTGCACTTCTAAAACTGTTCTTAAAAGAAACAAAAAAGGAGAGCAATCCATAAGCTTGTATGTAATTTATGGGACACAAACTTCAGCCCTCTGATGATACCAGTGCATGATGTCTAGTATAGTATTGTGCCATGGATATATAACTAATTCCCTTTAGCAAAAGCAGTTCTTTGCAGTGCTGTCTTGTATATATGACATTGCCTCTGTGCAAGATTTCAGTTTGATTATAAGTAATAAGTGTGGTTATGGAGGCTCTTTTGAATTGCTTAATGGCTTCAGTTTGAAATTGAAAAATTGATTTAATACAGATAATATTCTTATATTTGGAACTAATCAGGGTGATACTAGAGGGTTTTTTTGTGGGGTGAGGAGGGAGAGGGTACTCTGAGAGACTATGAGCCTCTGGACTGGAACATTGTAGGGCATATCTGTGAAGATTGTCAGTCATCCAGGTGAGGTTATCTGGAGGTTGAGTCATGGCATCTGGACTTCTTGTTAGGTTGAAACATTTTGCTACTCATCCAAGTAGCTTCTTCAGTCAGATGAGAGTTGGTAGGAGATCCCTGATATACCCTTCACATTGATTTCACTTCCCCTTTGTCTGAACAGGCTCCTTAGAAGGACAAAGGACTGGGGGTAAGTGAAAATCTCCCTTCTGCAGTCCTCCTTCACCCATTGTAATGGGTCATTAACTGTCTAGCAGTCTCTCTTTCTGGTGGGTGTCTTTGTGGGGACAATGAAAGGGCAGCATGATAAATAGGAGACAGATTGTATCTAAGGCCTCCACCCCTGTTGAGTGAGGGATTTTCTGTATTCACATATGTGGCCTCCTTGATCCCTCTCTCAAACCACCTGTCTTCTCCATCCAAAATAAGTACATTGTAGGGCATCCTTTGCTCTTGTGCCAAAGGTTCATCTCTAGAAAAGGTTTCATATTGGAGAAAGGGAGGATTTATTTGAATACAGAAGCCTCACAACAGCTTGAAATTGGAGAGTGCACATTGCTGGTAATAATTTAAGAATTTGAAAGAGCTGAGAGAATAGGGAGAGGCAGAAAGCATATGAAAACTGCCTTTCTTAGGTTATAACCTAAAAAAAGCATTCTTTTTAAGATTTCAGCATGTGACATCTGGTACCGAAACTGCCTTTTTCAGCAGCTATTAGCAAAGCTGGTAATAGAACAGATCTTGGTTACCATTGTGTCCCTAGTCACCCACAGCTTGAAAGCAAGGTGGCAAGAGAGAGAAAAAATTAGTACTGTATAGTTAAACCAAGAATACTCCATAATTTTACAGGGTTTTTTGTTCTTTGCAGCTGCATCTCCATAGGGGGCCTGCCCACCCCCTCCCTCTCTTGCTGCCGTCTTCCCCGTATCATTATTCCTACATCCTTCTTGCCACTGGGTGAGTGGAAGGCATGTTTATGACAAGATGTACTGTGTATATGTTAAATTAAAGGAAAGTTATCAGCCTTTCTGGTTGGCCACTCTTGGAAGCAGGATGCTACAGGGAACCTTTGGATGGATTTGGCAGGGATCTTGAATCACTCCTCCTTAGTATACAGTATGTTAACTATGCAGAGGTAAAAAATTAATTGTACTTGTTCATCTGTTGCAATCACTGTGGCTAGGCACTGTGAATTTCTGGTCTTGACTCAGTAACACACTTAAGATACTATACATCTGTAAGTACAGGTGTGTATAGGAAACTATAGATTCTTTTGTCCATTTGCCCACTGGTATTTACTGGGATGGGCAACATCTGTATAGGATTCTGGGTGTAGTCCATCACTCAGTTGCAGCTCTTCCCTGTATTGCAGTAACACCGAAGATGTGTAATATAAAAACAGCATTATGCTGAGAAATGGATAGGATATTGTGAATGTCTGGAGATGGTCAGCTATCCTGCTTGTGTGCTTGCCTTGTAGGACTGTGTTACTGGACATAAAACAAGATGTAGCACACATGGTTTGTCAGCCCCTCCACCAGAATCTCTGTTCCAAGGAGGAGTAAGAGAGGTGAGGAGCTGTACTCTCCCTACTACTTTACAGCACAGATGAATTTAGTGTTAATCTGAACTAACAATAAATATTGTGATGCATTGGAGTTTGCAAGATTAATCATGGCAGAAGTGTTTGTACATCAGTGCCTGTGTCGCAGAATATGTCGAGTGTTATATTTAATTGGCAGACATGGAGGTGGGATAATAACTCTTCCTGTAAAATAAAACAAGTTATAGCCTGTAATAACTTTGATAAAAAATTGAAAGGGACAGAATAAACATAGTGTCCATAACATAACGATGATGATGATGATGATGATGATGTCCCATCAAGTCAATTCAGGGTTTTCCAGATACAGAGTACTCAGAAGTGGTTTACCATTCCCTCCTAGGGGCATCCTGGGACTGTGCAGCTTACCAAAGACCACACAGGCTGGCTCTACTCACAGAACACATTAGCCACTCCAAAATGATGAGATTTGTGTCTCCTCCACTTCCCCCCGTTAGAATAAGATCACAATTTTGTACTTTGAAAATCCATATTAACTGGATTTTTTCCCCAGGTATCATTATTTCAATATTATTTGCTGAATTTGAAGATGTCCCAGATTTCACAAACACTTTTTATTAGAATATCTAAGTGATTTGCTATTTGTGCTTTCTTAGAACAGCAGAGTCTTGTGGCACAATGCAGTCCAACATATTTTTAATTACACGCAATTTTGTGGACTTGGTCTGCTTTACCAGGAGCATGCCTAGGTTCACGGAAGCTGATGTCGAAATACCTTTGCTGCTTCATAGCCAGTCAAGCTGCATGTATAAGTGGAAATTGAACCACTCTTAAAATATATGCTGAAATGAAATTTGTCTATGAGGTGTTGCAAGACTGCTTTAGCTGCAGCAGGTTAATACAGCTCCCCTTCTGTAAACTGTATTCTGCCAGTTCTCAGCAACTGGTGCCATGGCATCTTAAAAAACCAGTCTTTACCAAGTTGAGTGTATGTGTGTAGACACAATTCTACCTTTTGAAATGTAAGTTTTCTATTTACAGATTTTATACACATCCAAAAAATTGCATTCTGCTACCATGTTGGCAAACTGGATGAAGAAAATCCATAGTGACAGTACAAAGCTGTTTTATTTTTTAAGGCTCAACCATCAGCCTGCTAATTAATGAGTTCCGTGGGATTCAAAGTTCTTTGCGACTTTTTTTAGTTGGTCCCAATAAAGTCATTACGTATATTATTATTGAGTCGGTAGTATACAGGTTGATCTTCAATCAGCTTGTCAACCCACACAGTGATCATTTCAGCAGGTTGACAAATTTTGGTTGTTAACAGTAAATGTAAACACGTACAGTACGTACTTTAATAAGGGGTCGTTTCCATCAGAGACGAATCTAACTCTTCCAAGCCCTGGGTTGTGTGGTTAACTATGGCTTTCCTTTAATAGCTCACGTGTGGGGTATTAGCGGCTTTAATGGGGACAATTATATATATTTTCTTTTTTAAAACATTTCATCTCATTACCCACACGGGGACTTTCTATGCAGGGCTTCAGATGAAGATAGCATTTTAAAATTTCCACTGGAAAGTATCTGTTGATAATGAATGAGGAAACATCTCTGAAACATCGAAAGGAAACCCAAATTAGAAACATCACTATTTTATTTTAGTTTATTGAGAGGGGATGCACGTTAACCAAAAATACGTTAAAACGGAGTTTCTCCATTGGCAAAAAAACCAATTTCCGCGCTATGAGGATATTCTGTCGAAACCTGGAAGTAAGCTTATGATGGTCCTGTCTACACTTTTCCTAACTCTTGTGCGACACTCGTCTCCCCTGGAAACCGGAGGAGCCCGCTCCCCAAACAGTCCCCGGGCCGCGTCTTTAGCCTTCCGTCCCACGCGACTCTATTGACCCCACCCCTCCCGACATCCGGTCCTTTTTTTTCTTTCAACAACATAACAAGGCGGGCTCTTGTCTCTGAGGCCTCCCTCCGCCTGCGTGACCCTGACGCTTAGTGGTACGTCTGTGACGTCACTGGGCCAAGGGCGGAAGCAGAGCGTGGAGGAAACAACAAGCAGCTTAAGGGAGATTGCAGGCTTGGTAAGCGGGGTCGGGGTGGGGTTCCTAGAGCGGTCTGGTCTTTTTGAGGTGGGGGGCCTGACTCGAGTCTTACCGTCGATCCTTGATAAGGTGAGAGGCTATTTTAGGTGTGGGGGAGAATTCACCTAAAGGGAAGGATTTGGGGGTCGGGATTGAGTGGACGTTCTGGGGGATCGAGGGGCAACCACTCCCAGCCTCCACCACCACCCATTTCCCCCTTCCTTCTTAATCTATTCACTTTTGAACTAATGACAGACCCGTTAAATAATTAGACACGTGTTTATTGCCTTCCTTTCCCCTTCCCTCCTACCAAATCCCATAATTTCAGTGCTCTTCCTCTATAAGACGAAGGCCCTGTTGTAAATTTCTGGTTGCTATTGCTCCATATCAGGAGTGAGCAATTAATTTCTATAAGGGGGGCCACATGAAAAATCTGAACTGTGTTCGGGGGCCGAGCCAACTTTACTTAAAAATGAAATGAAACTGTGATGTTATGATTGGTTTTTTTTTAAACTTGTAAATTTTCACAAATACTAAAGAGGGTTTTTTGCGATATGTTAAAGATAAGCAACTGATCAACTTTAGACAAAAAGCTATAAATGGTTTTGATGTTCATCTTGTTCAGTGAGAGAAATCCAGTCTGTCTTGGGCTTGAACAAGTGCTTGATCACCGGACTGGAGAGACGACCAGCGAGCCGGACAGGAGCGGCTCGTGGGCCATATGTGGCCCTCGGGCCGCACTTTGCCCAGGTCTGCTCTATATAATATGAAGCAGCTTCTTTTTGCCCTCTTTTTGTAAACATCAACTTTTCATGCTCCACTTCTGATTTGCTTCTCACAATAATTAGGTTTAACATTTCATCTCTTTGTAAGTAAGAGTAAAAACATTCGTTTAAGGAGACAATTTTTTTTAGAACACAAAGGAAGTGAATTTCGTTGTATGGTATACTGTGTATATACTTACAATGACAATAAATTATATTATTATAAGTGGCAGAACTGGTGGTGTTAAGGCGAGTCGACAACAGCAGTCCATATACAGTGACGTCTACAGTCCAGTGTAACTCATAGGTAAAGATACAGGAAATTAATAAAGGCATTAACCTCTAGCAACAAAGCATAGGTTTTAGTGGCATTTTCAATTCTTTTGATTTTCTTTTGAGATAGCTATAATACTGATTTTTTTTAAGTTGCATACATGACTCCTCTGAAATTTTAATTAGCCCCTTCAGGGAAAGATGTAGGCCATTGGTTGAGAATTGCTACTTTAAGGTGTTCTGTTTGCTTGCCACACCTTACCTTCTTTCTTTGATTTCCCTGTATACTGCTTACTACATTGTGATATACATTTATTCCATTTATAAACCTGACTTGATTCCGTGGCTGTAGAAGGTTTTAAAGTGTAAATAATAAATACAAATCTTACGCAATTGTTTACAAAATATGGAACAACAGTTTGGAGCTGTTGCTGGCTGCCTCAGACATGAGGTTATGGCATGAGTTGTTTGAATATGATCTTGTAGCGTTCCCCATTTATTAGGTCAATGGTTCATGTTTTGTTATGTAATGGTTCATGCATATTCATGTTGTTGAGAGGCGGAGCCAAGAGAGATGCTATAAGAGGCAAGTCAGAGAGTAAGGGTCAGTCAGTAAGAGTAACAGAGTCAGTAAGAGTGAAGAGGGAGTGAAGCGAATAGAGCAGTGGTCAGGGAACGGGTAAATTACCCCAAATGGGGTAAAAATGATAATCCTGGGGGAAATGAGGATGCAACCCTAAACCCCTTTTCTACTCCTCCTCTGCCCGGAGGGGGGTCCCTGGCTGCCCGATCACCCCCTTTCCACCCCCTTCTCCGGCTGCAACCGAGTCATGGCAAATGGCGGCTGGCGACGTGCCCCGGCCGGCGGAGTACAGCAGTCGAGGCGGTGGCAGGGCCAGCCATGGCGGCAAGGCCAGGGCGAGTGGCTGCAGTGCCCCATGCAGGAGGAGCCTCTCCTTCCAGTCCCTGGAGGGGGGGGAGGGCACAGCCATGATGGCGGCCCAGGCCAGGCTCAACCTCCTGCCACCCCACGCCCCGTCCCTGGAGGAGTCCGTCAGGCAGCAATGGAGGTGGTACCAGGTGCCCCTGGAGGGCGAGCCACCTGCTGCTGTTCGATGGCCACCCAGGAGCCGCCCGGGACTGAGCACGGCCCCGCCAGGCAGTGGCGGCGGCGAAGGAGGTGGCAGCCCAGGTGCAGGTGGCGAGGCTTCAGCGGTGGCGCTCGACTGGCCACGTGTGACCGAGATCCTTTCAAATCAAGGGGGCAATGTCGGCGTATATAAAATTTTTACGGGGTAAAAGGTAAAAAAGTTCCCTGACCCCTGGGATAGAGTGTGGATTTTGGGGAATTCTGAGGTGTGATTAGAGTTAGGAGTGTATTATCAGATAGAAGATTGTTGTTCATAATAATAGATTTAAAGAAGAGATCCATGAATCACTATCAATAACTGTAATCAATAAACAAAAGTTATATTTAAAAGACCTTGAAGTGTGGACTGAATCTTCCTGAAGCAATGGTGATTTAGTGATCACCTGGTGGCAGCAGTGTAAAAGAGGGGATTGTTTGCCTTCGTGTGCTCTGAGGCTTGATGGTCAAGCAAGGGGCATGAGGGTGAATGCCACAGTTCCCTGTAAGGTGCCCCTTTGTGCAGCTTTCTTTCTCAGTGCATGCACAGTGGGTGTTTCCAGCCTCTTTGGGGAACCCAGTGGGGGGGGTGGAGTCATGTGGGGGCTGAGCCCTGCTCCATGGGGCTGAAAATTAGAGGGAACGTTGCAACCAACCATTATCTCTGTATTTTGATGCCATGTATAAGTATTTGCCATGTTCTATCTCTCTCATGTGTGAGGAAGTGGACTTGGCCACGAAAGCTCACATTAAAACATAATGTGCCATCATATCTTTGTTTTTCTTTATTTGATCTTTTTCTTTTATTTCTTTGTTTTTACCCATAAAATATGGTAAATAGTGAGATCTTAGTTCTAAAACCACACATGTTCTTGAGTGTTAGGCAAGATGTGGAACTTGGGGAAAAATTGCCATGTTAGTTGTGGTATCTATGAGTTACAGTAATGTTTCTGAGAGACTTCCTAAATGCTAGCTTGGAATCTCTCTCTGGCTCTGGTCACTGCCCTGTGATGTCAGGCATTGTGATGCTACATAGGTTAGTGTCTTGGGTTTGTCCCTAGCTGCAGTTATCTACATCTTCTGTGTGAGTAGACTTTGTCCAAAGGTACAGCTGTGCTCCACTCCAGAGATCTAGTATGGTAGAAGTGCTTATTTTAAAGCAATTGAACAGGAAATAATTGAGACAGACTAACTCATGTAAATATCTTGAAATGACATTTAAAAGTTTAAGAACATGGTCAGGTCACTTAGAATCTGTAGCTCTGTAAGCTGAGTTATCTGCCAATGCTACGTATGTATCATTTTTCTTCTGGACTAGGGTGCCTTTAATACAGCTGTATAAAGATAAATGGTTTCCTCAGGTGCTCTATGGCAGTGGTCCCCAACCTTTTCCCAGTCATGGACTGGTTGGGGGATGGGGTCCATGCATGAGCAGGCACCCCCTGCATGTGGGGACGTGTGCACATGTGTGAGTGGGTGGGGTGCATGCATGGACGGGGGGTGCGCACAGGTGGGGGCACCCGTACCCACATGCGCAGTGGCAGGGCATCTGTCCATGCATGCGTGCATGGGGGAGAGTGCTGCGGGGGGTGGGAGAGCTGTCTCCATGGCCTGGTCCTGAGAAGACTGCAGACTGGAGGTTGGGGACCCCGGCTCTATGGAATCCCAGTATGTGCTTTTTCAAATATGACAATATTGGATTCTGTCCAACATAATTTTTTAACCAGAGCATTAGGGGTACCAAGATCTACGTCCATGGATACATAGTCTGTTCGGAGACATTGTGTTATTCTGTAGATGCTCTTTCTAAGAAAGCAACTGTGCTGTTGTGGTTCAAGATAGTTTATCATATGGCCTCACCGCTGATTTCATTGGCCAGTGAAGAAATAGGAATGGACTCTTGGTCAGTGAAGATATCCACAACTGTATCTAAGCTGGGTTATTCCAGGAGAGGGGATATGAGACCACCCAAGAACATGTTATTAAAAAATTATATGATATCAATATTTAGATTACCATGGTGTGTATGGTTGGCTGCTGCTCCAGTAGGATATAAAAAGACTTTACCTTGCCTTTTGGAAAGGTGCCCCCATTATTAGCTCACATGAGCTGAGACAATTGTCAAGTAAATGCAAATTGAACTCCTTACAGTTGAAATAGTTTTAGGGAAGTTATATGGACCCACATGGTACATGAAGATATTGCCCAGCAGGATGCTCTAAGACATGGAGGACATGGTTCATTTCCTAACATAATGCCCTGCATATGCAGATTTCAGGGATCAGTATCTTAAACACTTAACAATTGGGATCAAAAACAACTCCCCTTTATGTACAGTTTTATTCCTGCTGTCTGGTGCAGACTACTTATATATATCTTATCGTGCTTCTAGTTTATTAAATAAACCATGAGAAGACAGAACACATTGCCTACTTCACAATCTCCAAGTGAATCTTACAATTGAAACTTGATTGATAATGCTTATTTTATTATTTTATGCTTTTCTTGTTATTTATATGTATAGGAAGCAAATGTTATTTTTAAGAATAACATTTCTCTTTACATGTACAACTAGATTAGCTATCAGTCAACAAAGTAGAGTATTTGTATTTGTAAAACTGTTGAATGTGCTTTGAAACTGAATTAAGCTGCCTGATAATTGCCTTTTTTGTCACTTGTTTTTTCTTTTGAAAAAGTGATATTTCCTTGTGTGAACCAAATCACAGTTTCTCTGCATGGCTTTAATGATCAATCACAATTCACCCCTCTCTCCCTGGTTCTTCTTAGTGCCCAGTGTAAGATGGTAATTGTTAAATTCTGTTCGTAGTTTCCTTGTTCATCCGTTATTCTCATTTTGTAGTGCTCTACTCTGGTGGTGTAAGTTTCTGAAATGCAGAGACAGGCGTGTACACCTGTCTGACCCCTCTTCTGCTTTGTTTCTAAACAATTGCAGACTGATTTTTCTGTCACAATGGATCTGCTGTTTGGACGCCGAAAGACCCCGGAGGAGATGCTGCGGCAAAATCAGCGGGCACTGAACCGTGCCATGCGAGAGCTGGACCGTGAGCGGCAAAAACTGGAAGGCCAAGAAAAGAAGATCATTGCTGACATCAAGAAAATGGCCAAACAGGGACAGATGGTAAGCTTGAGAGGGATAACAAAAAAACAAGCAAACAGACAGACAAAAAAAAAAACACACCATGAATGTTGTGCATCTGTATCTCACATCTCTAACCTGTTTCTCACCCCTGCTCCATCCTAGGATGCAGTGAAGATCATGGCAAAAGACCTAGTACGAACACGGCGCTATGTCAAGAAATTCATCATGATGCGGGCCAACATCCAAGCAGTGTCTCTCAAAATACAGACCCTTAAATCTAACAACTCGATGGCTCAGGCAATGAAAGGTGTTACCAAAGCCATGGCGACCATGAATAGACAGGTGGGTCAGCTTGAGTGGCCCTCAGTGGAGAGGGGGAGCTCTGCATGGTCAGGAGAGATGTTTGACATTGTTGGGGGAAGCTATAGTTTGGTGTTGTAGCTCCTGATCTGTATGCAGAAGATCTTGGATTTCCTTCCTAGCGCTTAGATAGTGATGGGGAAAGCCTCTCACTAAGACTCTGGGGATCTGGTGTCAACCAGAATAGACGACAGTGGACTAAATGGATAAATGGTCTATAATAAAAGGCAGCTCTCTTAAATCATGAAAGGGCGTGTCATAGAATAGACATTGAGATGTGGTTTCACAAAGCATGTTAACTAGCCACAAAGCATGTTACCTAGCCACATAAAGGAAGCTTTGATTGGCTGAACAGTGTGGACAAGTGGTTGCTGGCTAAGGAAACACTCCCAGTAGGAAAGTTTTCTAAGAGAACTTGCACAGAGTCTAACCTCTGAAGAGGAGCCAAAAATATGTATAGTGATTAGGATGGGTCCTGTCCTGATCTTCATAGAATAATTGAGTTGGAAGGGATCTATAAAGCCATTGAGTCCAATCCCTTGCTTAGTGCAGGAATCCAAATCAAAGTACATCTGAGAGATGATTACCCAATTTTCTCTTGAATGCCTCCAACATTGGAGTGCTCGCCACTCAAGGTGGTGCTTAAGTATGAGCAGAACTTCTCTAAGGAAGCATCCATGATCTAAGTAGTCTCTTTGAGATCTTTTGCCATGTAATTTGTCCTTTCCAAAATGAACAGGCACACTGAAGTTCTTAAATTACTCAAAAGTATTTTTTTAAAGAATCTAAAGTGGGGTCTCGACTTACAAACGGCTTGACATACGAACGTTTCGACTTACGAACCACTCTCATAGGAATATATGGACTCGACTTACGAACTTAGATTCGAGTTACGAACTCTTTTTCCCCCTTTTTTAAAAAGCTAAGTCATCTTAGGTTAAAAGGAAAAAAAGAAAAAAATATCCCCCTCTAGTGGCAGAAGGCGGAATAGCAGCTTCCCATTAGTTTCTATGGACGAAAAGAGCAGATACGGATTAAATGGTTTTCAATGCATTCCTATGGGAAATGCAGATTCGACTTAAGAACTTTTCGACCTGAGTACTGCCTTCCAATACGGATTAAGTTCGTAAGTCGAGACCCCACTGTATAAAATGCAACCCTAGAGGAAAGAAAGCAGGATGAAGAAGGGAAGGAGCCCAACAATACCTGCAATGCTGTTGTCTGAATTAGGTGTTGTGAGTGTTATCAATGCTGGATTCTGAAGAGCAGTCATAGCAGGATTGCCATCAACTTTTTATGTTGTTCAGTTAAGATAATCTGTCTTGATCACCTGTGGCTGGGCAAGGACTGGAGTTTTCTAGTTAACTCTGCATTCTTTTAATAGTTTTTTTTTGTGTGTGGAACGGTTAAGGTTTGCTGTAAGCCTAGGGCAGGAAATATCTGGCATTCCCTGATGTTTTGGGCTTCAACTCTCAGAAGCCTCAACCAACATGGCCTGACAGTCAGTAGTTATAAGCCAGAATTACCTGTTAGTCTCACTCCTGCTAAGATGGAGGACTGAGTGAAGTGGATGTAAGCCATTTAGGGCTCTTTGTACTGAGGTCTCTTCAAGTACTGATGCTTTTAAAATGTTAATTAATTGTTTGCATCTGTTGGTGTTTCCCCTTCCTTACACAGTCAGGAAGATGCCACATTTAGTTGTGTGACTCAATTGTGTTCAGTGTATGGAAGGGGCAACAGTATCTTTATCTTCCTAGGACGTTGTCATTGCATAACTTTTTGGCTCCTTTTTAGCTCAAATTGCCCCAGATCCAGAAGATTATGATGGAGTTTGAGAAGCAATCGGAGATCATGGACATGAAGGAAGAAATGATGAATGACGCCATCGATGATGCCATGGGAGACGAGGAAGATGAGGAGGAAAGGTGTGTGAAATGGGCCCTTGGGGCAGGGGAGAGGCAAGGATAATAAGGAGTGGTCAGGGCATGAGATGGGCACGAACCATGGTTTGACGTTTTGGCCTGGTTCGGCATGGTGCTTGCACAGGCATTCCCATGGGCACTGCGTGCGCCCCTTCTCGGGCGATCACCCACTTACCAATGGCCGCGTGGGCTTCCATCTACCACCACCTTCGGGCGATTGCTCATCAGATGAATGAGTGATCCTCCACTCATTGCTGCTGCCACCAGTGAGTGTGGGATTGCCTGGAGGAGGCCAGTGTGCTACTGCTGGTGAGTAAGTGATTGTCCAAGGAGGTGGAGGAGGAAAGCACACTTCTGATAAGTGAGTGGGTGATGGGACAGAGGAGGGAAGTGCATGGTGCCTGCAGAATACGTGTGCAGGTACTGCATCAAGCTGAGTCAAACTGCTGTTCGTGCCCATCTCTAGTCAGGATGCATATCCTGTCCCTTCTTGTCTTATACAAAGAGAGCTAGAATGGAACATTACATCACAGGGGCCTCTACCTTATTTTCATGGTAGCAGCAACTTCTGCACCTGTTTTCCTGCTCCCCTGCCATGAAATGTCACAATGTGCTCTTACTGGGATTTCTGGATTGGGTATGTGTAGGTACGTGGTGATCAGGAGAAAGTGGGGAGATGTTTCTGTGGACACCACTGTGTGGCACTCTTCTAAAGGAGGCCACAGAATGAGCTGGAGAGCCCACAGAAAAGACACTGTTTTCCCTTGTAACTATCTTTGTACACATCCAGTACAGAGGAGTAAAATGTCTGTGTAAATAGATAGACTTTTTATATGTCTGGCTGTGTGTGCTGTTGCAGAGTCAGATCAAATGGTGTAATTGTAGAGCTGAAGATAACTGGAAAGAGTGGCCACTGGATTTCTTTCTTCTTAGGTTGAAATGTTTCGCTACTCACCCAAGTAGCTTCTTCAGTCTGAGGAGAGTTGGTAGGAGATCCCTTATATATCCTCCATGTTGGTATCACTTCCCCTTGGTCTGAATAAGCTGAAACCTACATTGGTCTGAAACCAACATGGATCTCCTACCAACTGTTCTCAGACTGAGGAAGCTACTTGGATGAGTAGCGAAACGTTTCATCCTATGAAGAAAGAAGTTCAGTGGCCATGACTCAACTTCCAGATAACCTCACCTGGATGACTGACAGTCTTCACAGATAAACTGGAAGGAATATGCACTGACTGTTGCTATTACAAGGAAGAGTTGGCGGTTGATTTTAAACTTTTTGTCTTTCTTTGCTGTGCAATCCAGAGTTATATTCAACAGAAACAAATGTGTAAATTGCTCCCTGAATCTCAAACAGAAACTCTATGTCTGGGGATTGAGAGGAGGTACATAGCACATGTAGACAGATGTGTCTTTCCAAGCTGAGAACTCATGCTTTCCCCTCCTCTTCTGTGTACAGTGATGCTGTCGTCTCCCAGGTGCTGGATGAACTCGGTCTGACGCTGACGGACGAGCTATCTAGTGAGTATCTCAGTGTAGTGGTGATTGGGAGTAATATGGGAAAGGCAAGAGGTCATGAATCTCTTAGACAGGGCAAGGCATGGAGTCCAGCATTCAAGTGAGCCATTTCAAAGCAATGCATTGATTCAGAGGTTCAAGAAGGAAACCCCTTGGATTCTCTAGGGCAGTGGTCCCCAACTTTTTTAGGTCCGCAGACCGGCTGGGAAAGGCGGAGCACCCCCCACTTGTGTGCATGTGCGAGCCAGCGCACTTGCATGTGTGCACAAACTTGTGTGCATGCACGAACAGTGGTGTGCTTGTGTGGGCACGTGCTTGTGTGCATGTATGAGTGGTTGCACTGCTGTTTCCACATGTGCACGAGAGGGAGAGAGCACCTGCACAAGCGTGCGCAGGCGCAAACAGCCTTTGCGGGGGTGAGTGCATGCAGGGTTGGGGCGGGAGGTCTGTCTTTGCGGCCCGGTCAGGTTCAGGCCATGGACTAGCACCGGGCCGTGGACCAGGGGTTGGGGACCTCTGCTCTAGGGAACTGATTACTGGCCTAGATCAGGGGTGGAAGTCAAGCAGCTCTTATCTCACAAGGTTTCCAAGCCTCTCAATGTCTAAATTCCACATGTGATACTTCAGCAGCTCAGTCTTCATATTTAACAGGGTGCTGGTGCCTTTCTTAGGCATAACCAGCTACAAGGTTGAGATGCTGAGAGTGTGGCAAGAACCAGGAGGAGAGCATGGAACAGTGTTTGTAGAGACCCGTGTGGGGTACTGGTTAGAATTGTTTTCGTATTGAAAATAGTTGGGTTAACATCTTGGTTGAGCTGGGAAGCTTTCTTGGGAACCGTGGACTGGCCACGCTCTTCCAGCCTGAACCTACCTCACAGGGTGGTGGTGATAAAGTGGAGAGGAAGAACCCTGTATGGTAGGTTAAAATGGCATCTAAATGTAATAAATCCTGTGCCATCTGAGACTTTTTCTTCTCTTTCGCAGACCTGCCTTCGACCGGCGGTTCTCTGAGCATAGCAGCAGGGAAGAAAGCCGAGGCCTCAGCAGCTCTTGCGGATGCCGATGCCGACTTGGAGGAACGGCTAAAGAACCTACGGCGGGATTAGTGGACCCACAGTTCGGCACCCCTCCCCTGCTAGGGTTTAGCCTCTTAAAACACTATTGATATTGGGATGATCTTTGCTTTAGCAAGGAGTGGAGCCTTGCAGCTTTTTGAGGGGTAGGTGGTGGCAAGTGGCTTAAGGCAAGGACAGGGGTTAAAATGGAGTGAGGCAAGTCTCATATTTTCCGCTCCACTTCCTTTTAAAAGGACTTTAAATGCCACTTGCTGAGGTAGGGGTGGGTAAACGGGTTTTCTTCTTTTCCTGTATCTTCTACATGCCTCCGTTCCACAAGCCTCGGAGGTGTTTAGCTCCTTGCCGAATGAAGGGCGGGCGTGGGGTGACAATAGCCTCATGTAATCCCTGCCCATTCCTCAGTTTTCTCATATTGATGGGAAGAAGGTGGATGGGGGAGAGAAAAGATGTGACAGTCAGCACCTTGGTTGACACCTCCTGCCCCTGTGAAGGTGGCAAGAGATGTTCCAGCACTTTCCAGGCCTAAAGCTTTATGTTCGGCTCAGCCTCCTGGAGACAGGAGTGCCTCATCATTGTGTCTGTCTCCTTCTTGTAATAAAGGTTGTAGATTTGTACTGAAAGCGCCTGTGGCATTTGGTGTTGCTGCTGAGATGGAGCATTGAGGGCCTGCAGCCCTGGCTATATGTGGTCCCGAGAGACCTGGTGCTGCCGTTTGTTCAGATTTCATTTGGACTGCAGCCTTTGGCCCTCAGAACAGTCTGTGTTTGCCACTGGGTTGTGTTGCATATGGGATTTATTTTTGACTTTTTTTGTCTAAACTGTTATTAGCTTTCTCCTGAGCCTGAAATTAGTTGACCATTGCTGACGCTAGCAGACCTACCACCAAGCTCTGTTTTTCTCTACTCCGTATCCACCCCGTCCATCACCTTGGAAGTTCGTGAGATGGACCACTAGGGTCCAAGTGCTCCATGCAGGAAGTTAAGCCGCTAGCTTTCAGGAACAAACTTTCTTGTTCCTGGCGTCTTCACCTGTGATGTGGATGGAACCTTGGGGCCTTTTCACATTTTTATCTGAAACTTGGAGAGACAAATGATTGCTATACAGCAGTAGGTTCCCAGATGTTCTTTGACTAAATCTTCCAGAAACCTTCACACCACTAGCTATGCCAGCCAGGGTTTCTAGGTGTTGTAGTCCAAGAACATCTGGGAACCCAAGCTTGGAAAACAGTGATATGGAGGTACAGAGAAGAATCAACAATATTTGCAAGAGGCAATGAAAAAGAAATCTACACAGATTCTGGAGGTTATGGAAAGCTTTCAGAGAAGCCCATGAGGAATGGAAATGGGTCTGGATTTAGACTAGAGCAGCGCTTCTCAACCTTGGATCCTCAGATGTTTTTGGACTACAACTCCCAGAAATCCTGGCCAGCACAGGTAGTGGTGAAGGCTTCTGGGAGTTTTCATTCAAGAACATCTGAGGACCCAAGGTTGGGAAGCACTGGAATAGGGCATGGTGCCTTCTTGTTAGATTTATATCTTGTCACTGTACTGTTTTTTGTCTTTCTGCTGCTTGATCTAGGTACTCTTGAATGAAACCTTTGCCTGCAACAGCATCCAGGATTTAAGGCTTGCTATGTTTTGCAGGTAAACATGAATGCAGCTCAGGAAATCTGTGGGCAATTGATAGCTGGATTACACTCGTGTCCTGTGCAAGAAATTTGCACCAGCTGGCTTGTCCCTTGCAGCACAAGGTCCCCAACCAGATCATGTTGGCCAGGTGCTAGTCTAGTTTAGTCCTTAAAGGTGTTTTCTTCCCTCCTATATACTTGTGGCAGGAGATCAAGTGGGACTGGCCTAACATAGGTGTCATTATTATCATCATTACCACTCAGATATCCAGCAGGTTTATAGAAGGAGACTTCTCTTTTGATGGGTAATGCGTGTTTTAAAAATCACTACTAGAATGTTAGTATTTGGAATGAGAGACCACCAAGGATTTGTCATAACCCTAAAGGCTCCCAGGTCATCGCAAATGTATCTTGTTTCCTCTGAACTGTTACCTTGGAATTCGGTGGAGGCCTCCGAGGTGGCAGAAGGAAATTTCCTGTCTCTTTCAGCACCCTGCTCCATCCCATGTAATGTAGAAAGAAGGGGATCAAATTGCTCATGGGGAGAAACAGAATACTGGACTACATTGGCCTTTGGTAGGATCTAACAGAACTCTCTTCTGTTCTTAAAATCAGAAATGTCTATTTAATGCCTCACATGCAGGTTTTTGTGGGCAGAGACAAGATCTGTGCATTTATTCCTGAGAATTTTCTGTAAAATCATTGGTGATTTCATAGGTTTGGATTTGGGCCAAAGTACCCCTGAGGATAAACAAAGTTTAAAACAGGACGGGGGAAGACAGATGCTCATGAGTTAAATACACATCACAGGCTTGCACATTCGATTATACCAGGATTCTAGTTTACTGTGTCCAAGATAACATGCTGGTACACGTTGTTGACTAATGCCACTGCAAACAAACAGTGAAGCAAACTAGGAATTTATGGTGACCATAGCTTCTTTCTATGACTTTTTGTAGGGGAGGTAAAAATTAGGGCTGGGCAATTTGTCAGGGTCTGGGTCCTTTTTATCCCTCCCCAGACCTTTGAGAATCCTGCTGCCTTGAAACACCCTACCTAGTCACTTTATATTTGTAAATAAGACCTTTAAAGATTTAAAACTGTTTGCAACTTTGTACATTGTTTTTTCCTCCTGGGGTGGGGTGCAGCATGCAGTCTGTGAACCACATTATGCATAACCCTGTGCTAAATAAACTCCCTTTGGTTTGCACAAATCCTGGCTTACTGTGATGTGCAGATGTGCCCGGTATCTCCAAAAGAGGATAACAGACTTGCTTTGTTCTGGAAAGCCGGTAATGTGCCATCTTTTGGTGCAGGGTGAACTCTCCTCTGGAGCTGGTGTGCTCTGCTGGCTTGTCCTGTATTGTTTGGAAAGACATTCCTGTGAGTCTGTCATAGGCTTGATGCACCTCTGTAAATGACCCATGGAAATTATTCCATTCTATGGTTGTCTTGACGACAACCATGTGGAGGCTGCTGCTCTGAAGTTCTAGAGCAGTGGTCCTCAACCTTGGGCCTCCAGATGTTCTTGGACTTCAACTCCCAGAAATCCTGGCCAGCATAGGTGGTGGTGAAAGTTTCTGGGAGTTGTAGTCCAAGAACATCTGGAGGCCCAAGGTTGGGGACCATTGTTCTAGAGCACTGGTTCTTCATCTCAAGTCCCAAGACGTTCTTGGATTACAACTCCCAGAAATCTTGGCCAGCACAGCCAGTGGTGAAAGCTTCTGGGAGTTTTAGTGCACAAATATCTGGGGACTCAAGGTTGGGAACCACTGGTTCAGATCTCTTCTGGGGTCCAGATGCACAACTGCTTGGGAGAGCAAGGACAAGGATTTGACAACCCAGCAACTGCATGGAAGTAGCAATAGATTTACCATGGGGCCCTGGATCGATGGGCAATTTATTTTAAGCAATAAAAGATCATAAAGCACTGTTCGAACTCTTTTTTAAAAGGTGCTATAGAAATGAATACATAGATACTGCACAGAAAGGTGCTAGTTATGTACATTCGGAGTGTCTGGAGCACCCTGATGGTGGCGTAATAATAAGCAGCAACGCAGTAACTAATGCAGGTCCAGCCTGAGTAAAATGCAAAGGGCTTTATTGCACACGGAACTCCCTTGCCTCAGTGCCTGCAGGGAGCGTAGCATCCAGCCCTGGGCAAATCCCGCTCTGGACCTTTGCTCCTTGAGTGCCATGGAATAATTGTGAGAAACCCGGAGACTTGGCCATAGAGGATCTTCAGTGACTTGACGTCTGAAAGAGAAAAGATGCACAAGGTGATGTAGCTTTATTTTTCAGTCCCCAACAATCTAGGCTGCAGTGGTTCTGCCCCCCCCCCCCCCACAACTCCCAGAGACCCACCAGTGTTCCTTTCCTGACATATCTGTCATCAGTGGAGATATCAGAGTGCTGCTAATTGCAGGCCAAATGGGAACTGAGAAGACTGAGTTTCTTCCACAGTCCTTTATGCTTGATAACATGTTTCCCTTGCATGGCTCTTGTGTTCTTAGCATACTTTGGACTGTCAGGAGATCTGCTGGTGGGGCTTCTCTTCACTATTCTGTGAGGAAAAGCTTTATCCCATCAGTTCTTACGAGACAAGGCTCCTGTAGTGCAAGCATAAAGGTCCTGCCACAAAAAAAGTTGGCAGCGCTCCTCATTTCCAGGATCTCTTTGCTAAAGGGATAGATAGGAGTGGGATGAGTCATGAATTGGGCTCCCCTTCCATTTCTGATGAAGCCTCACAAACCCCTTCTGGGCCTTAATTCCCTTTGTTAGAGACTAGGTATCCTAGAGCAGTGGTCCCCAACCTTGGGCCTCCAGATGTTTTTGGACTTCAACTCCCAGAAATCCTGGCTAGCAGAGGTGGTGGTGAAGGCTTCTGGGAGTTGTAGTCCAAGAACATCTGGAGGCCCAAGGTTGGGGACCACTGTCCTAGAGGAGTCCTGTTAAGAACAAATCCAAGGTTTTGTTGCTGTAGAGATGCTCCAACCTTGGATAACTCGGGTTCCTGGACTGCAACTCCCAGAAGCTTTTATCATCAGCAGTGCTGGGTGGGGTTTCTGCGAGCAGCAGTCCAAGAACACCAGCGTTGCCCAAGGCTGGGCACTACTCCTTCATCTCCGCAGCCTCCTTTTTGTCTCTGTGGGCATGGATGAAAACCATGTGGTCCTAACTTCCCTTTTTATGATCTGACTGCAGTTTTCCATGCTGACATAGTTCTGAGTCCTGCCATTTACCAAGTTGTTTCTGAACATTTGCGTATGTCAAGATTATACTCAGTGTAGAATGTCAGTGCCTTACCGTGGACCTGGCTTCTAGATCTGGGTGGGCTGTGCCCAGTGCACGTAGACAGGAGAGGTAAGCCTCCAGCAGCTCCTTGCATGCATCTTCACCCTTTTCTTTTATGCTGCAGGGATAATGAAGCAGTGAAGAAAAAAGTCCTGCCCTTGCAACATCAGATTCCATACAAAAAAACCAAGCATATCCTGTTCTTCGAGTGTAGCCATTCTGGTGTTATTTACTACTATATATTTATATCCCAAGGGACGTGGTGGCGCTGTGGGCTAAACCGCAGAAGCCTGTGCTGCAGGGTCAGAAGACCAGCAATCGTAAGATCGAATCCACACAACGGAGTGAGCTCCCGTCGCTTTGTCCCAGCTCCTCGCCAACCTAGCAGTTCGAAAGCATGTAAATGCGAGTAGATAAATAGGTACCATCTCGGTGGGAAGGTAAAATGGTGTTCCCTAGTCAAGCTGGCCACGTGACAACAGAAAACTGTCTTCAGACAGGCGCTGGCTCTACGGCTTGAAAAGCGGGATGAGCACCGCCCTCTAAAGTTGGACACGACTGGACTGAAAATGTCAAGGGGAACCTTTACCTTTACCTATTTATATCCCACCTTTCTAGCAAAGTACTGGCTTCCAAAGTTAATGATTCAATCAAATAAAGGCAAGTTAAAATATTAAAAGTACATCAATGGAAGAAAAAGGAATCGGTCACCCTATGAAAAACTTCTCTCTTAGCAATCCACCTTAATTGCTTAAAGTGCACTTGAATAAAAGCATCTTTGCCTCTTGGGTGAAAGGACTACATGACAAGGATAAACAAAGCTGATGTATCTCTCTTCTTTTTCACCACTTTCTTACTGTTCTCCTCCTCCAATCCAATGTATTAGTAATTCCCAACCTTGGGTGACCCCAGATCTTCTGGGACTGCCATGCCCGGAAGTCTTCACTACTAGCTGGGGTTTCTGGGAGTTGCAGTTGAAGAACACTTGGGTCAACCAAGGCTGGGAACCACTGCAACAGATGGAAGTCTAGATGTTGTTTTGCACTACTTGTATAATGGGTTTGGTCAGCCTGTTGGTCAGTTCACAGCCACACTGTCCTGTTATCTGTCACATAATGGAGCTAATAGCAAGTGAAAATACTAGTAATAAAGTGCAATAAAAAAAGAAAGATAACCCTGTAAACAGGTGCAGTCGATGAATCTGTTAGCAGCTAACATTTCCATTTTGGGTGAGAAGAAGTCTTGAGATACTTCTGAAAGTTTCTACGGTAACTAACTTCCCGTGAAGATTTAGTGAGAGCAACTGTGCTTGTTTCTCACAAAGTGCTTGTTTTGACATATAAAGCCCTAAACGGCTTGGGCCCTGGATACCTGAAGGACTGCCTCCTTCCATATGAACCTACCTGGCAGTTAAGATCTAGCCAGGGGGCCCTTTTGAAAGAGACATCCCTCAAGGAAGTAAGAGGGAGGGCTTGTAGACAAAGGGCCTTTTTGGCACCTGCCCCCAGACTATGGAATGCCCTCCCAACTGAAATTCGTCTGGCACTGACATTGATGACATTTCGGCGCCAGGTCAAAACCTTCCTGTTCCCGAAGGCTTTTGATTGAAATACTGTAACATCAACTGTGGGTCCTGATGGCAATTTTAATTGTATTTTAATCATTTTATCTTTTATTGTATTTTAATTGAATTTTAATTGTAAGCCGCCCAGAGAGTTTTGGGTAGAGTGGGCGGCATATAAGATAAATAAATAAATAAATAAATAAATAAATAAATAAATAAATAAATAAATAAATAAATAAATAAATAAATAAATAAATAAATAAATAAAGTCATGGGAGAAAAATCCTGGAGTTTGTTTTGCCATACATTCCAACCCTGAATCAGTAACTTTGGAAACTGATCAGAAGCTATTTTTTTATTTTTTGGAAAGTCAGGTGCTATAAAAAAAATAATTTAATTATAATAAAACCTGTAGTGCAGAATAAACACATCAAAGGCAAGAATACTGTACTGTACATGTGTTTCAGTGATTTGGCCACTAGATGGTAGCAGAAGGTCATAGACGAGAGAAATACCATTCTGGTTATCTTTCTCCACAGAATATATAAATATATTCAGATAAGTCTGCCCCCATTGGATGAAATGAAGCATCTGAAAGCAGTCTTCATGCAGAGGCATTGCTGAAGAATCACTCTTGTTTTTTGTTTTGTTTTGTTTGGCTGCTCTGCATGTGTTCCTCAAGGCACTAGAAGCTTTGCCAAATTATAGGGCTGGCGGTTTGGGATGGTGCTCACTTTAAAAGATTGCACTGCTTAAAAGTACTTTTGCAGAGTCCAAAAAGAGACCAAGACAGATACAGTTGCCTGTAGGCCAGAGATAAGAAACAGCTCTGAAGCAGGTGGCCGGAGGAGCACGTCTGCAATATAACCACAAGGAAGAGACTTGGAGGGGGGGGACTTCCAAATAGGGGAAGTTAGAGTGGTCTGGCTCACAATTAAGTTTTTATCTTTAATGTGATCTGTTTTACTTCTAATTTGAGATCCTTCTGTTCACACCGATTGATTTTGTTTCTACTGTGAGAAGGATCCAAATAGGATCTTTGGATCACTCCAATTTATCCCCCTTTCAATTAAAGATTCTCCCCTTCCCACCCCCTTCCCTGCACTTTTCCACAGCCATTGTTCACGACGTTTTAGCAACTTTCCTTTTGCTATTGTCGTTAAATAATGACATAGCGAAACAGCAATGCATCTATGTAGCATGACACACGTACAGTAATACTTCAGAGACTCCTCTCCCTTTTACATTTTCCTCCCAAAGAGTCAACGCTGCATCAGAAACAATGCAAGCACTGAAAGACACTTCCGATGTATCTAGAACTGCCCTGCATCTGTTAGGAATATTTTTTTAAAAGCTAGAGAAAACGAAAGTAGAGGAAGGGATTTCTCCACTTCAATGGCACAACTCACCAAAGATGTCATGGGGTTGTCACTTTAGGTAAGTCCGCCCACAGGTCTATTGTGGTGTGAACTAATCACTGCACAGGTTAAGCAACGGGCTAATTAGGAGTGCTCCTGTAGCTCTGGTGCTAATCTAAAAAAGGTGCAGGATGGATTGCTGTAAGTCAGTGGTTCCCATCCTTGGGCAACCCAGGTGTTCTTGGACTGCAGCTTCCAGAAACACTAGTCAGTATAGTCAGTGATGAAGGCTTCTGGGAATTGCAATGCAAGAACTCCTGGGTTACCCAAGGTCGGGAACCACTGTTCCAAGTCAAGGAACACATGGACAATGTAAACCAAACAACATCAACATCAATTTAAATAGCAAGTTATTTTGCCAGTGTGGAATGCTCTGGGTGTATCCAGAGAGCCTGGGTTGCCAACTCTTTGCAGTTGTCTATGTCCCACAGATTTAGATGGTGGTGCTTTTGGTGTCATAGAGATGTGTAGTTGTAACACGGAAAGGGTAACTGGGGCTTTGTCTTTGGGTGCTTGAATTTAGAAGGTGCAAACAATTGTTGTTCAAAGGGCATGAATCTGCCTATTGGTGTTTCCTGCTGAAAGGGAGCAAACCCAATATGACCATCACATGGTCAGACCCAGTTATATCTCTATATTTCTCTCTCTTCTCCCTGCACCTGCTGATCTTGTGTGATCCAAGCCTGATCAACAGGGCAGTGAAGGCTCAAGTAACGAAATGGCAAGTTAGAGTTCTGTCTATGTACCCAATAGAGATGATAGATCCCAGAGGCTACAGTTCTTAGTCCCTTGTGTTAGCAATCTTTACAACTGATCAGAATTAATTTTGAGTAGTAATCATATTTGGATTGCAAGAAAGGAGGATGTGGGAACAGCAGACTCCTCTTGGCCAGCCCCTGTCATGGAGACACAGTGGGGAATCAAACTCCCCAACACCTTGCTCCATAATCAGAAACCTAAACCACTGAATTCTATCCAGCTGTAATGTTCATTAGCACATGGATAAATGTGTGTTGGACCATTACTATTCTCATACAGCCCTTGAGATAGGACATGCTGGTAATAAGGAGTGTACAAAGGAGTGTTACTTGCTGGAGCGTTTCTCCTTAATGTCATCTGTCCGACAAGATCATCCTAGTCAAGGGTCCTCCAGGTGCCCACCCCAAGGGAGGCCCATAAATCTTTTACAAGAGGTAGGGTCTTCTTTGAGGTGGCTCCAACTTTATGGAACCAGCTTCCTTGTTTAGAGTTCTTGCATCCAAAGTCAAAATACCCAACAGGACATCAACATGACTCTAGCGGGACAGGACTGAGATGTTCCCAAAAAATACCTTGATGAGATTCTGAGCCTACCTTCGTGAAGGATCAAGATCTGCTTACATATACTTCAAATTACCGCACATCTGAACTAGACCCATGTAATCCACTGTTGAGTGATAAAACAATAGTTATGTAAATCCATTGAGTTAATGGGTCTGTTCTGGTTGGGACCTGCCAGTAGGATTCTTGCCAAGGAGTTTAGTTAGAAAACTAAAACTAAACCAAAACCCTACAGACACTTCCGTTAATAGCTGCTTAATCTGCATTAGTTGTTGATTGCATTAGTTTCCTACTGTGAAATATTATTGGCTGCTGATTTCTTGATGTCATAGGGTAAATCTGGAAGCCAGGCTGCTCTTTCTTCGTGAGTGGGAAATCCTAGAGCCAGCTCTTCGGCAAGCTGGCAATTAGGTTTGGCATTGTTGCCAGCCAGCATAACACAGCATATGCGTCAGGGATGACTGGAGCTGTAACCCAATACTTACGGAAGATGCCATATTGGGAAAGGCCTTCCTGCAGATAGATGTTCTGTACCTTTTGGAGTGAGAGGCATTAGAAAAGGCCATGTCACTTTCCCCCGTTCCCCTCGGGTTGAGTGGTTGTAACATTTCACTCTAGTGACCTGTCTGTCTCTCACACTCTCCATTAAGCACATCAGCCATAATCTCCTTAAAGCTTGAGCAGCCTCTCTCTCAGGTTGGCCTTTCCCAAAGGTGTTCTTTCTTAATACCTCTTTTGAACTAGTGATCCCTATAAAGCACCACACGTACAAAGCAAATTGTTTGCTTAATAGAAATAGGGCCCTCTTGTTCTCTTGACAGAAATAGGGCCACAGTGGATGTGATGGCGGGAGTTTAACAATCTAATATGGGAAACCATGTTTACAACTTGGACCTCCATCATGATACTGTACTGTGGAGGGCTCCTGTTCAGGTTTCCAGCCAACCAGACAACAAATCATGGCTTTTGCCAAGCTATTCCATTGCAAATGGGATCTTGTCTCAGACACTATGGTACAGCCATGAAGAATGGTCAATGGACCATGTTTGAAATGTGAAGGGAGGCGGAAACTGACTGGTTTTTGTTCCAGAGGTTTGAATTTCTGGTTAGAATTCTCCTTTTGGTACACAATAGAATTATGTAGACTACACAGAAGAGAATAGCTTCAAGTTCCTCAGATAGTCCACTCCTTTTTCATTAACTGCCACATTGAGTCTCAATAAATTACTCCCAGAGATTAGTGGCAGAAAGAATAAAAAATGTTTCACTGCTTACAGTGCATTACTTATAAACGTCTGACTTCAACAGACTTTCAACAGAAGGAAATAGAACACTCAGCAGAGAAGCAGAGCTTTCTTTGACTTCTGAGGTGGGAAGGAACAATTGGGTAATGCCGGATAAATTGACAGTTATCCAAGCCCAGAAAGATCCCTCCCACCCAAACAACAAACAGCATGCGAGATTGTAAAAACTCCAGCAATTTTAACCCTTGGTTGCTGTAGGTTTCAACCCCCCCCCTCTCTCACACACACACACTTTAAGAGGACTCATCACAGAAAGTAAAAAGTGGACTACTTCTATTTCCCAGCCTTTGTAGCTTGAACTCTAAACTGAATCACAGCGAGGACAGCACTTTATTAGACACTGCAATGGCTGTTTAATACATCACCCAAGCTATCAATAGTAGAGGACACTGATCTGTGTACAACAGCATTTGTTAATTTATAAGCACAGCTACAAAATGGGTGATAAAAAAAGTTAAACAGAATTGAAATACATCTAGATCAAGTGGAGAAGACAAGAGGCCTGTGTGCCTGCTGAGTCTGTTGTCCAGGTGTTTCCTGCAGATGGGCCACTTTAAGGTCACCAATTGTCTACTTTATGATGCCCCCGAGGCGGAACAGTTAGGTTGGATGGCACTTCAAATGGAAGATACCTTCCGAAAGAGGATTGTTGTCGGGCAGGCTTTCAAATGAAAGAGTGTCCTCTTTAAAAGTGGATGTATCACCACCTAACATAGACTGTCTTGGTGACATGGAAGGCACCGCTCGGCTCCAACACTGCAAATGTGAAGGAACCAGTCTATTTCTCCCCCACCTCTGTTTATATCATTCCTTTAAAATTACATAAAGCCTATTTAGAATAGTAACTACTGTAGTTAGCTAAAAAAAATGACATACATATTCTATGAATACAATGGTGGGATCCTTGAAATGGGGTAGCTAGGCACCTGTTTGATATTTCAATGGAAGAACTGTCTTTCCAAAATGGATATTGGCTTGGGTGGAACCATGTGTTGGGGCTCTGCGGCAGAGAAGGAGTTAATGATGTGGAACTAGGCTAGCTCCATTATTGCCGTATGGCTGCCTACTCTGTCCAGCGCTAATGAAGCTAGAGATGAGTCAGCTTCTGCCTTGATTGCTGCCTGTTGGGCGCTCATAGGTAAACATCCTTTTGCTCTTCCGATTCCTGTCTTCCCCATGTTAGTGCAGATACAGTGGTCCCCAAACTCAGGGTCCTATATGTTCTTGGCCTTGAGAGTCAGTGGATAGAGTGATGGATTATGATTCTGGAGATCTGGTTTCAAATCTCCATTGGGCCATGGGAACAGGAGGGTTGGTAATAATAGCAATATCACTCCTTAAATACAGTATCTCATATACAGTAATGCCTCCCAGGACAAAAACCTCGCAAGACAAATGGTTTTCGCAATGGGATTGATGACTCGCAAGATGAATTGTTCCTATGGCTGTGCTTCACAAGACGAATGTTTTCCATGTTTTGTTCCTGCCTCATGTTTGCTGATTTTTAAATGTTTTTCTATGATGTTTAAAAAGTTAAAGTTTTTTTTGATTGAAATTTTTGAAATCATCTGCACAATATGTATGGCTTTAAAGAGCGCTTAATAAACCCCTTGTAAACCAAATCTGACTTTGTTCTGAATTTTTTTGCCCATAGGAATGCATTAATTAGATTTCAATGCATTCCTATGGGGAAAACTCATTTCGCAAGACAAATTTTTCGCAAGACAACATTAACCGTGGAACGAATTAAATTCATCTTGCGAGGCACCAATGTATCTTGAAAATTCTTTTGGGCACTGTCATGAAATGGATGCCACTTGGTGGGGTGCAACTCAGTGCAACACAACATTTTGTAATGTTTTAGGACTACAACTCTGACCGTTGGCTATGCTGGCTAGAGTTTCTGGCAGTCGTCATTCAAGAACACTTATTCATTTTTATTTAATTCATTTGAAATATTTTTACCCTCGCTTTCTCCTTAAAAGGACCAGACCTACCGTTAGGCTACAGGATGGAAGCACTTCAGGATGCTGTGGAGTGGGCAGCAGTGACAATCACCCACCATTCTTCTTAAGCCATTTTTTCTTTCTTTCTGACGACAGGGCTGTGCGCACCTCACAGCCTGCCTTGTACCCCCAAACTATACTTTTGCCTTCAGGTGCAGTGCAGGACACTATTCCACTGCCTTCGCTGAAGTTAAACACAGGAAGGCCAATTCTTGTGTGTATGTGCAATGCAGGCAGGAAGAAGCATCTCTTTGTACCCATGCTTGCCTTAGGCAGCAAAACATCTCGAGTCTGCCCCGAACTGGATCTATTCCCTGGTGCCGCTCCTATTTTGAGAGGAACAGAGATAAGAGAAAGTTTAAACTTTCAGTGATGCCCTCAGGGCAGGGCTTTGAGGAACATGTCCAGGGCCTCATTTGGTAAAATGAGCGAGAAAAGAAGGCCCTAAAATGCAGCAGGACTGGATGACCACATTTCAAAGCAAGTGAAGCAATTAATACCTACCCACAACTCTAAAGGGTGGGTGATTGTCACAAGCCAGAGTCCAAAATTACCTAACTGTGCCATCGTAGACGCTTATGTGAGGCAATGGGTGTTTTCAAGGGAATCAAAATGTTCAGGAACAAAAGCAACAACAACAAATGCAGAAGCATTTGTGTCACTTTTCGGATGAACAAATTTATTTCAGTGTGAGCTTTTCTGGAGTGTAATCTGCTTCTTTCAGATATGAGGAGCGTAATCCACAGGAGCTGACACTGAGGTAAATTAGTTGAGTGGTAGTTTATCCATTGGGGAAAGTGGAGTTTTGTCCTACTGCATGTGCAGATTACCCCAAACCACCTGATTTCGGCCTGATTTCGGCCTGCTTTCTTACTAGAGTGTGTGTGTTTATCTAGATACTGTCTTCCCAGTAGCTCCGTGCAATGCCTGTTGCCAGGGCAACACAGCAGGAAAAGCCCAATATGGGTCAGCAATGTGCTGCTGGCAGTGGATTAGCTGGGACCCACGTGGCTGCGTGGGTGCCAGACACTGAGGCTGCTTGCCATTCAGAAACAGGATTGAGTTTGGTGTCTCTGCCTGTCACTTCCGATCACGTTCCCAAAAGGCCATGTGATAAGTTGGCATGGCAGACCAAATGTGAAGGGACACCTTCACTAGGGTTCCTTCCTTCCTTTACATACTTTTTTTGTAATAAGGCTGGTTGGGCATGGTTTACTCAGTTCAAATGTACATCAGAATACACAGTTAAAAGGCTTGAAACCTGTATTTTGTTTCAAAAGATCATCTTGGCCAGATGGGCGAATGAATTCTGATGAATTTGAATGAAAGAACAAAATATGGGCTTAAATCACTTCACTGAAATTAGAAGAGCTTACAAACACTGGATGATCACCCTGTCATATTCCAGAAATTTATATCATTGGGTACACATGCTTCCTTAATTACGTTTTTTAAAAAAAAACAACAAAGCCTCATTCAAATGGTACAGAACGTGGCCCAAATTTTGTGCAATGATAAGAAACCCTTTGTCTTGATTACAGGCTCTTCCAGAGGGAAGTAAAATTGTACCCCTTTTCTGCGGTCCTGGTTAGCTTTGTAGGACACAGGTTTTGTTTCTAAAGATTATTTTGAAAGCCACTTCTCTAAAACCTCCTTCTTTTCAGGAAATGCATTAAATTCTATAAGAAATACTGTATGTAAGACATCCACTTCTCAGCTCGAGCTTCTATTCTAAAGCTCTGTGCATGTGCATGAGAGAGAAAACTGAAAGGTAATTTAAGGCTTCCAACAAGAAATGAAAACGAAGGAAAGCCCTCTACGCTCTGCCCCTCTCTGCCCCAAATAGAGACTAAAAATAAACCATGCCTTCAGGAGAGACCGAAGAAAGCATAGAAAATCATGGAAAACGTAATCTTTTAGCCAAATAACAGAAACATTATATAGGTAGCAGGAAAAGTACCAGTGTCATCGGTATGAATCAAGTGTGTTGCAGAGGACAGATGCTCTGTCTAGAGCAGCTCTTAAGCTCAAACTAAATAACACAATTTCTTTCTTACATTTATACCCTGCTTTTCCTCTACAATATCACAGTTTACAGTCTTCATTCAATTAGCACATCATTAGAAGCAGAGCTTTCCTAAGAAGCAAAAGCAACTGGTTTCTCCTCACACATTATTGCCTCTTTTCTCATGTTGCGAATTAGGTTTCTATTTTCTAATTGACCATTTGGTTTCATTTGAAAGTCTGATAGGAGCTGAAATCAGATAGAACTGATAGATCTGGGGGGATAAGAATATAATAGCAGGAAATACACAGTTGCTTGACCACATGATTTGACCTGAGCCTCACAAGATCACAGTTCAACACACTCTAACCTCTACATCACTCAGGCTCTTTCACAGAATCCACCTTCCCACAATATTTTGCCCCTGCCTTTCCTATCACCCTTGTCCCACCTTGCCTTGTGATAAGATTTATTTATTTATTTATTTATTTATTTATTTATTTATTTATTTATTTATTTATTTATTTATTTATTTATTTATTTATTTATACCCCACCTATCTGGACCGATGGACCACTCTAGGCGGCTTCCAATATAAAATTAAACAATAAAACACAACAAATACATAGCTAATACAAAACAACTAGAATAAACTAAAAAATAGGAAAAATAATAATAAGAAGAAATCAAGAATTGGCTGGAGGGAAGGCCTGAATGAATAACCATGTTTTTAATTGGGTTTTGAAGATGCCCAGCGTAGGGGGCGCATGAATCTCTGAAGGGAGGTGTTCCAGAGGTGAGGAGCCACCGCCGAGAAGGCCCGGTTTCGTGTCATTTCCTTCTGGGCCTCTCTCAGCGTCAGGCTCCTCAGCCTCACCTCCTGACTCGCGCGGGTGATCCGGGTAGACTTTGGTGGAAGTAGGCGTTCCGCCAAGTATCGAGGTCCTCCTTTTAAGAAAACCACTTCCGGGCCTGTGGTTTTGAGGCTAAATAAGTTCTGACACACCTCTGCCTTTTTTCTAGGTGCTCTCAAATGCTCTAGACAGCTCACTCTTAGCACAGGCTTTTCTTAAATCACATGCTGAGCGGAAACTATGAGCATTGCATTACAGTCCCTGCTCTTCCGATGACCTTGGCAAGTGCTCTCTCCGTGTGTCCTTTTCCCTCCATCCACAGCCTATGAATGATGCTCAGCAACTATCAATACAGTCCCCAGACATCTCTTGCAACGAGTGACGTCTTGTCCCTACCCAAGTTATGTAATGTATTGTCCCCTGCTGATTAAAATCCCTATGGCCTCATTAGTGACAGCTGTGTTCTTGCTCCCCATGTCCCCAGGCGAGCAGATGGCAAATCACAGGGTGTTCCTGTCACCCAGCATTAACGCTGAAACGGCAGATCAGAGCCACCAGGGTTCAATCGCAGGCAGTGAGGGGCTGCGCTGCAATGTTTAAACCACTGATGCACCAACAGGATGTGACGCCCGCCTCTCCTGTCCCTGTGTAGACGTGAGAGCAGCTAATGCTATAAGCATGGAATTCTAGGCATTAAAAACAAAACACAAGACAGTAGATTTAGATGAGTTACCTAACAACACGCATACACACATAAAGCTGAAACTGTTTCACAGGGCAAAACCCAAAGGGGGAGGGGGATAATCAAAAAAAGACAAAATCTTGTGGGGACGCTGCTAATTTTATTCAGCGTTTCCCCTTAATTTGTAGTGACAATTCTCTCCCCCTCCCTTTAGGTTCCTATGTATACCTTTTACTTCTTTAATAAAGACATCCATCATGCAACTAATAAATAATTATGTCAGATGTGCCTAGACAATGGGTACAGTGATTCTTCCTGAGGGAAGTGACAGTTTGTCTATCTTGGTTTCCTAGGATCTCCTCTACAGTCTCATTCCATCCCAAGTTCTTTACTGGGATGTGCAATTTCTCCCATTGTCTTCCTCCATGTGGAAGTTGTGTACTTTTAATTCTTTTACTAACTGATGCATTTTTCTCAGTGACAACATGTGCCTGTGCACATTTTCCAAAGGCATATGTTTTAAATCATGTACAGTGGTGCCTCGCTTAACGATTGCCTCATTAAATGACAAAACCGCTTTACGATGACGTTTTTGCTATTGCTTTTGTGACTGCAAAATGATGTTCCTATGGGGAAAATTCGCTTAACGATGATCGGTTCCCTGCTTCGGGAACCGATTTTTCGCTAAATGATGATTTCGAAATAGCTGATTGGCGGTTCTAAAATGGCCGCCCGCTGTGCAAAATGGCTCCCCGCTGTGTTTTCAGGATGGATTCCCTGCTTTACAGGCAGCGAAAATGGCTGCCCCTATGGGGGATCTTCGCTGGACGGTGAGTTTTCAGCCCGTTGGAATGCATTGAACCAGTTTCAATGCATTTCAATGAGCTTTTTCATTTTGCAAGACAATGTTTTTGTAAGACAGTGATTTTTGCGAAATGAATTAACATCGTCTTGCGAGGCACTACTTCACATGTATGTGCATATAATGCTGAAAGAATTACAATACAATTGCCTGTACTGTACTTGTTTTTATTGCTTGTGATTTTCTTTCGACAAAAGGGGACTAAAAGAAACGTATACACCTTTGTTAATAGTTTCAGGGGGCACAAATTCATTCCAGTTATTGCAAACCTCCCACGATAGAAAGGCACCCTTTCAAGCTATTTGGAGGGTGAAAAACTGTTATATGCTGTACCCACCTACACCATTACCTCATCCCACCCTCTAGTCTAAAGCAATTACAGGCTTCAGAGAAGACAAGGACGACAACTTAGAACAAGACTAAGAAAAAATGCCTAGGCCAAGCCACCAGGCATTGTTAGACTACAGCTCCCAACAGCCTAAGCCAGCATAGCCAATAGGGAAGAATTCTGGGAGTTGCAGTTCAATAACAACTAGTGGACCATACTTAAAACAACAACAATTTTAAAATTAAAGAGCTGGGAGGGATACATTGGATCATCAAGTCCATCCCCTGTTAAGGAGGGCCAGTGAACAACTGAACTCCCAGTCTCTGGTTCCATAGCCAGAAACCTAAACCAGCAGCTTGTCTATGATTTAAAATAAGGGTAGCGAGTAAGGGGAGAAATTAACTGCTGCCTTCCAGGACACCACCTTTCTAGTCCTCAAAGCAAATCTACAGATTGCCACATTTTCCTGCTACAGGACAATAAATTAGAATTTTAAACCTGCATTCACAAATTTCCCCCAAATGAAGTCTAATCTGGCCCTAAAACAACTGGGCACAATTTCCTATGCTGTTGTTGCCACAAAAATGTATGCTGATAAATATTGAAGTTTTTGATTTGTAGAATTTTTGGCTACTAGGGCAAGAAGAGGAGAAACAAGAGGGGGGATAATATTATCAGTCCTAAAGCCTCTGATTGGGTAAGCTGTCAACGTTTCTGAATAACAGGGATGCTGGCATGTCTTTGGGTCCGAGTCCCGAGTTCAAGTCTCTATTAAGATCAAGCTTGGGTGGGTTCCGAGTCATGAGTCAGGTTCGAGCCATTGAAACCCCCCCAATATGAGTTGAGTCGCCAGTGTGACTTAAGTCCAACTTGACAGCGAATCCCACAACTTGACTCCCCATCTCTGAATAATAATGGTTGTGTGAACAACAGCTTCGAATTTTTCTCTGGATGTGAAAAGCTTTCAACTCGCGAGAAACTTTAGGCACCATGATAGTTTGGTGATTTGAAGATGTACAAGTGGAAGTTCTATGAGTGCGATTACATTTTTGGTGTTATTGTTTTCCAAGGGACTCTGACCTGAAGATTGCACCTTTGAAAAGTCATGATAAAGCCAATGCCTTTTCTACTGTTCCCTTTTCTTTTTCTGCAACCAACAGCAGCCTCAGATTAAAGAGTGTTTCCAGAGATGGGATTTTTTAAAGGGTACCATTCAAAAGAAGTTATGGAGATATTCTATCTTCTCCTCCTTAACAGACTGCCTGTTGTGAGAAAGAAAACAGAAAAAGCAGTGGAAAAACCCTGGAAGGTAAGACATGAAAGATAATAATGTCTGAATCCCTTGTAAAATTCCATGAATGGGATATACTCTGAAAAGGCAGAAAAGGCCTTGTAAAATTCCGTGAATGAGGTAGGGAGATTGCATAATTAAAGACCTATCTGGAAATACCCCAGGGCAATATAATTTATAGCACGTCCACCACGTTTGGAGCAGAAAGCTAAAATTTTAAGTTAATATACAAACAGAATGCATGGACATATTTATTTATAGTTATTTTGAAGAAAAAAGTGTTAGTATACAAATGGAAGGCTGCAAAATATAGCTTTGCGTATTGTCTTAGTGTAAGCCAATAAATAAGATTTAAAAAATCTGTTTCTGAATAGAATGGATGTAGTAGTTGATTGTATTGAATATTGAAGCTGAGGCTCGAATACTTTGGCCATCTCATGAGAAGAGAAGAGTCCCTGGAAAAGATCCTGATGTTGGGAAAGTGTAAGAGAAGAAGGGGACGACAGAGGACGAGGTGGTTGGACAGTGTCATCAAAGCGACCAACATGAATTTGACCCAACTCCGGGAGGCAGTAGAAGACAGGAGGGCCTGTCGTGCTCTGGTCCATGGGGTCATGAAGAGTTGGACACGACTTAATGACTGAACAACAACAAAATAGTTAAATGTAAACAGATGATATGTTTCAGAGTAACATATGCCTTCCTTGTTAATTTTCTCAGTGGAACAATCGCTACTAGGGAGAGGGTGAAATTTCATTCAAGCTCTTTAGAAAACTTAGAAATGTTAAATGCAGTATATGGAAGATCAACTTAGGGTGCGACCACACTGTCCTACAACTTAGGACTGTGATTTGATTTGCAGCCTGTAATATGTTTGAAATTGCAATCGGTCCTCACATACTGGATAAGATGCGAATTACATTCCAGCCCATCGCTGCCCTTCTTTATTTTCTTTCTTTGGTCCCACCTCTGCTGATCCTTCCTACCTCTGGTCCCACCTCTGCTTTTATGGTTCACTGTGAAGTTTGAACATTATTTTTGCAAAATATATCATAATTCACACATCAGAATGATTCACTAACAGAGGTCACCATCTTCCCCTTCCCATCCATTACTCTTTTCTCCTTCTTTCAAGTAATGTGTGAATCTCTGGTTACATATGGTTTCAAACTACTGTACTGTCATGATAAACTTTGCAAAATTACTGTTCAAACTTTTGATGTTCTGTACTCTTAGACTGCAAAGTACTAAAAGTGGATATCAAGCACCCGGGACACCCGGGGCAAGGCAAGTATTTTGGGTCATGTGTCTTCATGAAATGCATAAGCATGGTGGGACATGTGGCCATGGTGGGAGGAGTCCCCGGGATGGTGCCAGGAAGTGGTCACAGAACTGCTTGAGGTTTGTGCTGGTGGTGGCAGCGGCAGCAGCAGAGGTAGGCCTGGCGCCTCTGGTAGCTTGGACTCAGACTGCTGGGAGGGGGAAGAGGAGTGCAGAGTGGGTGTGGGAATGTGCCAGTCATTTTAAGTGGCAGTCATTGTCCGCCTGAAAGTATGTTTCAGGTTTATAAGATAATTGCTTTTGATTAGACATCTGCCTGAACTCTAGAGGGTAGCATCTGCCCTACTCCAGTTTCACGAGTCCTGACTGAAACAAACTGAGAATTAAAAGAAAGAAAGAAATGGCATATTATTCCTATCAGTGTCGATGGGCCCATCCACAGTTGCATATGGATATGGTAAACGGATTGCTGTTAGCACAGTTTGGATTGGGGAGGGGAAGACCTCATCTGCAATTGTTTCTACGTAGAACGATCCATCCTTTCCCTTTAAGAGCTGTCACGCACCTTTCTGATCCCAGCAGTAGAGCATGCATTTTTTTTGTCATATATGTTGTATGGCCTGAAGATAGCAGCCTCCAGCAGTTTCTGCCATGGTGGCTGCAGGTTCCAAGGGGAGGGGAGAAAAAAAAATACAGGGAGAATAAGGGAAAGGAAACGGAGGGGGAGGGTGAAAACAAACAGCTCTCTCTCTCTCTCACTCACTCTCTCTCTCTCTCTCTCTCTCTCTCTCTCTCTCTCTCACACACACACACACACACACACACACACACACACACACACACACACACACACACACACACAGAGAGAGAGAAATAATGTAAAAAAATCACTTCCCCTGAACTTCCACAGGGGAAGTGCTTAATTGACAGTTGATCAACTGCAAGGGGTCATTTACTGCCGAAACAGGGGGAAGCATGCTAAATGGCACATTGCTCCTCCCCCAGAGCACTCCACCCCACAACCCATACAGGCAGTCTGGACAGGCCCAATGTCTCAGCCCCCGTCACAAAATCCCCTTGCCAGGCACATTAGGATTAGCCTGATAAACAGGAATGAGTTTAGGGGGATTATAAAGTCATAGCTATGTCACGATGAATGAGAAGCAGGACTAGTGGGAGTGGGGGTGATGTGACGAGTGGGGGAATGAGTGGGAGTGGAAAGACATAAAGGAGGAAGGATTATTTCCAAAGTTGCAAAGTAAAAATGTCTTCTAGTGAGCAAGAAGGATGGAGTCCCTGGGGCACACTGCCTTGTTTTAGCTATTCCATTATCAGAGCTGAAAACAAGAAGCAAACATAACTTCAATGGCATTTGTGACTTTTTAATGCTCGCCCCCCCTTTAAAGTTGAAATGCAGCCAGTGGGTACGGCCAATCTAACTGGAGCAGGATGTCTGTCTGTCTGTATCTTTGCTTCAATCTTTTCCCTATTATCCTTGCCAGAAGCTGTGGCACAAAAAGACTTGGAAAACTCAGATAAAACCTGTTTCAGCTATTTGGACCTCTTAATGAAGTCTTTCTATTTCCAAAAATGACGATAGAATTAAAATGGGATGTTTCATTCTGCTTAAGCATCTACTACAGACAAAATCCTGATGGTAACAAACCGTACACAGAGTTCAGACTCTGGAACTGTTGTCCAAATAGGAGGACTCAAGCTGGGGACCTAGGAATAGATTATCAAGTTATAGTCTCTGGACATGTGCAGAGTGCATTTTCCACAGTGACCTCATCTCAGTAGCATAGTCACAAATTCAGACATGTAAGGTCCCTCCTTGAGACTTGCACATATACATGTACACATACTCTTTCTTTCCTGAGCATGCATGCACCCATGTTTATCTTCTCCTAGAATTCCAGAGCTGGAAGGGACCCTATGGATCATCCAGTCCAACCTCTGTCAAGGAGGCACAGTGGGGAATCAAACTCCCAACCTCCGGCTCTGCAGGCAGATGCCTAAACCACCGAGCTATCTGTCAGTTATGTCCTAGCTATAACTATGGAGTTGGAGGTGGGCAGGAGTCCATGCAGAGGGAAGGGAGAAGCTGACATCGAGAAACCAACCACTCTCTCACTCTTCTTATGTGGGGGAAGTGGCAGTTACCAAAGATTTCCTTCTAACCCTCCCCCCCTCCTGCTTCTACCCTGCCCTCCTCCTGGGCTCATCAATAGGACACTACAAAACATACCGAGGGAGTTGGGTGAGGAAGGAGAGAAGCCATGTTTTCAATTAGTGAGTTGCAGGGCAGCCCTTTTTTCTAGGTTTTGGCTGACACCTTGCATGCAAAGGCAGGGGAGCAGAAAGCCAACCAGCACCCAAGCCATCCTGCTTAGGCAGAAAGGTAGGCAGACTAGTGAGAGGACGAGCTGGCTCCCTTGGCCTTGTATGGAACTTGTTGCAGAGTTCTGAATTCTTGGTTACATTCTTTTATCGGCCCAGCAGAAGCGCAAGGGATTCACAGAGCAGGATAGCTTCAGATTCACCAGATTAGTCTACTTCTTTTCTTGTTAACTGGCACTTACAGTCCCAATAACTCACTCTGAGATACTTGTAGGAGAAGGAATAAAAGGTGTCATTACTGTACTTATAGTGGAGCAGATCATGATAGCTTGGACAACATGATAGCTTTCCGCAAATGACTAAAGAGAGGCAAAGGAACACATAACAGTGTGGTGGGGCTGTCTTTGAATTCAGAGGCGGGGGAAAATGATTGACACAGTCACTCAGACCAGAAAGGTCCCACCCAGCCAAAGACCTCTGAAATAAGGGGGGAAAAATATCTGTATGAAACAGGAAGGGAGGGCAGTTTTGAAGGATAGGCCAGTTAGAAAAGCCAGCAACCAGTTGCGACGAGGAAGTGATTTGACAGAACCAACAGGGGGAGGGATCCTGCAGGGTCCTGGTTTATTTCAGGACCAGTGTCAGCACCTTGACTCCAGACAGGGTAGCAGGAGTTTACACCTTTGCACCTTTTAAACCCTTGGCTAAAGGAGTACTAATCATAGCACTTGTTTGCTAAAACTGTACACTGTTCGTTAAAAATGCTTTGACAGACTATCTCTGCTGGGTGCTTGACACCCTGTCTATTGAATAGGGAATTACGCTGGCCCTTGGCCCAAATGGAAGATTTTCCTCTTTATACTCTAATCCTCCTGGCTGAGCTTTAGCTTCTTGAGTTAATTGATGAGGAGGAGGATCAAGGTCTGAACATTATCTCTCTAGCAGCACAGAGGGGCCCTTCAGCTCCCCATCGGTGATTTTCTACAGCACCTTTAATGTGCAAAGTCCTTTGCGATTTTTTCTGCCTCACCTTCCCACAATAGGGAATATAATTATGGGACTTGAACCAGAGTTCATAGTCATTTATCAGTTGCATTTATACCCCATGTTTCTTGCAGTAAACTCAAAGCAGAGTACATGGTTCTTCACACTATACCCAACATCCAGATTAGGTAGGTTACTCTGAAAGAGAGTGACTGGCCGAAAGCTACTTAGGAAGCTCACGGCATATAAGGATTTGAATCTGGATTTCCCAAATCTTAGCCCAGCACTCTAGCTTAAAATACCAGGCTGGTTTGTTGTCTACCACATCAATCAAATGTAGCTGATATGATAGTCCCTAGCTGCCTGGATAGCTCAATGGTTTAGGTATTTGGCTAAAGCCAGACATTGGGAGTTCGATTCCCCACTCTGCCTCCTGGGATTAGAGCCAGCCTATGTGGCCTTGGGCAAGCTGCACAGTCCCAAGGCACCCCCAGAAGAGGGAATGGTAAACCACAAGGGAAACCCTGAAGAGTCACTATGTCAAACTTGACATCATCATCATCACCATCTCCTCCTCCTCTATGGCAATCAATAACTTTTTGACATGGGCAGAATCCTGACTATGCAACTGCAGGAGATTCTGGTCTTATGACTCTTTCAGCTGCCAGTCAAAACACCTTGTGGAGATATTTAATCTTTCCCTCCATTTTATTTGATTAAAAAAAAAGAACAACCAATGGAAAAGCATGGGAGGTTTACAAAGGGAAGAATATCCCTCTCCTTTTTAAAATTATGCAAAGGACCTGCCCTTTTCATGAAATTCCATGCAAACTAATGATGCCTGTATATACTTGCACGCATCAGTATGTGAATAAAATAATGTCAACCTAGGTATACTTCCTTAAATACTATTATAGACCATGGGTACTAATACCACTTGGCTATAGGTCCCAGAATTCTAATCACCCGGACACCATGCTGGCAGGGGATGATGGGAATGGTATTGTGAAAGCTGCTAGCTGAAGAAGGCTAGAGAACAGCACATAATCAAGACCAGATTGCCATTTCTCATCCCTTTTTACTTAATTCAAACCATAGTATCTACTCAATACTTCTATTAAACCAAGTTTATGTAACTTAGTATATGCTAGAAGCTAAAATGTCCATTTGCTTTAGCATTTCAATTCTTCAGGGGGGTAGGGAAAAATCTGACCGAACACAGGGGCTTAGCTATGGCTTCTGATGTCTTTAAATATATACATATATACACGGTACATTGTACATCTGTTCTGTTCTGCTATGGGGCATTTAATGGTCTCCCATCCAGAATACTAATCAGACTGACATCTGTTTGACTTCTGGAATGCTCCAACATCTGGTATTCCTAGATTATTCATGGCCCTTCTGTGAACTCACTCTTTTAAGTTTGAATACTAAAGTTTGATTTTATTTTTATACTCTGTCGATGCTGCTGCAGATATTGCTTGGTACCAAAGGGAAGTCTAAGGTTGTGCACTTTCTGCTGCCGACAGCTCAGCGCTGGCGTAAGTAGCAGCTCCCGTCTAGCAAAGTTTCAAGTTATATTTAGATATTTGGTTCTCTTTGTGTGATTTTTTTAAGATTATCATTGCTATTTTATTATATGCGGATCTTATGATGCTGTTATTTTGTAATAACCAGAGTTGTGGCCTAGCCGCTAGATGGGCAGGATAAAAATTTAACTAATTAAAACAAACAAACAAACAAACAAACAAACAAACAAACAAACAAACATTTTTGCCAAAGAGCTGACATTTTGCTATGCACTCAGCTATGAGCTCATAAACTGAGCTCCTGAAAAACTCATCTGACAGTTAACACTGTTGAGGAAATCTCCATGAAGATAGATAGATTCAAATGGAAGAGAAGGAGGTAAGAGGTCCAGACAGGTAGTAATAAGGTGAGATCCGTGTTAAAAAATTCTTGAAAGTTGCATACTTGGTAGTGTTGTGGATTTGGTCACAAACTCAGCTAGTGCCTGGAAAAGCAGAATCCCGAGGGCAGGGCCAGGCTTTCTATGAGGCAAAATGGTGCTCCTGCCTCATTAAAGCAGATTAAAGGGTGACAGTGTGACAGTAATCTTTATTGTTCCATCTGCCTCATTTGTCATTTTGCTACAATGGGTATGGTATGGGAACATGAGTAGCGTTTTTCTGATCAGGTACCATTCCTCAGAGACCAGCACTAGGCCTGTGTGGTGAATTCAAGCATCTGTGAAAAACAGTATTCTAGATTGGGGCGATTTTCACCGTCAAGGAAGTTTTGCCTTCAGACGCTCATAAAACCCCTTGCTTAGATGTGCATTGTTTCATGCACGTCCACTTTTGCCTTCAGGCCTCCAAACCATTTCCTACGTGCGAAGCAGAAGTATCCCTGTACAGAGTGGCATTCTGTTACATTCAACCTAGAATAACTTCTTCAGTTTTCAGGGTTCCCCACTGTTGGCTTCTACCCATCCACAGCTTTTGTTGACTGGAGGAGGGTGCAGCAGGCATGTGGCTACCCCCACTCCCGTCCTCACTAGCCTCTTCTCCCCCCCCCACCCTGGCTCATCCTGCCCCAGTGGGATTTTCCAAGCAGACATGAACCTGCCCACCGCTGGGACCCATTGCCCCCACCCCGCTTCCCCAGTTTGCACCACTTACCATTTATCAGAGGCGTCTTTCAGCTCCGCACAGGGCAGCTCTTCGGCGGGGGCAGCTGGGGTGCTGTCTCCCTCCGCGGGGGCTCCCCCGTGGCTGGGGCTGTCTGACATTGCTGAAGCTGGACGTGCGTGCTGATCTCTGCAGAGAAGGAGGGGAAGCGACAGCGATCCCTCTGGCTGGAGAGGCAGCCGGAGCCCTGCCCAGTCATGCAGGAGGTGTGGATAGAGAGATAGAGCGATGGGTGGGTGGATCTTGGGTATTTGAGATATGCTCAACCGGCCCAGCACTGGGGCTTAATTCACAGAAGCTTAGCTGGGAGAGGCATCTTCTCTCTCCCTTCCTCCCTGCCTTCTGCAGCTGGATCTAGGGCAAAGAGGGGGGCAGGGCATGGCCGCAAGTGGAGGCCAAGGTGATCAGCTTGTGGCCGAAGAGTGACAGCTTTGTGCAAGGAGAGTGACAGACGCCTGCCTCTCTGGGGTTCTCGTGGCCTTGTGTAGCTGAAGGATAATCAGCCACAGACGGGACCAAGCTGTACAGGAACACTGGAGGGGTGCCAGGCAAACCAGTCCTAACCCCTAAAAAGAGCCGAAACTGATTGGTGGATCCATGGCTTTATCTCTGAAGATGGAGTCGGGAAGGATGTCAGGGTCCATGGCCCTTGCAGGCTGTAGGGCTGTCGTCCCGGGAAGCATGCGTGTGGGGAAGTGCATTTTAGATAATGTTGGGGACGTGTTGCAGTTGAGGCCTGTGTGCTTGTCCTTATTGGTCATGTTGGCATTATCTGGATGTGACCGAGAGATGCTGAGGGGGCGCAACCATGGCTTCAGTAGCTGCTTCCAGGCTGTGGAACCACTTGCCAAGGGAATCTAGGCTGACTCCTGTCCCTGTTGATCCTTTTTATTCAGGCTTTGGACGCTTGGCTGCCTGTTAATGAAGGGACTTCTAGTAGACTGATGAGGTGTTTTTTTTTAAAATGTGCGTTTACATAGCCTTTTAACTCTATCAAACAACCTTTTAATTTGTATTTTACTACTGTAAGTCCAATTGTATTTTATAACATTAAAACTTTAAAAAAAAACCATTTGTACCTCTGTCTGCTTAGGTTTCTTTTTCTCTGAACCTGATTTTTATCCTCTTGTGTGCAACCTTGAGTTCTCCTTTTGGGAGAAAGCCAGGATCTCCATTCAAACGAATAAACAAGCACACAAATGAGGACCAAGTCTGTCTTCTCTTCTGTGTGTGGAGACTAGCTATGATTATTTAGGGTTAATACTCTGGGCACAATCAGAGGATTTTGAAAGCAACAACCCTGTTCTGGGCTGTGTAACCCAGCAGCACTGAAAGCCAGGGCTTAAACCTTGGTTTAAGCCAGGATTGGTTCAGTTATGCCTGCCTGCAAAGCTGTAGACTTCCTTGGGTCTAGAGTGGATGGAAAAAAAATACTATTCATTGACTCAGTTAATGGTGGAAACTGTGGCAGGGGTGGGAATTTCCATGTCCCTGGAAGGAGTGAACATGGGTGGGATGCATCGGGCATGGAGAAGTGCTGTTTGCATTTCAGATTGTGCCTCAGGGTGGAAAGAAGCGAGATAAACACACAGACATCAGATGTTTTTGTGACAATGGAAACTGTTGCAGTGGTTGCCGGTTTGAGTCTGGTTCCAGGGAACTGGATTTCCATTTGTTGACTTGTGTTTGCTTTTGCTTGGATCTTTTCGTTCGAAGGCTAGCTGCGATGCCATGCTACAAGTACTTGACAGTGGAATGCCATATTTGTTTATTCAAAATGTATCCCCCGTGGCGTTCAAGGGACTTTACTTCTGGGGAGATGTGTGTGAGACAGAAGTCTTAGCCCCGCTGATTTCAGTGAGACCTCTGTGTTTATATAGATTGTGGTCACATATCATGTATGTGTATGAGTAACAGTGCCTGTTCATATCTGTAAATTGTGTGTATGTGTGTCTTTGTGTTTACCAATGTATGTAATGGGATTATTGTTCCTCAAAGAGAGTGCAGAGGAGGGTTGCTCGGGAAGCTGTGTTGAGTTGCACAAAGTCCCTGACAATATAATCTATGCATATTTACTTAGAATTGAGCCCAACTGAGTACATCTTATTGCCAGATAAGTATGTTCGTAATGCCAGCCTCAAAGAGTCATGTAGTATAATGCTTAAGAGTGCTGCACTGAGAGGTGAAGGATCTGGGTTCAAGTCCTCACTGAGCTGTGAAGCTCACTGGATGATTTTGGCCTGCCACTCTTTCTCTGTCTGTATGTGTTTTTGTAACTGACCTACCTCACATGGGTGTTGTGAAAATGAAGTGGGACAGAAGAGAGCCCAGGCATGCCACCTTGAGCTCATTTGGGGGAAAGACAGAATAAAAATGAATGAATGAATGAAAGGAAGGAAGGAAGACAGCACATACTTTTGTCAAGCTATGTTCATGTGAAAAGAGTGAGCAAGTATTAGATTATATATTAAATATACAAAATAATGCATGTCGACGAAGAGCCCCACGGCGCCATGGTTAAACTGCAGTACTGCATTCCAGCCTTTGCTCATGATCCGGGTTCAATTCCAACAGGTTCAGGTAGCCAGCTCAAGGTTGACTCAGCCTTTCAAGGTCAGTTAAAATGAGTGTCCAGCTCACATTCTAGAGAGTGCTCTAGAACAATGGGGTGACATACAAGCCAAAACAATAAGAACAACAATGAAAGGGTACGTTAAGAGTCACCTGATAACCTTGTTGAAAATGAGCTAATAAAGAAAATGTCTTCAAAAGAAAACACAAATAGACAAAGAAGTATGAACACAGGTTTTTTCTGATGATACAGAATCCCAAACTTTTGTAACTTAGCCATTATCCTCTTCCTTTGTGGAATTTTGGCCAATTTCTTGTTGTAGGCAAGCAGCGTGAAAGAAAAGCAACAAGGAGATGGAACGGCTGTCATTAGGCATCAGTGATTCACCATGAGATTGGACATTATATAAAAACCATGTTTGCACTTTCCTTATGAGTTCATCGGATGGTGCAGAAGCAAAAAAGGTGTCCCCAGCAGTTGCCTGTTTTAGAACCAAAAGTACTGGAGTTTTTCTATGTAGCAGCAATGACCTCTAGTGGTCAGGTATGCCAAAATGTATTTTTATGTATTTCAGTTATTGGTGAGAAGGATCTACATGTCCCTTTTATTTCCTCTTTATTCTGCAACCACTCCAGATCTAGCTTGGAATTGCCCAGATCCACACATCAGATCACAGACCCACAAGCAGAATGTAGTGCTTTTGTGTTCCTGGTCATTATTTGGGTAGAAACAATAGGAACCCCTGTCAGGGTTGAAGAACCCAGCTTCACAGCCGATTTCAGAACAAGGATATTCCCTACTCTCAGCATATCCATTCCAGGTGAGCACAGCCCCCTTAGGGAGGGATCTTTAGAACTCAACCCAACTGAGGTTCATGCCATCCAGAACTTCAAGGTTTCTCTCCAGAGACGATGCATTGCTGCTCAAGTTTACAGCTTCTCTCTCTTGCCTTTGCCTTGACATAGAGCAGCAAATAGTGGAGATGTTGAATTCAGTCCAAAAGACACAGTCAAGTAGATGCCCCACTTCAAGGCATTTCACTTCCTTTCCAAACGGTCAAGTAAATCTCCATTAGAGATGTTGCTACATCTTTCCAAAATTTAGGGGGAAATCGTTGTGTTTCACCGCATAGTTCCTGTTTCTCCTTAAATTTTTTTTTTGCAATACCACTCTTTTGATATCTTTCCTCATTATCTATTTAGATAGTGCAATTACTGTCTTGTTCTTACTTGTCTTGGCTCATTCTTTTGATGCAATCACATGTTGATACAATCATGCGGAAACTCCATGGCAGCAGAAAGTCTTAACCCTTTTCAAAATAGACTGGAGTAACTCTATAGGAGGAGAGGCTGGAGTCTTGCAGTAGTCTTGCTGGTAGTTAAGCAGATCTTGCTGCAAGCAGACGGATTTTCATTCTTACGATGGATCATAAGGTGAGTAATCACTGTTACGCATCTAGGTAGCATTTTTCTGTGTTGCCCAGTTGCTTGTCCCTCCACTTAAAGTATTTAATTTTTCCAGATAGAGAATACTCAGCAGTGGTTTACCATCCCCTTCTTCTCACAAGGGGGTTTGTGCAGCTTGCCCAAGGCTACACAGGCCGGCTCTTCTCCCAGGAGACCCAGTGGGGAATTGAACTCCCTACCTAAACCACTGAGTTATCCAGCCAGCACACTAAAAGGAATGTACATGGCCAAAAAAAGCGTACATTGAACCATGGCTCTTCCTTTCTGTCACTATGAGAAGGTTTCCTTTGTAGGAAATAACATTTAAAAATTAATCTATTGATGGTAAAATTCACATTAAACAAAATTAAATTCATTAATTTATTGAGAGAGATGAAGTAGCTATTTAAAAGGTGGGGGTGGTGATTGGTAGGAATGTGCCCGGGGCACACATTTCGATTTCATTCATTTCAGGTTGTTTCGAGGGGGTGTGCCATTCGTTCTCAGGTCCTTTCATGAAACAGGAGAGGGACCGGCTCTGTTTGTTTCTTTCATTCCGGATTTTCCTATTCGGGTTCTGTCTGGCACTCATCCAATCACACTGTCTGGCACGGCAGACTTCACAACAGTATTTGATTAAACACATCCTGGTAAACTGAGAGATGAGTGGTGAAGAAGATGAAGGGGGAAAAAACTCTGAAAGTTAATGTCTTTTTTGTGTTTTTCCCATTTGGGTTAACTCAAAAGTTCTCATTTCTAGTGACTTGTCCCTGCCGAGCAAGGCGATGAAGCATCTTTTAACAAGGAGAGAGAATGATTATCATTCTTACCATGGAGTTAACGGTGTTTCATCATTGCTTGGAACCTGGACAGCAAACTCTGTAAGAGGGATCGATCCAATCTCTGTCTCATGCTTTGAAATTAAGGACTTTTAGGGTCGAACTAGAGAAGACAGCAGCTTCACATTTAAAAACAGATCTCCTTGAAATATTGAAAGATGGCTGTTCATCATAGCACAGCCTTTTGTCTCCAACCCCATCTTGCAAACCAATTGGGTTTGCTTTGTGATTGGTCAGCAGGAGGAAAAGTTTCATTTGCAAGTCTGATTGATCAGGCCCATGGTTGTCAGAAAATACTGTTGCTAGAAGAGTGACGTGTTCAGTGCTTCTAAATACAAAGCTGCTTTCTCATTGAGTTTGACTTGTAGACTGTCTCCTACATCAAAATATGAACAGCCTCCTGATCCATTCTGAGCCCTTTTGGTGACATTTTTGGCCCGCCCAGGTTTGTAACAATATTTGCAAATGTTCGGTTCTTTGTGGAGGCTCCATTCCTGTGAATGAAGAAGTCCAAAAGGCAAGGACAGAGTATAGACTGAATGGTGCAGGGAGAAGAGAAGAGCACCAGGGAGAGTCTGCGGAGCTGGGCAATCTGTTTTATTTTTATCCTATCTCCCTTTTCTCAACAACAAAGAGAAACTCCAAGCCAGCTGGGGGCTGCTCTTCTACATTTTCCATCCTTTCTCTTTCTCCCCCTGTTCTTTCTGCTCCCTGGATCTGAAACCAGTGGTACCATACCTATAAGACTTTGATGTAATCAAATACATTTTAGTAAGAAAGACAAGGCAGGTGAATTTCTAAGAACACATTTGCTTTCTTAGTGGGTTGTTAACCAAGTATCTTCTTCAATTTTTCCTCTTTCCCCACTTCTAATTATGGTGCAGGAATGCCGTGTCAACAAGGGGGAACTGGCACTCCAATATATACATGCCTCTGGGCTTTTTGCTCTAGCCCATGGTCAGCCTATAAATGCACAAATATGCAGAAATACTCACAGTTCAATTTGTATTTACACAGTTGCCCAAAGACAGTGTATGTCTCTATTCCTGTGTGTATTGCTAACTTATTTTTCAAGCTTTTGTACGCCTGTTTTAAGAATAGTCTTTGTGTTATCTTGAAATCAATTGTAGACACTTTTCAGTGATTTCAAATTACTGAGTTCCCAGCATGAATGTGTTATCAAAATGTGAACACCACTTGGAGAATCAGTCAGTCTCTTACCTTGTATTTGAACGTTGCCAGTATTTGAATGTTTATTTTTCTAATAAAATGGGTTTTGTTTTGTCTTTTACTTTTTGTTTTTTTCCTCTCTTGTAGATGTTCAGATCATGGCCAGGTTTCATCCTCTTCTGTGTGACTTTCTCACATTGTTGGAGGAGTGGAGCCTTCGACTCCATGGAGAAAGCTCATCTGTCAGCAATCATAGACTACATCAGATGGTACCTTTGTGGCTCTCTGAGTGCTTTGCATAGCAAGGGCTCCATATATGGGAGTGGGGGACTAATCAGAATACTCCTGTAGAATTGATTTGTGAACCATATTCAAACATCGGTAAATTTGTGACTATTACTGTGTAACCGTGTTCTAGGCTGTGTGTAGACTTGAGTGGTGTGAATTTGGATAGCTTTTGCATTAAATTTCTCTTTTAAGATCAACTGAATTTCTCACCCATCACTGCTCCCTATCTTTATTTTTGCTGGTTGCACCCCCATGTATATCTGCTTCTGCAAGATAAGAATGGGGACGGGGAAAGGATATTTCAGGTAACTGGGAGGCTGGTAAAGAGGGCTTTTTTGATTTATCTAAATTGAGCCTACTTAGTTAGATTTGTACTTCCCACATTCCATCTTCCAGTTATTTGTAATGTGCAGTATCAGAGTTTTCTTCTGCATCTATGCAGTTCAGCAATTTAATCCACTCCCTCATTACCAACAATACTGTTTGTACTTTCCTGTTGCTCTTTCTTAGTAGCTGAAGGAACACTTTCTGACCTGGGAGTTTCATCTTCCAGCTCTATCTCTTGTTTTATTTTGGATTGCCTCATCAAAGGTTTCTGAGGGATAAAGTATGTGAAAGATCTTCCATCAGTGCCATCTTCCACTACTGCTGCCACCTGTTTTTCAGTGACAGCTTTCATGTGTCTGTTAATGTCAGCATATGTGTAAGCACACAGAGACATGTACGCCTACATTAACACACAGAGGCAAGAGAAGCAGTCAAGGATTCATATGTACCTCTGGTAGCGAAGAAGTCAAAAATAAGATGCTAGGATTAAGCTGAGCAGCAAGAGGCGCAGTGCCTCATTTCCCCAGGTAAGTAGGTGCCAATGTTTTTTCCTCACTGACTCTCCTCTTTCTTGTTTTTATTCTCTCCTTTCTTAGTTATGGTGTTGACTCCCATTATGCTGTGGCTGTAAGACTGGATCCAACATACTGCAAAAACCCTACACGGAGTAATTTGAGAAGGGCTTTGCCTCCAAGAGTGATGGAGGACATGAATACTGCATTAAGAAGAAAGGATGGCTTATACAACCCAAATATAGGAAACATTGTGGCAGCTAGACCTAAACTTTCATTGCCTCGAGAGCATGCTGAATGGCGCTTACTGGCTGGAGGCAAGGCAAGTCCCATAGAAAAGATGCTAGCCAATAAGGACCAAAATAGTTGTCTCCTCTTCTTCAGCAAACTCTCTCCCTGTGTAGAGCGCTGTCTCAATGAAAATGACGCAAGGAACATTGTCCGGACAATCAACCCCATTTTCAACCGGTACAGAGAAGATTCCAGGGCATTTGTTTTTGAGACTGTTTATGGCAGGGATGCAGAAAAAGAGGCCAAAGTGGTGGTGGATGCTTGGAAGCTCATCCAGAACGCCCCACTGTTTCGGTATCCTTTCCCTCCTGCCAAATGCTTTGGTAACAGCAACCAGCCTCCTAACAGCACTCCTTGCTTGGACCAATAGATGTCCAGAAAGCCAGCAGTGCAACTCGGTGGAAATGGTTGTCCTGCCTCCTGTTTGTCAGCTGGATGTTGGGCTTGATTGCCCCTAGAATCAAAGCTGCTGCACCCTCCCCCCTCGCCCCAATTTTGTTCCAGGGAAGCTTTGCATGCGAATGTCAATAAATGTTCTGAGCATTTTACAAAAGCTTTTTGTCTTTTCTCCCCCTGTTCCTGATAAATCTACACTGAGTCCACCAGAGGATTACAGTCAATATAGAGTATTTACTACTCCTCATAGCATGGCTATGCAATGTTTGGATGTGTCCATGTATGTGAGACAGGGGTTGAGAGTGATATCTCTCTCGCCGGAGTGCCGTCCCTCCTCCATACAGCAGAGAAGGAAGTATAGTGGTGCCTCGCAAGACAAATGCCTTGCAGGGCAAAAAACTCGCAAGACAAATGGTTTTGGCAATGGGGGTTGATGACTCGCAAGACGAATGTTCCTATGGTCATGCTTCACAAGATGAATGTTTTCCGTTTTTTGTTCCTGCCTCATGTTTGCTGATTTTTAAATGTTTTTCTATGATGTTTAAAAAGTGAAAGTTTTTTGATTGAAATTTAAAAAATCATCTGCACAATATGTATGGCTTTAAAGAGCATTTAATAAACCCTTTGTAAACCAAATTTGACTTTGTTCTGATTTCTTTTGCCCATAGGAACGCATTAATTAGATTTCAATGCATTCCTATGGGAAACTGCGCTTTGCAAGATGAATTTTTCGCAAGACAACATTAACCATGGAACGAATTAAATTCACCTTGCAAGGCACCACTGTACAAACTCAGCCTGCCTCATCTCCCAAGAGAACAGAGCAGCAAGGGACAGAAAAGGAAATAGAAGGAGGATTACGTAAGCTAACTATTGAGGAGACTCAGGGAAAAATGGCGGGAATAGAGCGGAAGAAGGGGGTGGAGACAGAGGCAGGGACAGCTGATATAAAGAGGAGGGAGGAACAGTTGCCACCAGGTTGGGAGTGGGTCTGGCTGAAGAATCCCTGGACTGGAGCGTGGGAGAGGCTGAGAGTTCCTAAGGAAGAGGCCAACTATAGAAAAAGAAGAGAGTTCCCCCTTGAGACCATCTTATTGGGGTGAGGCTGAAGCCAGAGAATGGAGGAGAAAGCTGAAAGAAGAAAAAGAAAGAGTAGAAAGAGAAAGGAGAGAGAAAGGCTAAAATGGAGGGTGAGCGAAATGAGGGATACAGGGAGGACCCTGGAAGACCCTTACACCTGTTGAATGTCCTGTGTGGGTGGATGGGCGGGATGACGACACCGTGCCCCTGCTGGAAGGGAGCCATTATATCCTTTAACTGGTGACTAAGTAACTTCTGGAGGCACTGAAGACCATCTGAATGAGTACTGGGTTTCAATCTGTTCTCTGAGAAAGACAACACAGAATATGGGACCAGCAACAACTTATAATGCATGAATTACTGAAAATACTGCATTTTATGAATTACTGAAAATACTATGTTTCATGCTTGGACCTCTAATTGTTAAACTCCTCAGTTTAAGGCCACAGTATTTTTTTCAGTTATAACCCAAAGCCTTTTTTTTTTTTAAGATCTATGTGAGAGCAAGGATCCCAGAAAATCCAGGTTCTTGCTGACCTGTAGAGTCTATACACAAAAAAGACCCTTCACTTCAGACAGGTCATTGCATAGACAGGCAAATTGATTAGGAAGGGCAGAGCCAACCACCCCTCTCTACCTGTGTTGACAACAAGGGATTTCAGAACAACTGAATAGGGCTTCTATCAGTTCTTGTCCATGTTGATTTCCTCCTTTCCAATGTTTTGCCTAGACACTTTTCTCTCTGACTTTCTTATATTATATCTCTGGCCTTACTTGAGATGTTCCTCCTTGTCCATTTATCCCCATGCCTGTTGTTTTTTTCTGCTGATGTCATAATCTACAAATTTGCAGGCCAATGCTCATCCTTTCAGCTGGAGAGGTGGGGGCCACTTGCATTGATATACTCCCTGTCACAGGCCACATTAAGGCCACCCCCCCCCCTTTGGAAGATGAAATTCAGGCTCTGTTAGGAAAAGATGTGATTGTTCCCTTGTACCATCCCCAAAAATGATGTTGGCATCCGGTCAGACCATCGACGCTTTCTCGGGTTTTCAGTAGGCGGAATCTCTGTTTACCCATATTTGGATAACTGGATAACCTGGTTGCTGAGTCCAAATCGCAAGCTTCTAAATACACGGTATCTCTTATTCCAAGTACTAACCAGGTGAGACCCTGCTTAGCTTCCAAACCAAACCTTCAGGGTGGTACAGTGGTTCAAAATGGTGGGCTCGTGTAAGATTTAGTTGGAACCTCTCATACCCAAAGAAAGAATCAATGGGTAGTTGTGAATGGGCTCTCAACACTAGAATCTTGGCAACTTTTTCCTTATAATGTCCTTATTGGCCAAATCTTAAATTTGCACCCTTGACCTGAGGCAGGCTCCTCCCAGTGATGGGTATACAGCCATCCTGCGACTTCCTTTCATTTCTGCTGCTACTGCTGCCTAACAACGCCCCAACAGCCCAGCCTCTGTTTTTTCTGCTGATGTCACAATCTACAAATCTGCAGGCCAGTGCTCATCCTTTCAGCTGGAGAGGTGGGGGCCACTTGCATAGAGGCCTCCCAGGGGAAAGCATCTGGGGACTTCAAAGGACTGGACCCCCCAGCCCTGTCCAGGATTATAAACTGGTGTTTGGTGGGCATAGAAACGCACCTGCTTTTGTACCAGGATAATCAACAAAGTTAGTCCAGGAGCTCCACTCTGTCCTAGTGATGATGACATCTCCAGGTAGGGCCTAAAATGTTCAGACTCTGGAGTTGAGGCGTGGGGGGAGGAAGCTAACGCATTAAGAGCCAAAGAACTTAGGAGGAGTTTGGGTTTCACAGTACAGTAATGGGCCCCAATTTAAAAGGGACGATCCCCAAAAAGGATGCTGGCATCCGGTCAGACCATCAATGCTTTCTCAGGTTTTCAGAATCTCTGTTTACCCATATTTGGATAACTGGATAACCTGGTTGCTGAGTCAAAATCACAAGCTTGTAAATACACGTCCTTGACACTGTCTCTTTTGTCAGCGTTAGGACTAAAGGTCAACATAGAGAAACCAGTGGGAGCTCACTCTACTAGAGCTGCAGCATCCTCAATGGCCTTCCTCCATGGAGTGGACATCATTTATATCTGCCAAGTTGCCACATGGCCCACTCCGTCTACCTTTGTCTCCCATTACCGCCTAGATATCCGGGCCAAGGCTGAGGCTGTGGTCGGTCAGTCGAGCTGTCCTGGCTTCGATACTTTTGTGATGTCCCTCCTCCTGGGCTTGCTAGTCACCCATTAATGAAGGTTTGTCTTCATTCATGGTATGTGGTAAGCCTGAAGCAGGAAACACAACCATGGCTTGCCACCCCCCAAGACTGTATTTAGTAATTTTGGATGGTAAAAGTGTTGAAGGAGCAAACAGAGAAGGGGTTAACAAATTATCACAGGGCTGGATGTTCTGGGAAAGATAAGGATTCAAACCCAATGTGCTGGCCAGCTGCTTCACAGAGATGAGGCACTCAGTGTAGTAGAATATTTTCGATTCTTGTTAAATCCCAGTGTTCAAGGGATTCCAGGCATTCTGCCATGCATTAAACATCAGACCCACCTGTCAGTGCAACTAACAATAGTCGCTCCCATCTGTGGGAAGAAGGACATGGGAGACATAGAATTCCACAGGCCCATTTATCACATAGTTGGATGAATGGAGATCCGGGCTGGGTGGAACAAGCTGTGTCGACAAGTGACTTTCTGTTCTGTTTTTCGTACAGGTCTTCTTCAGAACAGGCAATGTCTCTTTTCACTTCTTAAGGCCGGAGTAGCTTCCTTCTCACAAGTTCAAAAGAGACCCTCTTCTTCCTCCATTCAGCTGTTCGTCATTGGAACAATCTGTAAACCAGACGAATTAGAATTGCCTCAACATCTCTCAGGTTAATTTCGCCGACTGCTTATAAGAGCACAAGATGCTAAGTTGGTGGTATGAATCAAGCTGTCCTGTTTAAACACCATTCTCCACACCAGCGATGCCCTTGTCTCTGAAATAAGACCTAATAAAACAGTGGTCCCCAACCTTGGGCCTCCAGATGTTCTTGGACTACAACTCCCAGAAGCCTTCACCACCACCTCTGCTGGCCAGGATTTCTGGGAGTTGAAGTCCAAGAACATCTGGAGGCCCAAGGTTGGGGACCACTGTAATAAAAGATGCTCTTAAGCTTTCATAAAAAGCAGGTTCCAGACAGACAGGCTCAGGGGAGATGTCTCCAACTCCAAGTGGGTCAGGCACAGTTGCCATCCTCAATGCCAAGAAAAAGTCACGATCCAAATAAGTAAATGGGAAATGTGAATGGATTTGCACAAGAACCTGTTCAGATGGAGAAGCAAGTGCTGAGGCTGGGCCTTCATAAGCCCCGTGAAGTTCACTGATTGGTCCTTGGGTTCAGCTGACTGAATGCTTGGACAGGCTGATCCCACAATGTCAGTAGCCTCCTGGAAGTACAGAGCTCAGTCCTACCAGCCTTGCCATGTCAACAGATCTCTGTTGGCATAGGGTGATACGGCACCAGTTTCTGAATGCTGGGTGCCCAGTTTGAGAAATGGCTTTTCAATTTGAATTGCATGCTTTGTTTGCCTATTTCAGAGCCTCCGGAAGAGATGGTGATGAAGGAGGAAAACATCTGGATGTCACTAAGTGAGAACAGTTGCTGTGTGTTTACCTTAGTAGAAGAATACAGGTGAGTTTTCAGAGAATCTCATATTGGAGGAATCCAGACTGTGCTGCAGTCTGGAGCAGGCCCTTTCCTAAATGTCACTTTAAATGCCCTTTCCTGCTGCATCCTCTTGCATCCTCTTGAATTAGGTCCCAAACAGATCAGCAGTCTCCCACCCCCAAAAAGCAAAATACAAGTACAAATGGAGAATGGTAATCCAATCACTTTGAAATGAAGTGACATCCCCTTCATTCTCCTGACCAGTCAGATTTTCGCTGCCTTTGTCATCAACTTAGAACTGCAAAGCTGGAAGGGACTTTATGGGTCATCATGTTTGGCTCCTGTCAAGGAAGAGAACTGAACTTCCAATCTTTGGCTCCACAGCCAGAGACCTAAACCAATGAGTTATCCAGCAGTTCTTGTGTCACATTGGAAGAGAGACAACACAAGAATTAAGAAGGGATGAGAAGCAGTCGGTTACTCCAGTACAATGGACCTCGCTGGTCTTCTGAGGGCAGAAGGACTCTTGTCCAGCCTATTTCCCACCTAGATCTTCATGGATGTTGCGGAACATCAGCTGTACGTCTATTAAGGTGAACAAACAACTAGCAGTGTGTTCCGTCACAGTACAGCAGTTTGGAGCAAGACAAATCCCCACCCTCTTCTGGTGTCTGTCACTGTCATTTCCAAGTAAAAATTGGTTATAGCCTCAGACGGCAAGACTTTGGCTATAAAAGCATTCAGGTGAATTGAGCTTCTCTGTGTCTCTTTGAAGGAATGGCAATCAAGATCCTTGCCACGTTGCATTGCAACTTCAGATAATTGTAGTCCTTCGAGGAGGATGTGACAAGAACAAGAATTGTTCATGCTCTAGTGTAATAGTATGGCTCTGCTGCATGACAGTTTTGGCAGTTGGCCCCATGACCACATGGCCCTTAGAGAGTCATTTATGGGTCTTGATAGGAAACAGGGATCAGTACGGCTGCCTTTTTCCAATTTCAGGTCTCCAGGTCTTTTTGGGCTGCGACTCCCATCATCTCAACCCTTGGTTATGATGGCTGGTGATGATGGTAGGTGTTGAAGACCCACAAGTTTTGGGGACATAAGATGGTGACAGAATGGCTCATTGTAGCTAGCAGGAAATTTATGGAAACACAATCTATCATATTGTTCCACCAATGGTCATTGGTCTGTGGTGACCTGACAGCTTCTGCAGAACATGGCAAACAGCCACGGCTGTTGTCCAAGAAACAAGGAAGGGAAAACATTATTTATATGCTTCAGTTTTGCTACAGTGAAGGAAATGGCCACTTTGGCTGGCAAGGCGACATGGGGAGAGGCCAAACAGAGATTATATAGCAAGGGGAACTGGTAATCCATTTACTTCCTACCAATTTACCAGCCAGCTAAGGCAAGATGCTTCCCTCCTTGGCCTTCCTGATAGTGATCTGCAATCCTCAGCCAGTGAGTGCAGCGGGCACAGGTAATGGTGATGCCAAGGGATACCCCTTGAGTCTCAGGTAATGTCTTCAGGGGGTAATCACAGAGGACTGGAAGAGTTTCTTCCAGCCATAACAATCCCTGAAATGACTTGCCACAGAGCTGGCTTATCTGCAGCAGGACAGAACAAAAAAATGTATTCGCGAAGGCTTTCATGGCTGGGATCTAATGGTTGTTGTGGGTTTTTCGGGCTCTTTGGCTGTGTTCTGAAGGTTGTTCTTCCTAACGTTTTGCCAGTTTCTGTGGCTGGCATCTTCAGAGGATGGCACTCTGTACTCCACTCCCAAACCAACTACAACCTTCAGAACATGGCCTAAGAGCCCGAAAAACCCACAACAACCATCAGAACAAAAGTATCATGGGGACAAGCTGGAATTTCTACGAGCATGTGTTGAAGTTCCATTGAAGCTCCAATTTGCAATTGAAATGTGTAATTTATTGAAAACAGCAAATGTCTTCTTATTAGGGATGAGGGGATGGAACCTTACAGGCTCAAGCCAGAGGTGTCTAACAAGATTGGGAGAGATATTTCAATCAACACCACTAGAGCTGATATCTGAAACCTAAACCTCAGATTTGAGCTCCCATTTTGAGTTATTTTTGACAGAGGAACCTGGCGTGCACATCTGGCTATGATTTTTGGAACTTTAATGTGTTTTGTGCCCCATCCACAGCTCTGCAGTGCTTAGACTGATAAACAGCTGTCAGAGGTTGCAAGCAAACATCTGCTTCTCATTTTGTTTTGTTGTTAGTGGTCTAATAAAGGTATCATCCACTGTTGCCATTCAATTAAGAAATAAAGAAAATCTATTTGGAAAAAGCTTAATCCATTTTAACTGAAAATATCATCATCATCATCATCATCTTAGAACTGCAGAGCTGGAAGGGAATTGAGTCCAGCGTCTGTCCAGCTCCTCAGCCAGATGGCTAAACCACTGAGCTATCCAGCAGTTCCATATATAGTTGGGATTTGTAGTGCATATTTAATTCATAATATATACAATTTCCCTTTTAAATAGATTTAAAATACAATCAATAAAACATTAAAAGCTCTGAAATTTATTGATGGCATACATATATTGTACTCCAATGCATCAGCTCTCTTATCCTTAGGCTGTCTCATGGAAGCAGGAATTATTACATCTCCAAACAGGGGAAACTGTATATTTAAAGCAAGGATGAATGGACATAACTTTGTTCATAACTCGAGGCAATTTTGGAGTGCCATTTGGGCTATAATTCAGATAATATTAATCGAAGGTACGGTTGAAATATCAGATCTCCAAAGGGGAATTTGCTGAGCTTATAACCTCCAGACTTGGTCCAAGGAAGGCAGAGGTAGGAAATCTAAGAGTTGGTGGCCATTTCTTTGGCACCAGGGATCCCCAAGGAATACACAGGATTCCAAAACAGGAATTCCCCAGCAAAAATAAAAAAAATTAAAAAATGGGAAATCCATTTTCAAGTTTAAAAATGGTGAATTGTGTATTTGTGTTTAACTGGTGAGTTGCAGTTCATTTATTTTAAAGGGGAATTGCAGCTCTTGAAAATATCCAGAAGCTGCAACACATCATTTTTTGGGGCAGGTGGGTGGGAGATAGAAGAACCCAATGGCCTAGGATGCCACATTTATTTTATTTTATTTATATCCCGCCTATCTGGTTGGTTAAGACCACTCTAGGTGGCTAACAGCATAAAATAATACAATAAGTATATATAAAAACAGTTTTTACATAATAAAAGACATTTCAACAAGATGGGAACATGTGGCCCCAGAACCAAATTTTGAGCATCTTTGAAGTAAGGTAATATATAATAACTATACTGTAATCCATATGCAAAAAGCAGATTTCTGTAAGCATATTCTGAGTTGATTAGCAAGATTCTAGTCCTTTTTCCTTTTCTAATACAGTGTAATTGATTAGCAAGATGCTAATCACTTTTTGTGTGCTTTGATTCTTCAGTGAGCCCATACTGATTTTCCCCTTGATTTCTTATTCTTTGCTTTCAGATGTTGTCTCTTGTGTCTTCCCTTTTGTTTTTGATGGGAGATCTTACTCATCCTGCACCAAAGATGGAGCTATTGATGAGCAGTTGTGGTGTGGTACAACTTCTAACTATGATGACGATGGCCAATGGAAGCACTGTTCTCTTCAGGGTGAGTGGTTCATGCCTTGCCAGAAATGTCTTATCTGCATGTTTGATAGTATAAAAATGGGAAGTAAGGACAGAAAGATTAGCTGACGGTCACCATGCCTATATTTTCTGCATCTATAACTATTTCTTGAATTAACAGCTCTGGTTGTTCACATCTTTCATCTTCTTCACGTTTTCAGAGCATGGGGGCAGTTCTGGAGGTCAGCCTTGCATTTTCCCCTTTGTTTACAAGAACCAGACATACTACACCTGCACAGAAGAGGAGAAAGGAGGATTTTGGTGTGCTACCACAAGAAATTATGACAGGGATCATAAATGGAGCTACTGTGCTGACATCAGTAAGAGAAATGATGGCAGACAATGACTACCATAATTATGAGTACTTGTGAAAATAAAGATCTTTAAGATTTGAGTTACTTTGAGTTACGGTACTTTGGCCATTGGAAAGCTATTTCTAAAAAGAATTGATGTGACACTAGCGAATGAATATAGAGAGTAAGGAGAGCACAGAGAAAGGAGAGAAAAGGAATGGGGCAAAAATAAATCTACAAGATTGTGTGATGATTTCAATTATACATGTTTAGGGTTAGTAATCACTGGGAACTGGAGAATCTGCTTATATAATTGCATTTGTTCATGCATAAGTTAATCTCATCTAGATGATGGATCTGTTTTCATTAAGCAAAACTTCAACATAAATTCCGTATTCATATCAAATAAAGACAGACCGAATTACCTAATTTCCAAGTATAGCAGGCTGGATATGGTGGCAACTTGTCTTTGTGTGGTTTTCTTTGTTTGGAAATGAAGTGGGATGTGAGTGTTTAAAATTTAATAATAATAATAATAATAATAATAATAATAATAATAATAATAATAATAATAATAATAATAGCACTTGCTGAGATAAAATTTGCAACAGTTCTTCCTTCCCCTGACCCCTCTACATCTGCAGATCCAAAGTCAACTCTCTGTCTGCTAAAGCACAGTTGCCTTTTTGTGTATTGTACCAATATTTTCCTAACAATTACCTGGCCTTTCTGTCTTTCTACCTGCTCACCTATTTAGGACTAGATGCCAATCCCAAGGGTCCTTGTGTCTTTCCTTTCATCTACAACCAAACATCCTATTCGTCATGCACAACGGATGGGATGTCCAACAAGAAGCCCTGGTGCTCCCTTACCAACAACTATGACATTGACTTACAATGGACGTATTGTGAACCTTCAGGTGGGAAAAGGAAGAGGAAATGTGGAGGAAGCTGGGGGCCATTTGGCACTCCTATCTGACATTCTTTCTTTCTTTCTTTCTTTCTTTCTTTCTTTCTTTCTTTCTTTCTTTCTTTCTTTCTTTCTTTCTTTCTTTCTTTCTTTCTTTCTTTCTGTGAAAATAATAATAATATTGTGACAACATGATAAGAACATGGAAAGTCCACCTTGCCTCTTTGCATTTAGCTACAAAGGCATGTTTTACTCCATTTGTAATGTGGCTGGGTGAAATTAGGGAAAAGTTGCGTGTCAACAAATCTTGGATTCACCTTCTCTTCTGTTTTAAAGATCCAGATCCTAAGGTATCTGCAGAGCAAGAGCCAAATATCCAGAATCCGTCCTGTGTCTTCCCATTCATCTACAAGGGCACCTCCCACAATGCATGCACGAGTGAGGGCAGGATTGATGGAAAATTGTGGTGTGCCACCAGCCACAACTATGATGTGGATAAGAAATGGGTGTATTGTAATGTGACAGGTAGGAAGAGAGCAGAATGACCATATTTGCCAGTTTAACAGGAGTAGATTCAATTATGATGAAGGAAGGAAAGTGGCTAAAGAAATCCAACAAATATCAAATAGGAATACAAACCAATCTGGAAGGGTCCAGGTATGAAAACTTTTGGCACCATCCATCTGTATTAGCTTCTTGTTTGTTAGATGCAGTGTTCATGATGGGCAAGGCAATGGGGGAAATGAATCAATGTTCATGCCTGTACGTATTTTGTGGAATATGGGCACAATAAAATTATCCCATGAGTATCAGAACTGTTCGTCAAAATTTTTCTTTAACATAACTGCACATCAGAAAACTCATGCAAGAAAATTTAATTCAGTATAATTTGTTCCAGTAGTTTTTGAAATCAGATAGTGTGTAGACTATGTTGAAGACCTGGATTCTCACTGAAAGAAGTTTACTAGAAGCTGGTGGGTCTGCAGTGTAAGCCCTGCTTACATCAGTAAAGAAATATATAGGTCTTAGTACAAGAGTGTTAGATAATTTCGGTCCTGGGGGTTGGAATGGCCTCAGGGTGGAGCCATGCTTGCAAGTCCCACCCCTTCTCTGACACCATTGGGTCCTACTGGTCCTGACACTTGCTTCAATTTTCTGTGGACAGAGAGAGGGAGAGAGAGAGAGTTCCATGCATCAATTTCTGCACAGAGAAAATCCCTTTGGGTGCTCCTGGCAGCCCAACTGGATGGTGAGGAGTATGGAAGAGTGCATGGAGAGACTGAATGGCAGAAGGGAAATCCCATCAGACAGAAATAAGTCAGAAATAACAGCAGGATTCCTCCACATTTTCTCTCAAATGGTTTTCTCTCAAACGGTTCAGGCAAATTGTGTGTGCAAGGATGTATGAGTCTCTATATAGATGTGCATATGCCCAGGTGTATATATGTGTGCATGATTGCTACCCTTCCCAGGGCTGAAGTTTCATGAAAGAGTGGTCGAAATGACCAGATAGGCGGGGTATAAATAGAATAGAATAGAATAGAATAGAATAGAATAGAATAGAATAGAATAGAATAGAATAGAATGAATGAATGAATGAATGAATGAATGAATGAATGAATGAATGAATGAATAAATAAATAAATAAATAAATAAATAAATAAATAAATAAATAAATAAATAAATAAATAAATAAATAAATAAATAAATAAATAAATAAAGGCAGAGGGGCAGACAGCCGTCTATGCTGTGTGTGCTGCAGAAGACAAAATCTGTGGTTGCTCTCACAGATCGTTAGTCATAAGAGTACATGAGTCAGTTTGTTTCTATTCATGTGCACTTAAATTAATCTGTACAATAATTTGCATTTCAGCAAATATATAAACACACAGGGCTTCTTCCCCAAATGCATTTTCTCCTGAAGTACACCATTCAAAATATACATTATTCCTGTCTTTTGTGTGTTTGCGTGTGAAAGAGTTGAGAACTGCATCAGAACAAGCGGAACATCTGAAATCTGGTGGATTAACTGTTACTCTCTGTCCTAGTTCAAGAGGTGTGAATCTCAACAGGTTTGAATTTGTGTTGTGCAGTATCATAACTTCAGCTCATGACACATACATGTGGCTCCCACTTTCTTCCCTACCTTGCTTTTTACCTTGACAATAAACATTTCTAATTAGAGACTAAACCTTCTGATGACACATTGAGTCACAATTTGAATTTGGGATGGAGAATTCATACTGTACACGGTGTAATCTGTTCTTGTTGGATTTCAGCATCATGACTTTGTAAATTGGCCGAGATGAGATGAGCACTATATTCAAGCCCAGCTCTCTACCTTCTGGAATACAGTTGTGCCTGCTTTAAATCTACTGTACCCAAATGTCTTGGCCTTTCCTTCCCTCTTTCTGCTTAGGAGAACTGGATGTAGATCCCAGGGAACGTTGTGTCTTTCCATTTGTCTACAACCTCGAGTTCTACTTCTCATGCACTACAGATGGAATGTCTGGTGTGAAACCCTGGTGCTCTCTCACCACAAACTATAATGCAGACCTTCAGTGGACATACTGTGAATCTATAGGTAGGAAGAATGGGAGGAGCAGGAGGAAGCTCAGAGATGAGAGATGAGACATATTATAACAAATGAAACATAAGGAAGGTCAAATCAGATGCTGCTGACAATGTTCTTGGTGATAAAAGATGGAACTATCCAAATTTTGTAGAACAAGAATGTGGAATCTTTGGTCCTGTAGACCAGTTGTTTCCAAACTTGAGTCTCTAGGTGTTCTTGGGCTAAGACTACAAGAAGCCTTCACCACTAGCTGTGCTGGACAGGATTTCTGGGACTTGCTATGTGGATAGTATCATTCTATATATGAGCCACCAAATGACTCTTGACTTAGTTTTGACCAGATAAGAGTGAGGCATCTCCTGTTGTTGTACAAGAAAAATGATGAGCTTTTTGTTTAGATTTTCCCCTTGTGTGACCTCAAGACTTTCTATAAAAGCTGCATTCGGAGACCCTAGGCAGAGAATTGGAACCCATGTGCAAATTTTAATAAAGAAATAACTACCAGCTGCATTCGGAGACCCTAGGCAGAGAATTGGAACCCATGTGCAAATTTTAATAAAGAAATAACTACCTTTCCCATTTGCTTTTATTGCCTTTTATTTATTAAAATAACAGGACCTGATGAGGCTGTGGAAAGTCCACCTTGTATCTTCCCATTTATCTTTGAGGGGAGAATTTACAGAAACTGCACCACTGATGGGCAGAACAACGGGATGTTATGGTGTGCCACCACCAGCAACTATGATGCTCATAAGAAATGGAAGTTCTGTCAAGATTACACAGGTAAGGAAATCAACCGGCAGGAGATGAAAATACAGGTAAGATCCCACAGGGAATGTTAGAAGCTGCCTTTCCTATAAATGTTTTGAGTAGAAGTTAGTGACTCCCTACATCTAACTGGTACAGGATGACATACCTGTGAGGTGGCAGCTCCAAGCTAATTCATGAGAAGGTTACATTTGGATCATAGGCCTCCAATTTCTTTCCCCCTTGGTTTCTCTTTTTATTGAGATTCTGGAAAGTACACAAAGTAGCAGCAGTTGAGGGTGGAGAGAGAAAAATTTGGACAGCATCCAAACGGCAACTGTTTTGCTTTTGGTGTCTGCCACTATTATATGTTGGATCCAGTATGTCAGCCATAGGTGGGAAAATTTCCACAAATCCTTACTCTCAACTTCTTCTGTTTTTTTAGAAACTCCAGATCCAGGTCCAAAGGAAGATCATCCATTTTGTGTTTTCCCATTCATCTACAAGGGCAACACCTACAATACATGCACTACGGAGGACATGAGTGATGGGAAGCTGTGGTGTGCCAACACTAGCAACTATGATGTGGATAAGCAATGGGTATACTGTAATGCCACAGGTAAGAGTGTCACATATTTGTGTGCCTTGGTTTAAGACAGAGGTGGATGGCATGGGGCCTTGTGGGCAGCCTGCAAGGTCTCAGAGCCCCAAATTTGGCCTCCCAGCCCCCCCCCCCCCCAAATAGTTCAAAATACTTGAGGAATGTTTCTGGCTTGAAAAGCCTATTTGTATCCTTTAGGGGCCGGAGGCATCGTTTTGTCATGTTTTGAGAACCATGTTTTGAGAACCATCTCAAAACGAATTTTGAGAATTTTGATGAAACAGCTTATTAAGTTGGGGTAACTGACTGCAGAGCCAGAGTCTGGGAGTTTGATTCCCCGTTGTGCCTCCTCAGAGAAGAGCCAGTCTGTTGTGTAGCCTTGGACAAGCTGCACAGACCAGAGGGACCCCAGAAGAAGTGTGAACCACTTCTGAGTACTCCCTGCCCGGAAAACCTTGAGAAGATTTTGACAGCACACAATTATTATTATTACCATCACTTTCATGCTTTAATTTTTTTAAAATTGGCCACTAGAGGGTGCAAGAAGACTTTTTCAATTTAAATTCCCAGTTTTTAAAATAATATTCTTTGGGGGGCTAGGAGTTGTGGGTGCAGCCCCACAAGGCCCTGGGATTGACACATGTGGCCCTTGGACATCTGAAATCTGCCCACCCTTGATTTAAGAGGAAGGGGGTTCGTAATCTCTGGAAAGAAGAAACGAAAGGGGCCGTGGAATAGAATAATGTGAGAAAGGAATAACTGGGCTTTCGTCTCTAATTGCGTGGGTACATAACTGCATACAAGAATATTTTTCATACGTATGTCCAGCACAGAAGTGCTGAAAGTATGTGGATGGGCAACATAGATACTAAAACATGGTTGACAAAGGATATATTTTTATTGTCAGTAGACATAAGCGATTTGGGCCACGTATGTTGTGTGCAAAATATTCTCCACTAGATTTTCCAGGTGCTGGAGAGAGAGATCTTAGCGGAAAGAAAGGACCTACTAGATCAGTGATTCCCAACCTTGGGTAACCCATGTGTTTGTGGACTGCAATTCCCAGAAGCCTTCACTATCAGCTATGCTGGCCATGGTTTCTGGGAGTTATAGTCCAAGAACCCCTGGGTCATCCAAGGTTGGGAACTAGAGTATACTAGAGTTTGATGAGTCTCCTATTGTCCTTCACTGCTCTTCTTTGTGACTTGGAAAATCACCGAGAATGAGAATTTTTGCTGAGTATTAATTATCACACACCCAGTGCTTAGCACCTACACATGAATGGATGCTTTATTTTCACTTTGACAATTCACAGCAACTTTTGCCTCCTTTGAATGCAGCTTTCCCCTCCTTCCTTACTAGATGCCGATCCCAAGAGCCTTTGTGTTTTTCCTTTCATCTACAACCAAAAGTTCTATCTCTCGTGCACAACGGATGGGATGTTTGGCAGGACGCCCTGGTGCTCTCTCACCCAGAACTATAATAAAGACTTGCGGTGGACGTACTGTGAGCCCACAGGTAGGAGAAACGGGAACAATGGTAGACGGCTGGGTGTGAGAGGCAACACATCTCTTTGAACCAGAGCTTGGAAATTACTTGGTACAAACTAAGAAGCTGCTTGTTCCTTTGTGCAACAACTTCTGGAAAACTATGTTATACTTTGATATCAGCACTGGGAATGATTACTCTGCAACTTTTTTCATATGCTGGAACTGTTTTAGTTACTTTTGTAGTTCTGGAGGGGGCACCACTACTTAAGTGCGCTTTGTACCAAAGCTCAGCAGTTTTCAAATGTTACTAAAAGTAATTATCTTAGTTAATATTGAATAACACGAGTTACTTATTAAAAATGAACTAGAATGGTTACTAATTACTTTTGAGGGCCCAAGCTTTGCTTAGAATCTTCTCAAATGCAGTGTATGGAGGGCTGAACTTAATACAGGGGACAGCATTGCTCTGTATTACAACAGAAATGTTCCAGTCTTGTGGAAAAGATCTGCCAAGTTTCAATAAGAAAAATGCACACCAGGGAGATGATCACTCAACCCTCAGGTTTACAATTTGTTTCTGTGAAGCCATCATGCTTTGTGTATTATTCTTAGCCAAGTAGACTATTTATGTTCGAAGTTAGAAATTATACATTACAAATAGCCTGTCGTTAGAAGCTGGAATCCAGAGCGTGGTACTCCAGAGATGTGATACAAGCAGATTTTCATCACTGAGCAATCATATCTCAAAGAAACCCTGTGCTCACTTCCAGATCATGAGTCTCGAAATAAAGTAAGCTAATGGTGTGTAAATCTCTTGTTATGATGATCATATATCTTTCAACACTTGAGGAGTTCCCTCTTCTAATGACATATAATATGTAGTGCGATGTAGTAATGAGCAGAAAAGTGCTTGTGAAAGGATGCTATATGGAAGTATCCATTTTGCTGGTCTGTCTGACTGTGTCTGTCTGTCTGTGGTACTTTTTGCTGCTATATCTGGCTGAAATCCTTTTCATAGCCTAAGTCAAATTGTAACTTTTCATCTGTTCCTCCCTGGTAAACAAAGTGCCTCTTGTCAGGATTCTTGGGCCTCATGGCACAGTGGTTAAACTGCAGTACTGCAGCAAAAACTCTGCTCGGGCTCAATCCCAGGTAGCTGGCTTGGTTGATTTAGTCTTCCATTCTTCCAAGGTTGGTAAATTGAGTACCCAGCTTGCTGGCAGACGAGGGTGGAACAATGTGTAGCCTGCATAATTAAATTGTTTACCATCCAGAGAGTGCTTTAAGAGTTATGGGGCACTATATAAGCAGCACATGTTTGCTTTTTGGGAGACACATGCACACACTGGTTTGTGTGTACATACATAGTCTTGAAAACAGCAGCTGAGCTGCTTCATCTAACAGGGACGAATGGACAGAAAGTGACAATTTGGTTTATGGTATGAACAGGATTTGAGCCTCTATACACTTATCCCATCTCTTGAGATAAAGAAATGGAGGTCTCAGCTGGGTAACTCAATATGAATTATTTTCCAGATAGTCCACCGATGTGTGAAAATGCCTGCTTGCAAGATGTAGTTCTCCTTCCAGTGAGAAAGGGAAGGCAATGCAACTAATTACCAACTGGAATGACACTGCAAACAATTGTACTTTAGAATGATGTACAGTGGTGCTCTGCATGACAACGATAATCCGTTCTGGGAAAATCGCTGTTAAGCGAAATTGTTGTCATGCGAAAAACAATTCCCCATTGGAATGCATTGAAACTCATTTAATGCGTTCCAGTGGGGAAATTACCTTGTCATCCAGCGAAGATCGCCCATAGGGGAAGCCATTTTCCGAGCGCCGATCAGCTGTTAAAATGGCTGCCCTGCGAAGCATGGGTCTGGAAAACACAGGGCAGCCATTTTAGGAACCCGACGATCAGCTGTAAAGATAGTCGTCTTGCGAATAAATGGTCTGCGAAGCACGGACCAAATCGTTGTCAAGCGGAATTCCCCCATAGGAATGACTGTTTTGTGAATTGCTATAGCGATCGCAAAAAGTCACTGTCCTGCAGATTCGTCATACAGCGGGGTCATCATCTAGCAAGGTACCATTGTATTAAAATATTATGTAGAAAAATGTTGCTTATTATGTTTTCCAATAAAAATCCAGGGCCTGGTGAGATCCGGGAGCGTCCACCTTGTATCTTCCCATTCACTTACAAGGGAAAGGAGTACAGTAATTGCACTGGAGATGGGAGAAGAGACAGGAGACCGTGGTGTGCCACCACGGACAGCTACGATATGGATAGCAAAGGGAAGTTTTGTCAGGTTTCAGGTAAGGGAATCAAAAGGTGGGAGAGAAAAAAAACAGACCTGAGCTCCTGTAGAACTTAAGCTGAGGGGGAAAAGCTCAATTAAAAAGGCTAGAGAGGATTTTTGAGGCCTCTCTTCATATGCTCTACATGTGCTGATCTTCCTCAAATCTGTCAGGAAGTGGGGCCATTGTTCAGGTCCCACCCCTTGGTATCATGCCTCTACTGCTTGTGTTTCCATGATAGGGTTGCCAGATCTTGGGGCACCAACTGTAGGAATCAATGTGCTTTCCTTGGTCTTCTGGCGGGGTGACCATCTCAGGCTGAGCAGCCCTGGAGGAGAATTATGTTGATTCAAAGGTTCTCCTGCTAACTTTCACCTGGGTTTCCTCTCTTAGTCCTTCCCTATTCCTCACTTGGAGAAATAAATATTTCCATTCCTCTAAGGTCACCATTTCAGCACAAATAATTTCACCTCAGTTTCCCCCCCAAAGGTAATGTGTGGAGAAGTTAAGGCTGGATGGAGAATATTCCATTGGAGTTTTTGCAACCTCGCATGTTAGCTCTAGTAGGTGTGGCTGGGAGGGAACTTTCTCAGCTGGGGCAACTGTCAATCACTAACAACACTAACCAGTAGTTCCTCCCCTGCCTCTAATTTGGGGAGAGCCCTGCCCCTCTGCTCTGCCTCCCCACCCCTCTCCTGAGTCTGTTGAAAGACATGACTCTGTGGAGGCCTGTAGCTCCAGGCAGCCATGTTTTGTTAGTTTGCTTTTCAATTTGTTCAGTACTGGAAGAAAAGGAACTGGTTTTTTATTCTTTGTAGTTCAAATGTCTCAGATTGAATCATTGAGACTAAAAGTGCCAGTTGATGAGGAAAAAAAGGGATGGTCTACTCAGGGGAACATGAAGCTATTCTGCTCTGTGAATTCCCCGGACGTCTTCTGTGCAGCTAGAAGAATTTAACCAAAAATTTTAAACTTGGCAACATGTCCAATACCTAACACCAGTTTTTCCACCATTTCCCACCCCCCGGCATTGTCTCCAGCTGGCAGCTTTGTCAGATTTCAGTGAGTTGCAGACCAAAAAGTGACTTTTTCTATCCTCTGGGTGAGTGAAATGCAGCCCCCTGGATGTTACTGGTTTGCAATGCTTAGCATTTGTCATTTCTGGCTGCACTGGATTTGCCTTCTCCTGGTCTAAAAAGTCACCTGTTCCTGTTACAGATGATCCATGTGTCCATCCCTGAACATTTTTTTGTCTCAAACTTCAGGACCCGATCCAAAATTACAGAGCCCAACTTGCGCCTTCCCATTCATCTACAAGGGGAACTTCTATAGCACCTGTACGACTGAGGGCATGAGTGACGGGAAACACTGGTGTGCCACCACCAGCAATTATGATTTGGACAAGAGATGGATGTATTGCAACATTACAGGTAGGCGGAGGAGAGCAGAGCCGTTTGTGTTGGTTCCAGTGTGATCAGGAAACGGAGGATGGATCAACACGTTTAATCCCTGCAGCTGTCAAAATGGGATGAAAGAGGCTTTGGAGAGGTTTGGTTAAGAGGAGGTAACAATGTATACGTGGTTGCCTTTTCTTGTGCTCCCTGTTCTGTCAGCATTAAGGTTCTGTTGCAGGAGGGAGGGACAAATTCTGACTTCTGATCCAAGTCACCTTCTAGGTGTATTCAGCGAAAGGACTGGCCTTGCAGGTAAGAACAAGAAACAGTTATAGACTGTGTGCTGTCAAGTCAATTCTGATTTATAGCAACCCTTTCAGGGTTATCTTGGATACTTTACTATTCCCTTCTTCTGAGGGTGCTCTGAGACTGTGCAGTTTGAGGCTATACAGCCTGGCTGTTCTCCCTGAGAGGCAGTGGGGAATCAAACTCCCAACCTCTGGCTCCACAGCTGGATATTAAACCCACTGAACTATACAGATGGCTATAGATGGAAAAGGAGAATATAAAGAGGTAGAGCTATTGACCATTCTGACTGGAGGATTTTGGGAGCTTCATCCAGCAAAGGCCAGAATCTTATTAGTAATTTATACTTGTGTAAGAGAAATGGAGGACATTAACCAGCTTCTGGTTCTCATGCTTGAACAGGCAGCCTGGAATGCTACCAGCAGGAATTTACTGGCAAGACTTACATTAGCATGCTGGATAGTTCAGTGGTTTAGGTAGAGATTGGGAGTTCAATTCCTCATTGTGCCTCCTTGAGAGGGACACAGATGATCTATAGCAGTGGTCTCCAACCCTGGGCCTCCAAGATGTTCTTGGACTACAACTCCCAGAAGCCTTCATCACCACCTCTGCTGGCCAGGATTTCTGGGAGCTGAAGTCCAAGAACATCTGGAGGCCCAAGGTTTGGGACAACTGATCTATGGGGTACCTTCCAGCTCTGCAGCTCTCTGATGATGATGATTCTATGATGAAATCATCAGTAGGATGGCAACTTTTCCCAGCTGTGCTCTGAACTTTACCCAGCTGTGTTCTGAAGTCAATGTGTCGGCATTATTCTGGGCTGATGTCATCTCTCCCCTAGATGGGGACTCTGTGCAGTCCATAATCCCTTTCTGCGGCATTCCTTTTGATCAGGGCCAGATCCAAGCATTGAGGGTCCATCTTGCGTCTTCCCCTTCATCTTCAAAGACAAGCCTTACAACATGTGCACTACAGAGGGCAGGAGTGATGGGAAACATTGGTGTGCCACAACCAGCAACTATGAGACGGACAAAAAATGGAAATACTGCAATATCACAGGTAGGAGAAGAATCACATAAGGTTCTTGTTGCTTTAGGAACACTGAGCATCCATTTCCAATTATCAGTAGGTAAGTCTTTTAATCATCAGTGGGGAATAATATTCTGTGTATCTTTTCCAGATGATGAAGGGTCTTGAGAGAGCTCCCTAGAAGTTACAGGACTGAGTTCCAAGAAACTCCAGCCAGTGTAGCAGGGGTGCTAGTCTTCCCATCACCCCACCTCTTTTCCTTATCCCCCAAAAGAAGCATTGTTTGCTTAGAGAAAGCAAAAGGAGGATTAAAAGGGAAATGGGGGATTAATAACCATAGACCCAAGAGGAAATTTAAAAACCACATATTGCTGTATTAGTCTATCACCAACAAACCAGTTGAGAAGTTTCAGTTCCACTAGGAGTGGCTCTTTTGAAAAGTGGATGGTACTTTGTTCAGGTTCAAGCCACCCTCCAAAACTTTGCCAAGAAACAGGAATTTTGTTGTTGTTTAGTCGTTCAGTCGTGTCCGACTCTTCGTGACCCCATGGACCAGAGCACGACAGGCCCTCCTGTCTTCCACTGCCTCCCGGTGTTGGGTCAAATTCATGTTGGTTGCTTCGATGACACTGTCCAACCATCTCATCCTCTGTCGTCCCCTTCTCCTCCTGCCTTCACACTTTCCCAACATCAGCGTCTTTTCCAGGGAGTCTTCTCCTTCTGAGATGGCCAAAGTATTGGAGCCTCAGCTTCAGGATCTGTCCTTCCAGTGAGCACTCAGGCTTGATTTAGAATGGATAGGTTTGTTCTCCCTGCAGTCCAGGGGACTCTCAAGAGTCTCCTCCAGCACCACAATTCAAAAGCATCAACAGGAATAGCTCACAACAATATATAGAGTTGTGGGATGAATCCATCCCCTTCTCCTTTGCTCCGGTGAAGGCTGCAGCTGAGCTTGGAAGGAACAGAGAAGTCTCAGGGTGTTGCAGATGATATCTGTGGTGACGGCCCACGTCACTCATGCCATTCCTATTCATGAGCTGATTTGCATGAACCTATAAGAGGACTGGAGAGGTGGAGTCAGCAGCAACATGAGGCTTGGCGAGAGATAGAGATTGGGATGAGATCCAGATAGAGATAGAGCTGATTAGTCAGAGAGAGAGAGAGAGAGAGAGAGAGAGAGAGAGGGAACTGAAACTGATACTGATAGAGAAAAAGATGAGATACTGAGAGAGATAGAGCTGGTTAGAAAAATAGGTAGAGAAGGTGGTAATGATATTGCAAGAGAAAAAAAGTATGTACTGAGAGGACTGTTGATGATTTGCTTATGTGTAATGTGTATCTGAGAAACTTCTGTTATTATTCAATCTGCTTCACTTCAATAAATAAGTTCTGTTTCTGTTCATAAAACAAGTGTTCTGACAAACGTCATTTATATTCCGGATTGAGGTAATCCATTCGTGGCAGTGAGAAGAAAACGCGACATGAGCCTTTGTGATGGAAAGACACGCAGGGGCCACTAGGGCAAACGCCACAATGTCATCATCCCCGTGAATGCTTGCATTGCTTTGACCCTCTGAGACCTGATTCCACTACAGCATTGTTCAGAGTTCTCTTTATGGTAGTTCTTATGGCACACTTGAAATATATTTCTGACTTTTTTTTTAAAAAAAAAGCACAACATCTACTGGGATGCTCAAAAGATTGCTGAGTGAATCATTGATGACTTTTCACCCTCTGCTTCTTTTGTTGTTTATTATACATATGTTCATTTTATCAGCTTTATGCATCACAGAGTCTACCTGCCAGGTACCTGCATTAATGTGTCATAAAACTAGGAACAAAATCCCATTCAATGAGCCCTTTTATATTGGAAGATCGCACTAGTAGTCCCACCACCACATCAGGACCACCGACGGTGATCTGCCTAAAATGCTTCCATATTGAAGACCCCACCCTCATCCTCAGACCCTGAAAGGCTTCCCTGGGGCAAAAGAGATCCCTAGGGAGTCTCAGAAACTGGAAGAGAAGAAAAGGAAGTTGTTAATTAAATTACAATAAAGATGAAGGTCACAGGGTGATAATATCGTCTTCACTGCACAGTGTAAAGATGCATGGCAGGATTTCAGCCATTGATAGTTAATGTGTTTCTTTGTCCATTATTTCTCTGTATGCAAATAATTGTAAGAATTATGTGCTATCAATTTGTTTTTGACTCACAGTGACCCTCCTACAGTGACTCTCCCAGGGTCTTCTAGGCATGAAAAACTTTGACATGTTCTGCCAATCCCCTTTCTGATGGTGCTCTGGGATTGTGCATTTTCTTCAAGGCTACACATATGCCAGAGTACTTAACCACATCAGTCACACATTGATCCTAGATGGTCAAGAGAAATATAAACATGAGCAAGAAATAATTAGAACCATCTCTGTGTAAATGGTCCACATAGGGGATCAATATAATGTGATTTCGTCATGAACTTGGATAGGTTGACTCCGTTGACTTCAGCACTGCCTGTGAATTGTGGTGGAAATACTGTCTGTGGTGTTATATCATCCTTTCACTTATGGACAACACCATTTGATGCTATAGTCATCCAATGGTGAGCAAGTTTTCTTTGACTGTGAACTGTATAGTCCTTCACTAAATGTACAAGACTGATTGGTCATTGAGAGCAAGCAAACAAGTTAATAAAGCTGAGATAATATTGCTGTCTATAACAATACTCTTCCTTTCTCCAATGTGTTTAAAAATCAGGTCCTGATAAGAGTGTGGAAAGTCCACCATGTGTCTTTCCATTCCTTTATGAGGGAAAGTTTTACCTCAATTGCACTGCAGATGGACGAACTGATGGGAAATTTTGGTGTGCCACCAGCAGTAACTACGATGCAGACAAAAAATGGAAGTTCTGTCAGGAGGACTCAGGTAAGGATAGAAAGAGGCAGGAGAAAACAACAAGAGACAAAGTCCCTGGAAGGATGCTCAGAGGTGATTTTACCTACAATTTTCTGAGTGAACATTGTGAATGCTCAGTGGTATAAGTTGGCAAAACCTGAGGCAAACAGTGGCTCCAGCTGCATTCTCAGCATGTGATATTCGGCTTCTGGGCCTCCAACCGGAGTCCATTTTGTTCCTTTGTCTAGTGAGGCTTTGTTGCTTACTTGAAACAGCAGTTGGTGGGAAGTAAGAAAATACTTTTGTTGGCAATGACAGAATCAAAATCAACTGGCATTTTAAAAAGGGATTGGGCCAACTAGCTTCTGAGAACAAGCAAATAAGAGTATCTAGATGAGGAAACCCTTCCTGCAGATTAAAAACTCTTGTCCTTTTCCTTCTCTTTCCCCCCAGGAACAGCTTCAAGTAAAGAGCCTCCAAGGTGTGTCTTCCCATTCACCTACAATGGCAAGTATTACAACAGCTGCACAGAAGATGGACGTGAAGATAAGCAGCTCTGGTGTGCCACCACCAGTAACTACGACAGAGACAAGCAAATGACTTTTTGTACCGTCACAAGTAAGTGCACAGAGGGCCAGAGTTAACTGTTCTGTAGAAGCGGAGTGGTCTGTGGAAAGAATAACTAGTATTTTAGTCTCTCTCTCTCTCTCTCTCTCTCTCTCTCACACACACACACACACACACACACACACACACACACACACACACACACACACACACACACACACACCCCAACAACAACAACAACAACAACAACAACAACAAATCAGAGACAAAAACATTGTGGCACCTCTAAGATTAACTGTGATATTTTAATGTGAGCTTTTGTGGATGAAGTCCACTTCCTCAGACATATGACTGAGGCTATATGGCTGTTATAATTTTACATGGCCCCATGACCAAGTGGAGATACAGATAATGGACAAAGTGGCAATGATTCGTTAGTAATGGAATAGGCTATCAGACTGCTATTTGTTACCTTGTAGGCTGATAATTGAGATTATTCAGAGCCTGATAGACTATTCCACTACTAATGAACCATGGTCACATTGCGCCTTATCTGTATCTCCACCTGGTCACTGGATGCTCAATTCCCCACCGTGCATCTCAGAAGAGCCATCCTGTGTTGCACAGTTCCAGGATGGCTCCAGAAGAGGTGAATGGTAAACCACTTTCGAGTACTTACGTATTTACCTTACGTCAGCTCTGTTTTGTGCTGTCACCTAGTGGTGGCTGAAAAAAAAGAACTGATCCATTACAAGTCCCATAAAGGGCGGTGGCGGAGCGGGGCAGGGGGGGAGGGAAATCAGGAATCAGGCTGCAGTTTATAACAAGCTCCGTCAACCTAGAAATCAGCTCTTGTATGGAGTGATTTAAAACAGGGACAGTTTAAGAGATTTAAAACAGCAAAGAATTCAGAACATTCGACACAACACATCCCCATAGTTGTAATTGTCAGGATTCCTGGGAATTATGGAGCCTGGCTAAAGTCATTCACATTTGGGTATTCAGTTACATTTTTTCTCTCCCTGTTTTTCCTTCAGAGACAGGGTGTGTCTTTCCTTTCATCTACAAAGGAAAGGCATACCAAAGCTGTACCTCTGTGGAGAACAACGAAGGGAGAGCATGGTGTGCTACCACACCGGACTACCAAACAGATTACCAAACTACCAAAGTACAGAAGTGGAGATTATGTAATGGTGAGTAAAATGGGGAGGGCCAATAAGCGGAGGGAGGTGCTTTTGTGTTTATACACTGGAGTTTCGTCCAATCAAATAGTTTTTGCTTAACCATGTATAGTATGGGTTGTGGTCAACATGTCATTAATGCATGTCCTAAGTCCCATACATTTGCATATGGGAACAAATAGCTTTAAAGGCAAAATAATGCTTTTGTCCCTCTTATAAAGATGGCACTAATGTATGTCACATCAGATAACACATTGCGAGACACGAGACCTACCCACCAAAGGGGAGAGAGAATGCATCTCCTCAGATGCCGTCTAGCATCTAGAATGTTTTGAAGTGATTGTGTAGAAAATAATGCGGAGGGTGTTTTTAATTCAAATCTGAACACATTAATTTGGAGCTGCTCTTTAATTTTCAACATTTCTTTTTTAAATGTGGAAGTGTAACCAATTATGGCAGCTCACTAGGAGTTGCTGGCTGTCAGCAAGCTGGAATAGCTCAGTATGTTGGACAACTAGGCTGCATAGGGAAGGGCTAGGAGTTGAAATCTTTATTGCATTGCCTGGGAGAGAGAACAGCTGAGATTGCCCAAGGATCATGTGATCAATAGGATAACGTGCCCTGCCACGTGTGCGGTCTTGGAGAAGCTGCGCAGTCCTAGAGCATCAGTAGTAAACCACTTCTCAGTTCTTTACACCTAGAAAACACTGAGAGGGTTGCCATAAGTCAGAATTGACTTGATGGCACGCAAGTATTGCAGTTAGCAGCCACAAAAACAGAAAGGTTCTCTAGCACCCAATGGGGCACTTTTTGTGGCTCATGAGCAGTTGTATATCTTGAAAATACTTATTTTAATACTCACCCACAGCTGTATCCAAGTGAGGGCATATAAATGTAAGCAGTTGACATGATCCACATCAGTCTACCGCTTTTGCTACCAGAAACAAGTCTTTTTTACTTTTTGGTAACCTAAGAGATCAGAGTATACAACATTTATATGCTATGGAAAAAAAAAACCCATTAAACCATTCTTCTTTCTTCCCAATTAGAATCAGACTGTGTCTTCCCCTTTGTCTTCCATGGCAAGTCCTACCACAGCTGCACCAGAGATGGCCACAGTGATAAGAAGCGCTGGTGTTCCCTCACTGCCAACGCTGACACCGACAAGGCCTGGCTTTTGTGCTGATTCAAGCAAGAGAAAATTCAGGTGAGGGACATTTTGCAATAAAATTGAATCCTATCAGTTCCCATTCATTGCTCTTCTGTGATCAGGGCGCATTTCAGTCATCACAAGCCTGCTGACCTCCATGTGTTCCGAAATCCCCAGATAAGTAGTGTGTATGAATGTATGTGTGAGTCAGAGTATGTGGGTCTGGTCAATCACATTAGGGGGCACATTCCAGCGGGGGGGGCTGTGACCACATTCAGATGTGCCACCATCCACTGGTATATACCTTTTAACTTGTCTAGCTGAAGCTCTTCAAAACCTGTGTCAACCCAACCCTTACCCAACCCAATCCAATCGAATCCAAATTAACCATCATTGTTTTAAAGCAGGAGTCCCCCAAAAGCAAAAGCATATCATCCCCAGAACAGAAACAAAGAATGTGTTGCTCTCCAGATGTTGCTGGGCTACAGCTCCTATCAGCCCTAGCCAGCATCCTCAGTAGGGAAGGATTGTGGGAAAGTTGCCACCTGACATGAAAGGCCATATATTTCCATCTTTGCATAAGAGCAGTCATTCCCAGTCTTGGATCCTCTAATGTTCTTGGACTACAACTCCCAGAAATCCTGGCCAGCACAGCTAGTGGTGAAAGTTTCTGGGAATTTTAGTTCAAAGTGATCTGGGGACCCCAGGTTAGATGGGCTAGGGCTTCTTGCCAAAACAGACATGTTCTTTTCCTTCCCCACCTTGTGTTAAGACCATTAAAACAACAGTGCTGAATTTGACCAAAGATCTATCTAGTTCAGCCTCTTGTTTCTCTAGATATCACTCTTCACTGATTACACTTTTGAAGGAGGGGAAAAAAAAACTTTGAAATACAAGTTTTCTCCACACAGGCAAGGTGTTGAAGGTTTTCTGCATTTTTCACATTTTGAGACTTCACTGCAATACATTTGCAAAATTAGTTTCTATGAAAAAAAATTACAAAGTTTTAGGTGTTTTTAACATAGTTTTTTTGGCTAATGCTCTTGATGATGAAAGAAAAAGTTGTAGTCTTTTTTGTACAAGAATGAGCACTCTCTCAGCAGTTGATAGTTTTTTTTCACACACTGGGATATATGAGACACTCTTATGGGGGATGCTGCATTAATGCTGAGGTTAAATCTGGGAGTCTTGTTGGAGTCACATCATGTGTGGCTGCTGCCTTGCATTTTGCTACATATGCAGAGTGGGAAATCAGCTTCATTTTGTCACAGAGATTGGGCCTTTGCAGTAGCATTTCTAGACCTCTAAGGTCACTTCAGTGTGCATCTGACATGCCACGCTGGTGAAAGAACAGTAGTTTACTTAGATATTTTCTATATCTCTTGATCTTTTTTTCAGCTCTTCTCCATAAAACTGATCAAGCAGTCATGAGCCTTTCTGAGATGTTCGGAGTTTGTGCTTTGATGACAAGGACTTGGAGAAACCTGTAATTAAATGGATCCAGAACAACTGCATTTCTTCTATTTTGATAACTTCCATAGTTGGGAAGAAAAATTCTCTTTAACACTAACTGGTATGCCTTTTCCTTGTCTTCCTGCCTGAATCTTCCTGAAAAACAGCTCTGTTTCCCAAGTTGTTTCCCAAAAGCTAAGGATAGTACTCTACTGACTCAGAGGGTGACTACATGGTCAAATACTGCGGGATTCGCTCTGCTTATAAAATGGGTGAATTTGAAATATATTTACTGTCTGCATGACGAAAAGGCTGACTTGACTCTTAGGTAGAGGTAAAGGTTGCCCTTGACATTTAGTTCAGTTATGTCCGACTCTAGGGCGCGGTGCTCATCTCTGTTTCTAAGCCATAGAGCGAGTATTTTGTCTGAAGACAGTTTCCGTGATCACGTGGCCAGCGCGATTAGACACAGAACACCGTTATCTTCCCATTGCGGTGGTACCTATTTATCTACTTGCATTTACATGCTTTTGAACTGCTAGGTCGGTAGGAGTTGGACAAGCGACGGGAGCTCATTCCATCGCATGGATTCAATCTTACGACTGCTTGGTCTTCTGACCCTGCAGGACAGAGGCTTCTGCAGTTTAACCCACAGCGCCACCACATACCTGTTACCAGCCCATCTTGCTCTCAAAGCAGTACTTTTTCTCTGCCTCTAGGGGGCTTTTTCATACAGTGGTGTCGAACTGTGGCCCTCCAGATGTTCTTGGCCTTCAACTCCCAGAAATCCTGGCCAGCAGAGGTGGTGGTGAAGGCTTCTGGGAGTTGAAGTCCAAGAACATCTGGAGGGCCGCAGTTCGACACCACTGTCTTTCATGGAGCTTTCATCCTTGTGGATGTTCTTGTAAAGATGGAAGGGAATGTCTGTAGGTTGTGTGTTTCAGTGATGTAGCCTCTTGAGGGAGGACAAACTCAAGTGTGCACACATGTATATACACACTGAGAGAGAGAGAGAGAGAGAGAGAGATTGGGGTGGGTGAACATATGTAAAAGCAAAGCACCGCGAGTATGGTTTGCTATGAAGATGCTTTCTAAATTGAAGCTTCTCAGACTGCTACATTTCTGAAAAACCTTTCCGTAGAAAAATGACATGAGAAGGTACTTCAGAGTCTCAGAATACAGAACATCAAGATTTGAATAGTAATTTTGCAAAATTCATCATAAATAATTCCATTTGGGATAACCTCCTACACTGAATGCACTGAAGACCTTCTTAAAAAAGGTCCAAGGTAACTTACATCATTAAAAGACCATCTTAAATTCACCATCTTGGATTTATTGCATGTTTATTGGTTTTACTGTTTTTAAATTTGTAATGCCGCCCAGAGTAGATCTTTGGTCTAGATGGGTGGGGTATAAATCTAAATCAATCAATCAATCGATTGATAAAATACAGTATTTCAAAACCAAAAAGAGTAAATATAGGCATATTAAAAAGAATCAAACAAATCCCCATGTTAAAAAAATGGTAAACAAAACCAATGCTAAAAACAGATTCAAAGCAATAAGGCATAACACTCCATTAAAAACCTTTCTCAGATAGCCATTTGCTAATGGAAAGCCTGCCTGAAGACAGCATTGCAGGACAGCAATGACGGGGTAAGCCTGGCCTCCTGTGGCAGGGAGTTCCAGAGTCTGGGTGCAATGACAGAGAAGGCCTTATTTCATTTTTCCAGCAGACATGCAACATGAGAGAACAACCTGTTAAAACCCTTCAAGTGGGGAAAGCACATTAAGCAGTATTTTCATAACTCATAAAAGAGAAACAGGCAGAGGAAGAGAGAAACGGAAAGAAAGAAAAAGAAAGAGAGACAGACAACTATTTCCTTGCTTCATCACTTCTATAGTTAAGGTGAACTTTGTGTTTGTACCAAAAAAATGGAACATTTTGAAAAAAAGGGATATTCTCTGCAATGATACTGTCCATTCTACAACCATCTCATTCTGCTGCTTGTGGAGTCCATTTGCAATTGTTCCTTTAGATTAGTGGTTTCCAATTTTGAGTTCCTCTGTGTTTTTGGACTAAAAAACTCCCAGAAGCCTTCATCCTCTAGCTATGCTGGCCAGGATTTCTGGGAGTTAAAATCCAAGAACAGGTGGGGACCCAAGGCTGGAAACCACTGCTCTGGAACACAGTTAAGATTCCCCCAACTTTCTTTCCCAGTTTCAGAAAATGTGCAGCCAACAGGAGTTGGCGATTTGCCAATTTTGGAAGGTCTGGAGAAGGTAAATTTCCCACCCACCCTCCAGGGCCTGCCTGTGTGAGTGAGGCACGCAGATCACAAAAGAAAGAAAGAAAGAAAAAAGAAATTAAAAGTGGCTAGATGTCTACTTCTTTTTGGAAAGAAAAATCTGATCAAGTGGATGGTTAATAGTGTGGAGGAACCCTGTGACATCTTCAGATGGTGAACTTGGCACTACTGGAGGCCTCCTACATCATATATGTATAACAATACGTGATTTCAGCTCATAATGATAGGATATCTGTAAAGTCTAATTTGGTCCTTAGTTCTCTTGGATAAGATAGCGCTTAAGATTTAAGATGCAATGTATAAAATCTAAGATGTCATATTTTTGTCCATTTGAAATGTGCACCCAAGCACTACGAGGACTTCTTAGAATGCAGAAGATCCACCTCTCCTTATTGGATAACTGCCAATGCCTGCACCTCTCAGTCACACACACCTTTTCTCAGGTATAGGGTCCTCCCAAAGTCGAGTGAGACATCTTTAAATACACAGAGAGATCCTCCATCTATCAAAATATCATAATGATTAGCTCTCACAGATAAAATAGCACCAGGCTGCCCTGAACTATTTCTGCTTAACAAAGGAATGACCAACCCTGAACATTCATTTGGATCCTGGTGACTTGCAGACATCGGTAATTACTAACTGTGGGAGGAAGGAGTGGCCGGGTGGAGCTTATAAAGAAGGCACTCCTTGGGCCTGCCATTTTATCTTAGATGAGACATGGCTTCTATTGTGACTTCTCTCATATATGGCTGGGTGCTCCTACCATTGCTGACAACAAGTATAGGTAAGGAACATTTGCTGTAGCTCATTTAAACTGGATTAAGATATTCCTTATTCCTGATTTTGGTAGATCTCTGGCAATACAACAAGGATTATGCAAACATCTGTATATTTATTACTGGACTGTAATGAAGTCAGCTGAGAAAAAACAGAAAAGGAAGGGTTCAGAATAGCGAAGATTAACTCAAAGAAGGTGGAAGTAGGCCTTTTGTTGTGGGGGCTGCTATACAAGAAGGGAAATCAGAATAGAAGGGAAACAGATGCCTGGATCCATGGATCACAACTGTATAGAAGAGTGATGATATGCAGGAGAACGAAGAACTGGATACTGTATACGGGCACGGAACTGGGTGTAGAGGGGTTGCATGTGTTATGTCTCCATCAATTTGAAACTGGCTTATAGCCACCCTGATAGGATTTTCAAGGTAAGTGACATATTTAAGAAGTAGCTTTACCAGTTTCACACCCCTCCCCGGTGACTTCACACCCAAGTCTCCTGAATGCTCATCTGTTACTCCATACACTTCACCACAATGGGCTGTAAAACATAGTGGAGCTTCCACAGAGGAAAAAATATATATATATCATGACCTACCAGGCTTCTGATCTGGGGAGTTATAGGAGAAAGCTTGTACAGCCACCAACTCTGCATTTAAAAGAAGATACTTGGCAGACATCCACCTCTTTGGGTTATTATCCTGTGCCCTCACAAGTACTCATCCTTAAATAGCTGCCTACAACCAATAAGAAGTTACTAGGTTTAAGCATATTGTGAAGTCATAATCTAATAGCAAGTGTGTAGGCATAGCTGTAGATAGGACAAGACAGCTGTTTGCAGTCTGGCAGGTGTACAGAGATTTTAGCTGATTCTCACTGGGTCTCAATGTCAAAATTTGTTCCAGGTTCCAGACCTGTTGCTTTGTAACTAGGAACAGTCTAGGAACGAGTGGATCAGGAATGCGATCTACTTTTTTGCTTGCCTGTTCCTATATAATAGATCTTATCTGCATTCAGATAGAAGAGATCTGCTGAAATAATGAGGACTTAACTTCATCATGATAAACTTAAATTCAATTGTTCTTAATGGGGTTAATCTACATACAAGTCTAAAAATTATATTTCCACACTGCTTTCCAACCATAATGATTCTCCGAATGGTTCTGCTGAAACGAAAGAGTGCTGTGTGGTCATAACATAATACAAATGCAAGAGATGATACTGTATCTTTATGGCACACTTAAAATGCATACAATTTGCTGTCTTTCGTGGATCAGGACTATCCACTTCTCAGGCTTGTATTGGTGTAAAGAATTTATAATCCTGATAGATTTAAAACTGGGTGACGATGAGGATGAACCCTGTGACGTGTATGTTTCTAAACATTTGCTAGCTGGATAGTATGGTCGCTTCCCAGGTCCTGTGCCAGATTTGTCACATGGGACATGCTGCTCTAAAACAGGACTAACCATATGCCCCAGTGCATATGTAAGTGCTACCTGTATTTGTTGCTGCCACAATGCAAGGGACCACATTAAAATTGTTTCTCTGTGTGTGTGTGGGGGGGGCAGGATACCCGCTTTCCCTTTCTTTTATGGGTTTTGGCTATGTCTTTTGCTGTCTAACTCCATCAGATTCTAAATGGGTCATGTCAGATGACAGTGATATTATTATTATTCAAAAATACCAGGCACAGTCAATAAAAAAATAAAATAAAAACATTGATTGGTATTACATAAGAGATACAAACTTTAACAAAAAAACCTAATTATCTTTTAAATATCAGTTTCTCCTTCTCCTTCAGCAATCCTTTTCTACTGAGATCTTGATATTTTCCCTGTTTGTATCTTAGCATAAGGAACAGGGGAAGTCTGTTCTTCCCTTCAGCCATATTCTCCTGCGAATACCAAACAAAACCACAACACAACAAAGAAATCCCATCTCTCTCACACTGCCATTTGCAACAGTGCTGGGAGGAGATGTTTTCTCTTTCCCACCCAGCTGCATTCCGTATGGCAGCTTGCCTCCCTCATGAAACACAGAACTCTGTGGTAATGTGAAGATCTTCCTTTGATAGTGCCTCCTATTGAATTAACAACGAGCCTTGACTTGATTGGGCAGGGAGACACCTAGTGTCTAGAAGCTGTGTACAAATAGTGAATTTCACTATTATGAAAATAGTGAAAGTAAACTCACATGAAAGGCTCAGAACTGATTCATAGAACCATAGAAAAGTGAAGTTGGAAGGGGCCTACAAAGCCATTAAGTCCAGCCCCCTGCTCAATGCAGGAATACAATCAAAGCATATCTGCCAGGTGATTATCTTTCTTGAATGCCTCTAGTGTAGGAGCACTCACCACCTCTCGAAGTAAATGGTTCCACTGTCGTACTGCTCTAACAGTTAGGACGTTTTTCCTGATATTCAACCAAAATCTGGCTTCCTTTAACTTGAGCCCATTGTTGTGCATTCTGCACTCTGAGATGATCGAGAACAGATCATCTACACACATCATCATCATCATCATCAACAATCTACCACCCATTCTAGACAACAACACTTTGCCTTGGGGGCTGCCCTGCACATGCTTATAGATAGGCCCCAATACTGCAAACCAGTATTGACAGACAAGAGATTATATATTTTAGATATGGGGACAGGGAACAAACCCTGCTATGAACCTAGATGCCAACTCCATTCCCACATCTACTCTGGCAGCACAATTACTAGCCCCCAAAAGTCACCCAGAATATCTGAGACTGTTTTTCTTTTTGGTTCATCTGATAATGTGATCCATGCCATCCTTTGCTTGCAATGCCCTCCTCCATAATCTAGAGGACAAACAGGGCAATCTCTAAACAAGATCATTAACGGACATAAATCTGATATCAGAATTTCGCAACAGACAAAAACCTATTTTAGAACACTTTAGTTTCCCAGGACACTCTACAAAAGACATGAAAATAACTGTTGTAGGAAAAAACATAACTACAAAACAAGATTACCAAGAGACACAGTTGGAATCAGATCCATGCAAAAATTCCAGTGTGTATCAGAAGGATTAAGTATCAATCAGGGTTTCTTATTTCAAGATATGCATAAATAGTTCTCCCCTCAATCTTTTGCATGGATCAGACTCTTTGGCAGGCCTTCCGAAACTAAGGGCAAGTGATATCTTTTTTAGATTACCCAAATAATTACCTGCTGTTGATTGTAGGGTTGACCCTAAAAGGAATCGTTGTCTGCTTTCCCACCTCACAGCAAATGTGAAAACACCCACACAAACCAAGACAGCATGTAATCAACATTCTTGCAGTTAATTACTCATTTCAGCAATGCCACCTGAACCTGCCTTGTATAAACAGGTAGTTTGTTTCACTCCACATCTGATGAAGTGGATTTATCCTTGAAAGTTCACAAGGAATACAAAAAGTTAGTCTTTAAATTGTCATTATGTTTTTGTGTTTTGCTTGGTTTTTCCCCTAGATGTGTTTGCACAGTCTAACCCAACTACTTTATTGGAAACCACATGAAAGGCAGTGTGTTTGCTTTTTCCTGCTGTTGTTTTCTTCACACGAAGAGGAGAGCTTTCTCTGAGTCTGGAAGCTATCCACCATGATTTTTTTTTTTTTAAAAACTGCGGTTCAGGCCCATCTCGAAGAGAAAGGAGGCTTTATGTGTATTTCAGCTACACAGAAAGCCACCCTTCATGGATGCCAGCACCTATCTAGGCTTCGTCCTCCTCTGTTGCTGTACTTTACAGCTGAGTAGGACGGCGGTCTCGGTTCTGCTCCTGTCCCGGTACTTTCTCAGAAGCTTAGGGTATTATAGGAAGTGTAGTTATTTCAGGGTTCCCTAACTATATAGCTCAATGAACAGCAAAACTGCGCTTCTCATAATACCCTCAGCCTCCCAGGAAGGACTGGGGCAAGAAGTGGGCCTCAGGCAGCCTACTGCCCTACTCAGCTGGGCAGTGGCAGAGCAAGTAAGTTAGATGGTGGGACCCATCAGGGGGAGATGAAGCAACATGAAACACCAAAGATGAAAAAGTTCAGCATTTCACTTCACTTCATGGAAGTGTGGTTTCCTGAAGTGCCCAAGAAATAAACCAGGAACCAGCCCAGTTTGTGGGGTCGTTTTTTTTTTTTTTTTTTTGGTTCATGATTCATTTCGTGCCCATCTCTACTGCCAAATCATTCTCGCAAAACGTGTTCCTTGAGAGGTAACTAGGACGGTTAAAACAGTTTGACAGCTGTACATTTATAGGATATTTTCCAAGGTGTGTGAAAGCTATACATGAGAATTTCATTTCAGAAGCATGCTTTCACCTCAGGAAAACAGTAGCTCTCACTTGTGCAGCTGAATCACATTGCAGTGGAGACGCACCACTTTAAGTCTCTCCTGAACTGCAGTTTGCCTCAGATACATCTCCTGTTTGTCTGAAGGTCGATTGCGAAACAAGAGTGCTTCTGAGCGTATGCAGTGTCATTTCCTCAGCAATCACTTCAGTCGCCATATATGTAAATAAAAGAATATGGCTCTTGAAAACCTATTGTTTGGCTAGAGTTTGTAACAGGGGTCGGGAGAGCACTGTTCATACATGGTCATCTCTTGATTACCTTTAACAGTGTTTCATACTGTAATGGCCACTTACATCTTATATCTAACGGCTGGATAGCTCAGTGGTTTAAGGCAGAAGTTGGGAGTTCAATTCCCCACTGTGCCTCCTTGACAGGGGTTAGACTTGATAATCCATAGGTCCCTTCCAGCTCTGCAGTTCTTAGATCATTATTATTATTATTTTAAAAAGAGGAAATGAATGGCTAGAAAGGAAATCAAGAGAATACGATCCATATGCTGATTTATATTTGCAGCTGCAAAGTTAGAAATTATTTATGATTGTAACAGAATTAGAATGCTTCCTCCATAAGTGGGAGAATCAGGCACCACCTTTTTTAGTTTGCTATCCAGATGCTCAGTGTGAATTGGAAATGCCAGGGTATCAGATCTTTCATCCGTTGGTTCCTCGTCTTTAAATCAGATGGCTGGGTAGCTCTGAGTTGCAGTACCAAAGTCAGGTGTCAGGAGTTAAAATCTTCACTCTACCAACCTGGAGAAGAGCTAGCAGAAGAAGGGATTGGCAAACCGCTTCTGAGTATACCTAGAAAACTATGGAAAGTGTTGTCATAAGTTAAAATCAAACCAATAGCACGTAATTATTGTTATTATACTTAGATCAGAATTTGAAGGGATAGTTCTTCAGGCAAGATACCGTTAAAAGAAGGAATTGTCTTGTAGCAGTCTATGAATGGAAGATGTGTCCCCTATAAGGAAATATTTGGACCCGTAATTCACACTGAAGTGATACATTGTATTCCTAGCTCCATCTCGTTTGTGCCACTTCCTCTGAATGGCCCACAACCCCTTTTCTTTTAACCTCTTGTGTTTCCTTTCCAGCTCCTCGTCCTTGTGTCTTCCCATTTATATATAAGCAGAAAAGCTACTCTTCTTGCACCAAAGATGGTGCGATTGATCTGAAGCTGTGGTGTGCCACAACGGCAAATTTTGACAGGGATCGTCAATGGAAGCATTGTGCTCCTTACGGTGAGAGATGTTGAATGTCATTGAAATTGATTCTTCTGAACAATACATTGCTCTACAACGGGCATGAATCAGGAAAACATGTGATTTGTTTTGATTTGTGATTCATCAAGGTTGATGAATTATGAATTACACATTTATGATTTTTTTTCTAGTGACAAATTGATTTGTCAATTTGTTTTTGAATTTAAAATGCTATAAAACAGCCTTCCAAGCACGTAGAGACACCAAATTCACAGGAAAGCTTCTCCGACTCTCCTCTACAAGGCCTGCAAAGTTGGTGAACTTTGGGTCTTGGACATCTGAGGACAAGGAGGATCCCCAAAAGAAAGTTCTCCCCAGGCACCTAGAGACACCAAAATCACAGAGAAGCTTCTAGTTACTCTCCTCTACAGTTCTTCCATGTTTTGTGAACATTGGGTTTCATATCTCCAAGTTCTATATCCACAAAGCAGGATCCCCCAGGAAAGTGCCCTCTAGCAGGCATTCCTGCATTTTTGTTGTCCATAGACGCTTTGGGTGGCTATTTTATAGCCAAATAACTCAATGAATCAAAAGTCACTAAAAATTTGTTGGTTTGTATTCATTGGAGGCATCGTTTCATAGGAATATTAATCGATGAATTAGCAGTTTTTGAATGAATTTGGTGATTCATTTTAAAAATCTGTGCTCATCTCTAGTATGAACTGGGTTTGGGCTATCTTATTGTTGGACCCATGTATGAGTTTATCAATTGCTGCAAGGTAGATCATCACTTATGTAAATCTCATTGATTTTGGAATTAGCAATAGGATACTGGCCTTTGTGACCTTTTCTGTTAAATGAGTACATTTGTTCTAGCTTGTTTGTGAATGGTGTGTGTGTGTTTGTGTGTGTGAGGGAGAAAGAAGGCGTGTTCTCCACTCTTTTTACATGGTGTCCTTGCCCTCTGCTGGCACAATGTTCTCCAAGATCCAGACCCAATGTGAATCTTAGGCTGAAAAAAAAGGGCTCGTACTGAAAGCTTCTAAGTAATGAGTCACAAATAAGGCAGTAACCAGTGATTACTTAGCTTTTGTGTGTGTGTGTTAACAATGCTGTAGGAAGTGAAGGTGTTCTCTTTTAGATGTTTGGTTTAACTTCTGGAATCGCAGCCCTGAAACGGAAATCAGCACATCTGCAGATTTCATCCCCTGCAGGAAAGGGCTTTCTGGTGATTTATCAGCACCATTGGATTCCTCTTGCCTTCCTGCTTCCTGTGGTTGATATATAAAAGAACAAAGGAAGCTCCTGCAGTTTTTTCCTGGGAGGTGTAGTTTTTCAAGAGGAGTCCTCTGTAGATCCTCATGGGAGATTCATCTGTGCTTATGTTTGAATGGAAATAATTCACATATTTTTCACTCTATTTTTTTCCTGAATGTCAAAAACAGATGAACAGTTGGCACAATGAAAGGGAGCAGGCAAATACAAGGCTGGGATAGAACTTCCTGAAACTTTGAAAGTTCTGCCCTGATTGTGCTCAAGACACAGTTATCCTTTCACAGGATCACAGAAAATTGTTTATCCAAAACAGTCTCCGAAGAAGTGAAATAATATATTCCTATTTGTATAGCAGCATCTCTTTCTCTCTCTTTCCAGAATATGGAGGTAATTCTGGTGGGCAAAATTGCACCTTTCCCTTTGCCTACAAGAAACGGACATTCTATACCTGCACCAGTGAAGATGCGTTGTACGGGAGGTTCTGGTGTGCCACTACGGGGAGCTACGATAAAGATAGGAGATGGAGCTACTGTGCTGACACCAGTAAGAATCTTAGAGGGGCTTAAATGAAGAAATGGGTTGAGATTGGTCAAGGAGATTCTTGGAACACTGAGACTGCAGGAGAAAGAAGGTCTGGGTTTCTGAGTGGGTGACAGCAGTATGTATTCAGCAGAAAGGCTCTGCAGTTGCAGAACAAGTGTCACATAGAACTTTGGGAGATGGTGATGGTGAAAGGTGCATTGAAAGAATATAGGACCTTCAGACCTAGAGTCCAAGGTGCTGTTCCTTGTAGAAACATCCATGAATTCATTCTGGCTAATGTTTCTGTGAAGTTTACCCAATTTTCATGGCCTACAATGTCTGCAGGCTAAATGCAATTTAGATGGAGCCTTTCTGACAGATGCCTGTCAAGTTGTGCCTGTCTGAAAGATGTACATAGAAAAACTAATGATGCAGTTGTAGCAAATTTCATGTTCCTTAGGAGCAGGTCCATTTTAAAAAGGGTTTTTAAATTGCCCATTAAAGACTAGATAAATATTTTGCATTCCATTCCAATGCAAATGGATCACAATGCTGTGTGTTGAGAAAGCCCCTTTCCCCAAGGACTGCAAGGATTGCAGCTAAACAGAAGGGAATGGGAAATCCGATGGGGCAGATGACATAATTGTCCGCATTAATCAAAAAGTCTCAGCACTGTGACCCCATGCACCCTGGATCCACTACACCGGTGCATCATTTCCCTGCTTGAATGTTCCCTTTGAAAAATTCTTTTAGTCCCTCTAGGAAGGTAAAGCAGGAATAATACAGATTCCCATCCTTACTCCTAAAGTCAGTGGATTTATTGACAGATATGGCAGAGGGAAATCGGCCTCCCCCAAGGGACTAAACATTCTGCCTTTACTTCCTGATGTCACTGTTTTACAAAATTTCACTGCCCCACCTCCTTGCTTTAAAAAAACATGTTTGGAGATCTAAGAATAAAGTTCATGTATAGCTTGGCCTGGGAAGATCTTGAAAGTATTTGTCGTAAAAGAACAACTCTCTGACACAGGGACTCTCTCATGTATTCCTCTGCGTCTAGGATTAGCTGCAAATTCTCAAGGGCCTTGTGTTTTTCCTTTCATCTACAACTTCAAGTCCTACTCAACTTGCACAACAGACGGAGAACCTTCTGGGCGGCTCTGGTGTTCTCTCAGCAGCAACTATGATATAGATTCCAAGCGGGCATATTGTGACCTCTCAGGTAAGGGTTAAAATGGGGGAGAAAAGGCCCTGCTCCCTCAAAAATCTGCTTTGGAAGAGTTGATGTAGAGATGGGAAGAGCAGGATGATACAGCATGGTGGGGTAATATGATGTCCTAAAAAGAGAATTCATTCTGTAGTGACAAGGTTTGGAATTATAGCTACACAGAACTCCAGGAAGCATGAACAGACATTCTTCCTCTTCCCTCCAAAATAGAAGCCAATTTTCTGAGTCCTCAAAGTTGCAACAGTGGTTTTCCCATGCAGTTCTTCCCGGAGTGTTGTGAGCTCTGTGTGTTTCACATCACGGTATCCGTCTGCACAACCAAGTCCAACAGATCAATATGGCTGTGGGAATATTTTTATGTTGAAGTTAACTTGAGCACACACTACATTTGCGTAGGATGCATGAGCAGTAGGTTTCTTGTTCAAGTTTTGGATCCATGTAGAGTTCTGTAGAGTTTAAGGCTGGCTCAACAGAACTAAATTGCCCCTGGACCATCATCATCACTCCTCTAGCTGCCTAAGTCCACCAATCCATTTTATTAATGCTTTTGACGTGCTGCCAAGTTGCTTCTGACTTATGACAACCCTATGAAGTAATGATCTCCAAAAGGTCCCCGTTGGGTCTTGCAGACAAAAGACTATGGCTGTCTTTAGTCAACACCACCTCATGCTTGGTTTTCCTTTTTTCCTATGGCCTCCAACTTTTCCTAGCATTATTGTCTTTCCAATGAGTGTTCTCATGATACCTCTGTATTACAATAGTTTCTATTTAGTACTTGTATCTTCTAGGGAGACTTCAGACTTGATTTGATCTCAAACCCATTTATTTAGGGTTTTTTTTGGTGGTCCATATTTTCTATAAAGTGCTCCTTCAACACCACATTTTCAATTCATTGTTTTTACCTCTAGCAACCTTCCTCACACTCCAGCTTTCATATCTTACAGCACCCCTTAAACTTATTCTACTTCTCCCTCTGTATATCCTCTTCAGAATCTCGTCCTTGCATTTTTCCCTTCACTTACAAGTCGAAATCCTACTCGGCATGTACCACAGAGGGATCTGCTGAAGGACAATTGTGGTGTGCCACAACAGCTAACTATGACAAAGACAGTAAATGGAAACTGTGTTCCCTTCAAGGTAAGGTATAAGATGGCGGCAAAAAACTGCTCTGATATTTCTTCTTATTGTTGTTGTTGTTATGTGCTGTCAGGTCACCTCTGACTCAGGGCAACCCTACGAATGGAGATATTCCCTATTTGGATATCATTATTATGTCCTTCCTGCAAAATCTACAAGTCTCATTATTTCCTCTTGCCTACTATATCTGTATACTGCTGCTTGCTGTTTAACATGGCCGTCCCTGTTGTTAGGCAGAGTGAGGCATTGGCTTTAAGCAGCAGGGTGTTGGGACATAACAGCAGACTCTTGGAAGAGAGAATTGTGTGTCATTCAACCTGCTGTTCAAATGCAATAACTGAAGAAAGACTAAACTGCCAATCCTGTCAGCTTCAGCACTTGGAACTGGAGGGAGCGCCATCCTGTCCTTTGCCTCAGGCTCCAACACATGTTGGGCCAGCCCTCATAGTTACAAATAATTACCTGGTATATATATTACAGGACTGTACAGGAGATGTCATTCATGTGAGATGGAAGAATGGCATGACCCCACCATTTATTCTGTTCTTATCTTCTTGTATGAGTGAAGCTCTGTTTCCAGTTACACAAATGTACTCCTTATCTGTTTGCTTCCAATTGTTTGCTTGCTCCTTGTCTTTCTTCTTCCCTGACCATTGCTCACCTCAGAATCTTGCAGTTATGGGGGTCTCTCCTCTTTTGAGATGGTCGAGAGACCAATCCCTCTTTTTTATTCTTTTTCTTACTCTTCTGACTTTAACTGATTATCAAATGTTTTTCTACTTAGGTTACTTGTAGAATGCTTTTTTTTCTTTATATACAAGGGGCTGGTGAGAACAAAGGACTGGGCGGAAGCTGGGATTTCTGCTACTTCCTCTGATGTTTCCCCTGTGCAGCAGGAGTTGTTTTTACAGTGGTACCTCGACTTGAGAACATCCCTACATAAGAATGATTCGAGTTAAGAACAGCTCCGTTGACAAAACTTGCTTCGTCTTGAGAACGGAGCCTTGACTTAAGAACCAAACCCTCCCTTTCCTGCCCTTTTTTTGACCCAAGTTCACCTTAGGTCAAAAGAAGAATTTTTAAAAAATAATTGGCCCCCTAGTGGTAGATATGGATTAACCTGCTTTGCATTAGTTCCTATGGGAACTAATGCTTCGACTTAAGAACAGCGCCTCGACTTAAGAACGAAAAACAGCAGATACGGATTAAATGTTTTTCAATGCATTCCTATGGGAAATGGCGCTTCAATTTAAGAATGTTTCAATTTAAGAACGCAGTCCCAATACGGATTAAGTTCTTAAGTAGAGGTACCACTGTTGTACTTGTGTTCTGCTAACCACAAAAGGGAATTACCAAATTTCCACAATATATATTCTATTCTCTGTCCCAGAACTAAGACATCATGCTTTCAAATACTAGCTGCTGGGGAAGAAGGCAGGAAATGTCCCTTACATCAGTAGTCTCCAACCTTGGGCCTTCAGATGTCTTTGGACTTCAACTCCCAGAAATCCTGGCCAGCAGAAGTGGTAGTGAAGGCTTCTGGGAGTTGTGGTCCAAAAACATCTGGAGGCCCAAGGTTGGGGACCATTGCCTTACATCATTCTTTGAGCTTCCCAGGGACACCTGCACATCCACTTTAGACTACATAGACCTTTGGTGTGATCCATCAAGATTGTTTTCATATTCTGACATATCTTCTTGTTCCTTACATCCACAGAATATGAAGGAAGTTCCAAAGGGGGACCCTGTGTTTTCCCTTTTGTTGCAGAAAAACAGACATTCTACACCTGTACCAATGTACCTGCTAAGAACCAGAGGTACTGGTGTTCTACCACGGGAAGCTATGACAAGGACAAGAAATGGAGCTACTGTGCCGATACAAGTAAGATCACTGGAGCCTGGTACACCTGGACCAGGTATTCGTTTGTTGGGTAGGGCTACAAAAACGTCAATTAGACAATCTTTTGTTGTGCCTGGATTGAGCTACAAAGGAGAACTATCCTCTATTCATTACCAAAAGTCATTGCTGAGGCTATTCAATAGAGAAAACACAGCTGTGCCTGCACTGTGCATAAATCCAGCATCAAAACCTACTGAATATCAGTATTTCATCAGTGGCTACTCTGGGTGAAATTAGATTTAAAAAATTGCAGTGGATTGTGTTGGAAAAGCTCACTACCAACGTGTTATCTTAAAAGTGACCCTCTAAAGTGACCCGTCTGTTTGCTCGCGGACACACCAACCCACTCCAAAAACAGAGCACCCCTGCTGCTTGACCAAATAAACTACCCTGTTTCCCAGAAAATAAAACCTAACCTGAAAATAAGCCCTAGTATGATTTTTCAGGATGCTCATAATATAAGTCCTACCCCCAAATTAAGCCCTAGTTAAGTGAAACCCCGCCCTCCACTATTGTGCAGCAACCAGAAGAAGATGACGTGACTGTATTTGAATAAATGTAGATTGTTGTACATGAAAAAATAAAATAAAACATCCCTGAAAAATAAACCCTACTGCATTTTTTTGGAACAAAAATTAATATAAGACTCTGTCTTATTTTCGGGGAAACATGGTAGAAGAGGGGAAGAAGCAGGGGTAGGCTGGTTTGCAATCTGCAGTGTGTTGTCTGGTTGCTGGCAAATGGAGAGAACCAGACCATGGTGTCAGCCCTCCAAAATGCAGTCTAAAATCCTGCCAAATCACACATTTACTTCTAATGGACATAATACATTTGTTCTAGCTTTAATCCTACTTTATAGGAGCTGTCCAGGGTGCTAAACCCTCTCCCTGAAATATAAACCGGAGGCAATATAAAGCAATGTGAGGGAACCTTCACTCATTTTGTCCGGCAACAACAGGAGGGATGTGATTGGCTGGAAGACGTCAGAAGGACAACCAATCCTGAGGAGCCTGAAAGGGATATAAAAACAACAGCTGGAGGTTTTTCAGAGGAGTTAACCAGAAGGAGTTAGATTGTGTGTAAGGACAGGAGTTGGTGTTCCAGGGAGCTGTAGAATATAATTATTTTGTTATCAGGAAGAGCTGGTTCTGGCATGGGAAAGTTGACACTAATAATACATATAACTTCAAGCTTAAGTAGGTGCCTTTTAACCGTTGTGCTCTTTAAATAAATAACATTTTCAGCTTAAAAACCACTTAGCTCTAATGATTTGAGCTTAGGGCATCTATGGAAAGGAGAGAACAATTTAAAGGGGATTAGCCAGATTGGGCTGGTCACAACCATCAAAATCCTTTCATCTGCAGCACAATGTTGCAGAAACTGAGGACAGCCCTGCATTCAAGGAGGAAGGTGGAACCAGAATAGGGGGAAAGCAGAAGGCCTGGAAAGGAGACATGTGAAGAATTCTGTTCCATGATCTGGTTCCATTTATCAGAATCCCACTTATATTTTCCATATGCTTTTTTCTGTAATCTTTACATTTATGTATGCCTTTTTCCCTAATGGATTAATTTGTTCACATGGTCCCTGTTGAGTACAGTGTGTTTGACTGAATTTTTCAATGGTATACACTTTAGCCATTCACATTATAAAAATGGATGCACTCTTTCCTGTTTGCGAGCATTCCTGCAGGCTTTACAAAGGCACACTTCTTTGAGATGTGGTTTATTCCTCCCTCCAACAAATCTTGAGGTTGGGAAATTGTTAATTTCAAGGAGACTCTGAAAATGACCAAAATTATTTTCTATTCCTACCACAAAGTCACAAGACGGGGTAAAAAAGACATAGTGGGCCAGACATTTAGATTATGGAAGTCGTAGCTCAATCCATTTGGAGAGTGTCAAATAGAAGAGGGCCTCCTGATCATCTTTGAATTTAAAACTCCCAGAAGCTTTCTCCGCTAGCTGTGTTGGTCAAGATTTCTGGGAGTTGCAGTCTGATAACATCTGGGGACCAATGGCTGAGAACCACTGAATTAGAGGAAAACTGAGATTGACAGTAATGACCTACAGCAGTGGTCCCCAACCTTGGGCCTCCAGATGTTCTTGGACTAAAACTCCCAGAAGCCTTCACCACCACCTCTGCTGGCCAGGATTTCTGGGAGCTGAAGTCCAAGAACATCTGGAGGCCCAAGGTTGGGGACCACTGACCTACAGTGAAACCATGGCTTTACTGCGTGTGTTGGTATGCTCCCTTTTCCAGGATTAGATGCAAGCCCCAAGGGACCATGTGTCTTCCCTTTTATCTACAACGGCACATCCTACTCAACTTGCACAAAAGATGGGGAATCCAAAGGAAGGTTGTGGTGCTCTCTCACAAACAACTATGATGTGGATCTCAGGCGAACATACTGTGATCCGTCAGGTAAGAAAAATATAAAGTATATAGGAGGGTTATTCAATACAAGTTGGTATGATCAAGGAATGCAGTGGTGGAAGAGCAGATTCACATGACTTTTGGATTCTGTTGTGGTGAAGCTGCATGTGGCATGAAATAATAATCTTAGACCTGCAGAGCTGGAAGGGACCCTATGGATCATCAAGTCCAGACCCCTGTCAAGGAGGCACAGTGGGGGAATCAAACTCCCAGCCTCTGGCTCCACAGCTAGAGACCTAAACCACTGAGCTATAAATATGGAGCACACAGGTAAACATCCTTCCCCACGCTCCCAAAGCAAGCGTGTTGTTGTGGACCAGGACTTGTTGGCATGAGCAGAACCTCCTTATCAACCACGGCCTTGCTTCAATTCACCCTTTGCTGTTTGGAAACTGCACAAGAATTGGAAAACCCTTCCACTGGCACCAGTGCAGAGGGGCTTTTCTTTTTCTTTTTAAAAAGTTCCATGAGAGCACGAGATTACGGAAGGATAACTATTGGAGGATGGTTTGTGTCTCATCTAACCAATGTCCATGGTCTTGGTCTAGATCAATGGCACCTTGTGTATTTATGTTGGACCCAAGTTTGGAAATGGTTGTTGTGGATTTTTTGGGCCGTGTTCTGAAGGTTGTTCTTCCTAATGTTTTGCCAGTCTCTGTGGCCAGCATCTTCAGAGGACAGGAATCAGAACTCTGTCTGTGCTCTGGTGAGACTGGCGAAATGTTAGGAATAACAACCTTCAGAACATGGCCAAAGAGCCTAAAAAACCCACAACAACCATCAGATCCCAGCCATGAAAGACTTCGGGAATACAAGTTTGGAAAATTACTTTTAATACAAATAACTGCAATGATGTACTGCAGCTATCCATAATTGAACATTCCCTTATTTAAGTTTTGTTGTAAAATGTCACTGACAGTCAAAACAAATAAGCTTGGACTAGATAGACAAATACCTTGATCAGCTGTAAATCAACCTTTCGGTTCCTAAGCACATTATTCTTTGTTGGAAGGAAAGCAGTTTATGCTTGTATAGATGATGGTTGTGCCACTAGGGGGCAATAGAGACAAAACTATTCAGAGTTTCCTGCAGTAGCTCCTCTTTATATGTGGCTTCTTTGTCTCCAAAACTAATATGCTAATGCAGTGGTTCTGAATCTTGGTTCCCCAGATGTTCTTAGACTACAACTCCCAGAATTTCTGGCTGGCACAGCTATTGGTGAAGGCTTCCAGGAATTTTAGTCCAAGGTCATCTTCTGGGATTGGGTATCATTGCTCTTCACTTCCTCCCATATCTCTTGTTTTCTCCTTTGCTGTGTCACAGACCCCCTTAACAAATAATTATTACTGTACTTTTCTTTAATAAATCATTTTACTGAAGACAGCTCTTTACTTCAGATGTCAGCTTGCATTCTCTATTTCTTTGCACTGTTCGTTTAAGAAGACCCTCTTGTCTCTCCTTGCTGTTCTTTGGAAGTCTGCATTCAATTTTCTGTAACTTTCCCTATCTCCCTTGCATTTTGTTTCCCTTCTCTTCTCTGCTCTTTGTAAGGCCTTGTTGGACAGCCTCTTGCATTTCCTTTTCTTTGGGATGGTTTTTGTTGCTGCCTCCTGTACAATGTTACGAGCCTCCATCCATAGTTCTTCAGGCACTCTGTTCACCAAATCGAGTTCCTTAAATCTGTTATTCTCTTCCACTGTGTATTCATAAGGGATTTGGTTTAGATTATACATGACTAGCCCAGTGGTTTTTCCTACTTTCTTCAGTTTAAGCTTGAATTTTGCTATAAGAAGTTGATGATCAGAGCCACAATCAGCTCCAGGTCTTGTTTTTTCTGACTGTATAGAGCTTCTCCATATTTGGCTGCAGAGAACATAATCAATCTGATTTCGGTATTGCCCATCTGGTGATGTCCATGTGTAGAGTCGCCTCTTGTGTTGTTGGAAAAGAGTGTTTGTGATGATCCAGTGCCCTATAATGAGAAGAATTTTTTTCTTTGGGGTCAGTTCTAGAAAGTGCTGTAAGTGTTCATAGAATTGTTCGATTTCAGGCTCTTCAGCATTGGTGGTTGGTGCATAAACTTGGATGACTGTGATGTTGAAAGGTCTGCCTTGGATTCATATTGAAATCATTCTAGCATTTTTGAGATTGTATCCCAGTACAGTTTTTCCCACTCTTTTGTTGACTATAAGGGCTACTCCATTCCTTTTATGGGATTCTTGCTCACAATAGTAGATATGATTATCACCTGAATTGAATTCTTCCATTCCTGTCCACTTTAGTTCACTGACGCCCAGGATATCAATGTTTATTCTTGCCATCTCCTGTTTGACCACATCCAGCTCCCCAAGGTTCATAGATCTTACATTCCAGGTTCCTATGCAGTATTTTTCTTTGCAGCATCAGACTTTCCTTTCACTTCCAGGCATGTCTGCAGCTGAGCGTCCTTTCAGCTTTGTCCCAATCACTTCATTAGCTCTGAAGCTACTTGTACTTTTCCTCTGTTCTTCCTCAGTAGCATATTGGATGCCTTCCGACTTGAGGGGCTCATCTTCCAGCATCCTATCTTTTAGCCTTTTGTTTCTGTCCATGGAGTTTTCTTGGCAAAGATACGGGAGTGGCTTGCCAGTTCCTGCTGCAGATGGATCACATTTAGTCAGAACTCTCCACTATGACCTGCCCATCTTTGGTGTCCCTGCATGGCATAGCCCATAGCTTCTCTGGATTACTCAAGCCCCTTTGCCACAAAAAGGCATCTTAGGAAATAATAAATAAAAAATGTAGTTTTGTAACTTTGCTGTATGCTGCTTTGGGATCTTTTAGCTAAGTATGAGGATATGCATTTCTGTGTATCCATATTTAATGTGCCATCTTCCTAATTTTTCCCCAACCTTTTCTGTCTTACTCAGAATCCCTTCCTTGTCGTTTCCCTTTCGTTTGGGGAGGGATCTCCTACTCTGAATGCACGAAAGAGGGATCCACTGATGGCCAACTATGGTGTGCCACAACTGCTAACTATGACAAAGATACTAAATGGAAAGCCTGCGCCCTCCAAGGTAGGCAATCTGGTATTTACCAGAGCAAACACTTGACAATCTTGCCCTATTCGTCCTGTAAACTCTTAGCCATTACTGTTTTGCTTCATACTTGCAAAGTCTTAAGAATCGTACAGGTGGTTAATGTGACTGTTTCCTGCCTGGACATCTCTCTAAAATCAATGATCCAGTCAAGGATGGATGGCTACGGCATGTGTCTCCACCTTATTAGTGAAAATGGGGAAACCGAAAATAGCGCTGAAATTCTGTTCAAGTTGGCATAAAGATATGCCTGAAGAAGTATGCTGGATGTTACTCCCAGGCATCTAGTTGTGTCATCAACTGTGTGGTTCACAATTGTGCAGTGGTTCACATGGTTCATGGTTGAACATGCAACATTGACTGCAGAGGTGCTTGGCAGATATTGCTTCCATTTTGCTGCAGCTTTTCTGTTGCTCCCACAGCTTTGTGTCACATGTGCATAACTGTGCAACAGGATTTCAACCTATGTAGCAGTGAGTGGTAAAAGGAGAATCCTGTTGTTGGCACATGGGGTGAATGAAGGCACTTCTAGATGAAGGCACTGGTTATGGGAGCATTCCTGCAGCCATCACCTGGGAGTGAGAAGCACTGCATTAAGTGGGTGAATTTACCTGCTGTTATCTCCATCCAGAGACTGGAGATAACAACAGCGATTCCTCCACATGCCATTGGCCTTCACAATTGGGAAAGTACAGGATGGGGGAACGCAGTGGATTCACTCTTGAGAAAGCAGTGGGGTTTAGAGAAGAAGGTTTTGTATCTCCCAGAAACTTTGTGAGCTGGTATATCCTCTTCCTTTTTTGAAAATAGAGAACTGTCAGTCAGACACCCAGACAGTTTAGGATATTTTCCCCCATGCTCTTTGAGGAGACCCTGTAGACTTCTGTTGCAAAAGTTGGTTTTCTGGCTTGTCTTTTATGGAATGAGGAAAAAGCCTTTTTGTGCTATTATGGTCTGTTGTCTTCTTCAAAAAAGCTATGACTTGGGTCCAATCTCCCTGTATTATTGTGCTCCACACATCTGCAGAGTATGAAGGAAGCTCTGGAGGCCAGCCTTGTGTTTTCCCCTTTATCTACAAAAACCAGACCTTCTACACCTGCACTAATGAGACCTCAAAGGATGGAAGATTCTGGTGTGCTACAACTGAGAACTATGACAAAGACCAATTGTGGAGCTACTGTGCTGACACAAGTAAGACGAGTGGGGCTGTTATGTCAGCAGACAGTGTTCAGACATCAATTGGGGAAACCTCTAGGTTTTTTTGGTCTGCAAATCCCAGAATCTACTGGTGCCTATGTTGGCTGGGGGTTCTGGAATCCAAGACTACTACCATTACATGAATGGCTGTAAGAAGAAGGTAACATTATTTTTGCAAAGTTCATTACTATATTCCAGACTCAATATCGGAATAGGAGCAAAATGAATTCTGAATTGTCTAGAAGTCCACCCTGAAATGAGAAGTTCCATTCCTCCCACCTACCATGCCAACCTGGTCAAGAACAGAGATGTTCTGAGCAAACTGAAGCCCAAACTCGGGTCTCCATGTGTTGTTGGACTACAACTCCCAGAATGGCCAAAGGTCAGAGATTCTGGGTAATTTAGTCCAACAATATCTGGGATTCCAAATCTAGGAACCATTAACACACAAATCCATTTAGAGAAATGGTTCCCAACCTTGGGTCCCCAGATGTTCTTGGACTACAAGTCTCAGATACTTGGCCATCACAGCTATTGGTGAAAACTTTTGGGAGTTTTAGACCAAGGATATCTGGGGACCCAAGGCTGGGAACCAGTGAACTAGAGGAAAGCTTCTACAGTGCAGAATAGCTCATTGCCTTTCATGGAGACCTACTGCATTAGCAGAAGGAGCTTCTTCCAAGAGTAATGGTTGCATAGGTTGCAAGCCCATGCAGTCTTCTGTATTGGTTTCTGCTGGACTTTAATGCCATCAAATAGAGCAGGAAAATAAGATGTTTTCTGAATGCTACCATTAACTGATAACATGAAATTAAAATTTCAAAAGAGTGATCCATTTCTCTTGGTATCTTCTCATCTCAGCTTCTCCCCAAGAGTAATATTATTTGGTTGCAAATCTACAATACGAAACAATTTTTTTTGAAAAATTCACTTCCTCTGCCACTCTGTGCAGAAGGAGAGGAATTGTTTAATTAACTAATATCCTGAAATGGCTCTTTTATTAAGCCACTTGATGATATTGGCAATTCAACGGAGGAAGGCTTTGGGTTCATTTCCTAGCAATCACATGTGATGGGAATGGACCAAAAGAGAGTGATCCTGGCTGCCGACACACAAAAAAGCAGAAGCCCCTAGCAGGGGCTAGAAAAGTGTGGGTAGACAGGTTGGAGGTGGCTGGGTGGGCTGGTTCTCTCTAGCAAAGACATCATCTGATCATCATCTTTAGGAGTGAGCCAAGCCATCTTGACAGTGGACCAAACAGCAGGCTAAATGCCTGTGTAGTCAGCCTCTTTGTTTGAGAGCAGGATCTTGTCTTAGGCATTGCTAGATTTCTCATTCTTTCTTATTCCTTGCATCCCTTCAAGGATTAGATGCTAAACCCAAAGGGCCATGCACCTTTCCTTTCATCTACAAAAGAAAAACCTACTCAACATGCATAACAGAAGATGAAATCACTGGGAAACCGTGGTGCTCTCTGACCAGTAACTATGATGTGGATCGCAAATGGACATACTGTACTGTGATCACTTAGGTAAATGGAACTGAAGAAAAGAAAGTTCAGGCAGGCCATGTTCATGAGCTTTAGGGTGAAGATTAGAGGATATATATGGGCAGAAAAGGTCTGTTCTAATGGGAATTTTAGAATTTCAGTCATGCCCACTTCTGTTCTGCTCTCCTAGTCCTGTATTATTTGAAAGCTATTTTGGTGGTTGGTGACTATTGTTGAAGTGATTAGTGTTGTGGGAATGTAGTTACCATCTGGAATATGAAAGAACTGGGTACATTTAGCCTGAGCAAAGAAGACTGGGGGAAGATATGATAGCACTTTTCAAATACTTGAAGGGTAGTCATACAGAAGGGGGACAGGATCAGTTCTTTATTATCCCAAAGCACTGGAAATGTAATAATGGGCTCAAGTTACGTACAGGAAGCCAGATTTGGGCTGAACATTACGAAAAACTTCTTAACTGTTAGAGCAGTACAACAATGGAGCCAGTTACCTTGGGAGGTGGTGAGCACTCCAATGCCAGAAGCACTCAAGAGACAACTACCGTATTTTTCTGTTTATAACATGCCCCTGTTTATAAGACCCCACCCACTTTTTTACCCCCAAATTAAGAATTTAGCTTTGAGTATTCAGCCTCTGGGCTCAGAACGTTGGACATTTCGAGTGGCTGTTGAATCTGAGCCTATAAGTTCCACCTCCAAGAGGTGTGTTCCAGTTGTTTGTTCAGCATCAGCTGACATCAGTTCCATAAGGTTTGTGACTGGAGGAAACAAAGGCTCCTGACTGTAGGAAGCTAAGCCTCATGACTGTAGGAAGCTAAGCCTTATGACTGAAGGAAGCCTGTTTACAGAGGCAATGTATGTGCCATTTTGTTGGTAGCTGTCCCCTATGTTGTACCTCCACGATGCCTCACAACTAGCTCCACTCTGGGGACATTCTGGTGGTGGAGAAAGGAATATGCTAGCAGTGACTTCAGTTTTGGGGGTGCTGTGGATCAACTGCAGGTTTTATTCTGCACTTTACAGTGACTATACAAAGTGCTGAACTCTATCCTCAACTTCAATAAGTTTGGTGAAGTGTGGACTAAAGCCTGGAGCAGATCGAGAGCACTCCCAAAATTTCTATGCCCCATTCAAAAGATTTTTCCCCTTCTCCTTAAGAACCCTTTCCTGAAAGCAATTGATTTTCTATCAAATAAAGTGAGAATGGTAACCTACAAATACATGGAAGAAGTGTTCAGCATAGTGCCAGTCACCCCCATTTATTTTGAGTGTTATGGGTCTCTGGCCTCATTGTTCCTTCTCAGTGCCAGCCAAACATGTAACTTATTTTTCTCTCTCTTTCCAGTTAACAAGCCAAAGAATGTCCGATGACTGATTCCAAGTCTGGTATTTCATTCCCAGCATTTGTCCTAACAGATTGCCATCATGGTTCAGCTTCTGCTCATCTTCTTTTTGGATCTCATATGGGCCTTAACCAGCTTCCTTGGATCTCTATCACAGCTGCTACTGAATCTATTTCTATTGCTAAAGAAAGAAATCTACTTAAATCAGCAGCTCTCCTTGATTGCCAGGGAACATTCCTCAGGCTGAACAGGGCTGAACCTTTGAGAAACAACCTCAAAAGTAAATAACTGTAAATAAATTTAATGCAGTGTCTTTTTCTGCATCTGGTTTGTTTCAAGCCCCAATAGCAGAGGCTGCATTTTAGGTGCATGCATTTGTTATGCTTGTTGAAATTTTAGCAATCTTTGTATGCTGCCTTAAAAGTTTTGCCTGGGAGCGACCTTTCTGGGCTGAGGTGACTGTCAATCAGTCCGTCAGGAACCACTTGTTCCTTCTGCACCTGTGATTTTGAAGACAGCCATATCTTTTTGCTTAAGAGTGTGTTCCCCTCCTTTTTTTAAAAAAAGTAATTTAGTTATGTGGTAGTCTGCTGGAAGTTATGTTGTTAGTCATGCAGTTATTAGTCAGTTAAGGTCTGCTCATGTAAGTAGTCATTTTATACAGTATACTATTTTTGTTCTGTTCAGTTTTGTTTTGTTCTGTGAGTAAATGGAACCTTTTATTCTTTCTCTTACCAACATGTCAGAGTGAGTTATTAAGACAGTATGTTTCAGTTGATTAAACAACAGAAAGTGGGGTGTACTCTGGGGAGGCTTGAAGCTAATTCTGTAGGTCCCTGCACTTTCTGTATAGCTAGAGGTTTTTAACCAAAATTCAAACTCTGCCAAGAATGGCTTCACACTTCCCATTTTCTACCAAAAGACATATTTTGATACAGCAAACCCTATTTTCTTCTTATTATTATTTCTTCCCAAAAGGGAAGGGATGACTTTGGGGTGCCAGAAGAGCCATGCTGTGGTATAGGAGGAAGCTCTTGCACTCTTCTGCAGGAACTATAAACTTGTTCAAATCTCTTTTACCGCACGATAAATCCCTGTTTCTTCCTTTAGCTGAAAGGTGAAGAACATGAAGCCTTCTTGAATATGAAGCAGTGAGTTAGGTATTTGCCTGCAGAGCCAGTGTCTGGGAATTCTATTCCTCACTGTGCCTCCCAGGAGTGGATCCAACCTGTGTAGCTTTGGGCAAGCTGCACAGCCCCAGACTGGTCCCTGAAGAAAGGAATGCTACTTTAGTGCTTGAGCAGTAGACGTGGTACTGTATATCTATGAAACTCTATAAAGGATTGCCACAAGCCATGATTGAAGTGATGGCACATGATGATGATGATGATGCTGGCTAGAACTGGTGAGACAACATTTAGAAGGCCATAAGTTCCCCAACGTTGCTCCAGCCTTTGCCTGCTCTCATTTTGCACTGCCACATAGTGATGACTAGCTTAGCTCCTGGGTTTACATCACTTTAATAGCTATGACCTCTATTAAAAATTGCTCAGGATTGAACTAGATGAGACAATCAGTTCCACATTTAGAAGTAGTCCTCCTTAAAATATAAAAACCCCAAAAACCAGCATATTCGTTCAATTCCAAATATGCATCCTCTGCACTTTATTAAATTATTATTAAAATGAACTGGAATGGGGTTCTCATGTGTTCTCACTCATCAGAGTATGCAGAGAAGGACTGGTGGTTGAACTGGAGTAGCTTCTCTGATGCAAGTCCTCTGTGCTCCTTAATTGTGGCAAATCATGTCCGAAAAGGGATCTGGTATAGATAAATAGTATGTAGGTGTGGGTGATGTATGTGACTAGAATGATGTGACTAACTCCATCATCCTACGTGCACTTTCTTCAAGGCAAGGCTCACTTCTTACTCTAGAGTAAATGCACATCGGATTTGCTACAATCCTAGTCGCCAGAAGTAGGCTATACGTGGCCCCAAAGGCTAAGCCTGGCTGTAGCCTCCCAACCTGTGTTGACTTTCAGCTGTTGCTGCAATTGCTCTTTCAAGAAACTGTAAGAGTGTCAACAAACCCAATGCTCTGAAAGGAGCGAATACATACTCAAATCTCCTTCACTTCCTTGTTTCTGTCTGAGGGGAAATAAAAAAGAAACTGGGCCAATCTTCTTCTCGTTATTCCACCCTACAAGCATAACCACAATGCGAAGTTGCCACCTCTGCTCCTCTTCCTTCTCTTGCAACAGGTCATTATGGTATAAGAAGATGCTCTGAAATCTTCCAGGGGAACAGAAGTAGGGATGAGATTTTTGGATTTCTTGGACTACAAATCCCATGGTTCCCCATTCTTGGTGTTCTACCTTCATTTGCAGACCACTCACCGGGGAGAAAAGGCTGAAACTGGAAGGCTTTGGAGCTCAGCTAGGCCTAGGCCCATCTGACTTCCTGTTCAGAAGGAATACTCCCAGCTAGCACTGGGGCAGGAACAGAAAGCTTCAGTAAAGCTAAGCCTCAAAGCTTTCCAGTTTAGGCCTCTGCTTCCAGATCAGTCACATTTAGGTGTTTGTGAGGTGTGTCTAAGTCATCTAGACCAGTGGTCCCTAACCTGGGGCCTCCAGATGTTCTTGGACTTCAACTCCCAGAAATCCTGGCCAGCAGAGTTGGTGAAAGCTTCTGCTAGTCCAAGAATAGCTGGAGGCCCAAGGTTGGGGACCACTGATCTAGAGCTCCCATGATGGGGAATTATGGGATATGTAGTCAAAGAAATCCAAAAATCCCACCCTAAACACAAGTATAGCATTTGCCATTTAATTTTGGCAATGGCTGAAAAGTTAACGCAATGACAGGAGAACAATGAGCCCCTTTAAAGATAGCAGGCAAATAAATAAAGTCCTCCCCTATGGGGAAAAAAAGCAGTTTCTGTTCTGCCCATTTAGTTCCATGTTAAGTGCAAACTCAGGGGGATTTGGTTTTGAATAGATGTGCATAGAATCGTGCCAGCTGAGAACACTTCCTTCATAGTTTCATACCTGGTCTTTATGATAATACTTGAGAGACCCTGGAGGAGGATGAAAAACTGAACATCTTCCAAAAAAGCAATTAATATCAGATCTTTTAACATACCCAGCATTTATCATGCCATGACAAATACACACTTTCAACAGTACATGTCCATTGTCACAGAAATACTGTCACAGGCATTCAAAGCTAAGTTATGTAAGAGATCTAGTTCTGGAACCAGGATCTTTATGGATGGGTGTATTCAGAAAGAATTTCCAAGATTCTCACATAAACATGCATTAGAAAGAATTATTTTGGTAGAACCTTTTAGTTGTTGTTGTTTAGTCATTAAGTTGTGTCCGACTTTTCGTGACCCCATGGACCAGAGCATGCCAGGCCAGATAGAACCTTAGGTAAAGGTCCCCCATGACATTTAGTCTAGTCGTGTCCGACTCTAGGGCATGGTGCTCATCCCCGTCTCCAAGCCGTAGAGCCAGTGTTTGTCTGAAGACAGTTTCTGTGGTCACGTGGCCAGCGTGACTAGATATGGAACGCCATTACCTTCCCACCAAGGTGGTACCTATTTATCTACTCACATTTTTACATGCTTTCAAACTGCTAGGTTGGCAGGAGCTGGGACAAGTGACGAGAGCTCACTCCATCATGTGGATTCGATCTTACGACTGCTGGTCTTCCGACCTTGCAGCACAGAGGCTTCTGTGGTTTAACCCACAGCGCCACCACATCCTGAGGTAGAACCTTAGCTTGTCATAAATTAATGTGGCAAGCAAGGTAGAACAGATACCCAGCTCCAACCGCAAAGCAGCTATCAGGCCAACCAGCCAAATAAATAAAATAGCACAAAACAGTATTGAAAATATCCTGTAGACTCTAACAGGGAAAGTAAATAAACCCTAGAAGACTATATCTCTCCAACCATCTAACTTTTCTAACTAATAAAAGCAGATTTCAAAGAAGTTACTATGTTAGTCTGTGTGATTGTATCAGACAACAACAATAATAACAAAGAGAGAGAGACAAAAATGTTGTGGCACCTTTAAGGCTAAATGCTTAGATTTTAACGTGAGCTTTTGTGGATCAAGTCCACTTGCTCAAACATAAGAGTGAGGCTATATGGCGGTCATATTTATGCATGGCCCATGACCAAGTGGGATTACAAATAATGGACAAGGTAAAAGTATTTCGTTAGTAATGGAATAAGCTTATCAGGCCATGAATAATTTTAGTTATCAGTCTACAAGGTAACAATAACATAGTTGACATGAGTGGCAAACTGTGGGAATCAGTGTAGGATTTCACAATTGGTAATGGCTTAAATATCCTTGATGATATTCAACCCTTTAAAAGGACTGAATATTTAAAAGGACTAAAAATCAATATACATTTTTTAAAACATGTGGTGAAAAAATAATAAAAAAATAAGAGGAATATGAAATACTTTAAAAACACCGTAACACATACAGAAAGTGTTTTCCCCCAACTGTGTACTTTCTGTATCTGTAAAGATTAAATATTGTTGAGATGTACAAAGAAGTCTGGCTTTCATTTTCTGCTGATATTTTACAATATGTATATATCACAATAAAGTTGAAACAGTTCATTGAGAGTTGATTATGGGAATTCCTTGAAAGCTTTAAAGTATGAATCCCTTTAAAAGACCTTAAGTTGGATTCAAATTTAGTTGGGTTCAAAGGGAGATGATGGGTGGGTTCTGAGTCACGACTCACGAGCCAAGTCCAAGTCACTGAAAACAACAGCAACCCCCAAGTTGAGTTACTGGTGCAACTTAAGTCTGACTTGACAGCAAGTCCTGTGACTTGAGTCCCTGGTGGACTCCCTGTCATATGCTGATTCTCACATTATGTATGAGATTGGTCATACAATAGGAAGCCTGTCAGAGAAGGGTGGATTATTATGTGACTTCTCTTCCATGTTTAAGCAATAGGATACTAACCAATAGGATTGAATATATATCTGACCCAGTACATTTTGTGTTACCAATCACTGAGAAACAATATTAAGTTTTACTATTTATTACCTGTGAGTTAAAAGGTGTTACACTTTGCAAGCAAAAATGTGTGCTTCTGATTGATTTTGGAAACGCTGTTTCGAAAAGTCTCCGTCAATGTCTACAACTGCACCTCTTACGTATTTATCTATGTGTTGTAGTGCTAGCCTCTACCAAGAAGTAAAAACTATGAGATGGAGCCACACTAACAGTAGAAAGCTATACAGTGTGTCCACAGATTATGTGGAACCTTGTTCAACACAGGGGCCATTAAATCTCACAGAGGCTCTTAAGAGGTTGCCACATGGGAGTGGACATGGCAAGAGGAGAGAATCAAACATACCACATATTCTAGTTTAAAGCTGTTTTCACTGTAATTAAGCTTTAGGAAAGATATTCAGCTTTTGGAACGGGATAAATTAATACTGCACACAAGCTGGAATGCCACCAATTCCATTGGAAAAGCAGCATGGTAATCTAAGGCAGTGGTTCCCAAATTGTGGTCCACAGATGTTCTTGGACTGCAGTTCCCAGAAGCCTCCACCACGTTCTGTGCTGGCCAGGATTTCTGGGGGTTGCAGTCCAAGAACATCTGGAGATCCCAGTTTGAGAACCACCAAGCTAGGATATGCACAGAAGGCCAGACTGGAACCTTACAAGGGACACACTGAGCCCCAAGAATTGAAGTTGTGAAAAAATATTGTCAGTACACAGCATCCATTCAGTGCATTTGGCTAAAACTACAAGAGTTCTCAAAATGTGGGCTTGGCCATGGGACACCAGAATGGGATATGCAAAAACCAGGGCGCCTTAGGAATCTGAGACATGCTTTTGGGAAAAGTTTCAAAGTTCATCACTGAGGACTTTCCAAGAACCATACTGTGTGCATAGAAATTGTCCTTCTCCCAAACTGTGTCTTCCACATGTATTGCAGCACAACGTCTAATTTTCCCCAGCCAGCATGTCTTGCATAATTTGGACAGGAAGTCACTTGGGTAAGTCTCTTGCTTTGTGACAACAACAACAAGAACAGACCCTTTGTGTAGTTTTAGGAAGAGGCTATTGGTATCACAACTCACTTTCAGAGCCGGGATCAGATATTTTGCAGCCTAAGTTGGAGGAGCAAATGGTATCCAAGACTAGGACAAGAATTCAGATCAAATTAAACATCAGTTTGCTGCTCTTTGATGCTTTCAAAGTAGCTGCCTGCTCTGGCTGCCTCATTCTACCTATTAGGAGAGCCAGTCCCATATAGCTAGAGGCAGTGTAAAATTGATATTGCAGTCCACTGAACCTCACATGCCACAACAGACCCATTTGTCTGAGGAACAAGTCATGGATGTTGAGCAAGGAATGATGATGGGGAAGCAACAAAGTTCAGAAATGGACCTCAAATTTAGGAAGAAAGAAAAAGATAGTGGTTGTTGTGGGTTTTTCGGGCTCTTTGGCCGTGTTCTGAAGGTTGTTCTTCCTAACGTTTCGCCAGTCTCTGTGGCCGTCATCTTCAGAGGACAGCCCTCTGTGCTCTGGTGTAGTTTGCTTGGGAGTCAAAAAGAAAACAAAACACACATCACTCCCAAGTGAACTACACCAGAGCACAGAGGGCTGTCCTCTGAAGATGCCGGCCACAGAGAATGGCGAAACGTTAGGAAGAACAACCTTCAGAACACGACCAAAGAGTCCGAAAAACCCACAACAACCATTAGATCCCGGCCGTGAAAGCCTTTGATAATACAAGAAAAAGGTAGTTAGCCTGAGTCATTAACCTCTGCAAAGACATCAAGTTCTTTTATGGGTACTCTGAAGTTGTTCAGTAAGATGAAAGTCTAAGCAGAAGACCGTTTTTCTCAAGACTTGTGTTAAAAGGGTAGTAGGAATCATGTGGACAAAATTTCTGCTATTTGCACATGTTCTTTTGCCTCATTAGACAGTCTTTTGGTGTTCCGGAGATACTGTAATTGCAAAAAGATTACCAGTTGATTGCCTTGGGGAAATGGCTTTTGTTCTCTTTGCCAAGACTGACAAGCCTGAGTGAAAGAGCGAATTTGTGGGGCAAGTTCCTTGTAAGAATTTAACTCTTCCTTCCCAAAATGCACATTCCTGTGAGAGATGGAAGTTTTGAACAACAGTTATGAACATCTTCTATTTGTCTTGAAACCTCCAAGTTTCTGAGCTGAGACTTCATCCATCTTCCAAAACCCTTGTTTCCCTCATAATATCTCACCTAGTTTAAGAAGTAATTTCCCTTTTACGTATGGGCAAGAATTACAGTTCTCTTACCTTTTGATAAGTGGTTACTTAAAGGATAGGACATTAAAAGATAAATGTGGAAGGAACCAGAACTGATCTCTTTATTTGTTTGGGCAAAGGGTATTGGTTGATTAATTCTATAAAGTCTGAATTTATATTCCCGTATTTCTTAGGAAAGTATTGCCACCTTGAGTTCTTTTGAGGAGAAGGGCAGGGTAGAAATATTTAAAATAAAATAAATAAATAAATAAATAAATATAGCTGAGTTCAAGGCTGGTGGGAAAAAAGCAAACATTCCCATTGGCCAAAGGAATGACAGAACTTTCTCTTGATTGGTAGATTTTGGTGTAGTGCTACATTACTTTGTTTTGCAGGTGAGGCCTGATTGGGTATTGGGGTTCTAAGGGGCAGTTGGGCAGTTAGAAGAATGAAATGGAAAGCTTGGTGAAAAGGGAAGAGATTTGCGAGGCAAGTGATTAAGAAGGAAGCACCATCAACTGTCTCTGTCCAAATGGGATGTCTGATTGAGATGGCCTTTATAGCTTGCCTTCCTCTGAGCAACTCAGGATGGCATCCAGTACTCCACTCATTTATCTTGTTTTAATATTGTAAGCAACTTTGGGTCCTCTTGGGGAGAAAGGTGATGTATGTATGTATGTATGTATGTATGTATGTATGTATGTATGTATGTATGTATGTATGTATGTATGTATGTATGTATGTGTGCGTGTGTGCGTGTGTGCGTGCATGTATATGTGTGTGTGTCTCTGTGTGTCTGTGTATGTATATATGTATGTATGTATGTACATACGAATGAACAAGCGAATGAATAAATGAATGCCTGATGAAGTAGATTAGGTTGAGAGATACTGACTTCACCTTCAATCACAGTGTTTTGTGGCCTCGCACCAGCTTGATTTTGGCTCTGTGTTCTGCCTCCAGTAGTAAGGGTGAGGAGAAGGCAATCTGTGGGCCTATAATTCTCAAGGCCCAGTTTTTACAGGTGAGTCAGTATTCCTGGACCCCTTATAGAGTGGTGATTCTTAGGGGCAGGGGGAGATTTGTGGATCTTGCTTACCTCTATCTTGCACTTTGGCTTTTTCAGAGCCTTTTTGGGCAGCTTCATCCATATACCTGATGGTAAGGCTGGCCTGGGGTCCATTCATCAGTAAGTGATAGTATCTATTTTCATCTGAAACTTAATTTTGAACGATAACTCTGGGAGACTCAAGAATGAGATGTTGTAAGGAAAGAGATCAAAGTAGTACAAGCCAAGGTAATAAAAAAATTCTCCCTACCAAAATGGATGTTTCTTCTTTTCAAAGGGAACATCTGTCACTTCCTTGTGGGATGGGTGGATGTCATGGGGACCAATGTGATCCAAGCATGCCACATCTATTGATATACTGGGCACCAAAGTTCAAATCCTCACTCTAACCTTCTCCAGTCTATACACCTTGTCACCAACTGGCTTTCAGACTGGAGAACAGAAGGAGGAAAGAGCACTCAGGATCTCCACCATTTTTGCTAAGGGACTAGAAACCATGAACAGTCTCTCAATTGCTGCCTGATGGCAGCTATTCCATCTGTATCAAAGTCAAATTAGGTATTGAGGAAAATGCTTCCCTCCCTCCTATCACAATGTTTCCTCTTCAGGCATACAGTTCTCTTCAGACATGCAAATGAAACCTGTGTTTAAACTTCCATATACCAATCAGAAACCAAAAGCAACTTAATTTGCACCATATGGATGGAGGGAAACTCATCAGGATAAACCTGTGGCTTTTACCTCTGAAAGGTGCTGTCTTTCTAACAACATGCTAACATTTTCATCATCTTCTGCCCATATTAGTGATACTTGTAAACTGTTCCAGTTTTTTTTAAAAAAGAGGGGAAATAAAAAAATAAAAAAAATACAAAAAATAAGGGGCTCCACTGGATTAACTGGCCAAACTATTCATGACACTAAACATACCACTTGCATTTTTGTGAGCATTTTCAAAATGATAATTAGAGGGTATGGGGACATGCTCAGAATCAGTACCTTCATTGTGTTCGTCCCCCACCCCAGTTTGTCACAAGCTTTTTGCCCTTGCTCTCTCTCTCTCTCTCTCTCTCTCTCTCTGCTGTCATGTCAATTCTGACCTATGGCAATCCTTTTAAAGGTTTTCTAGGCAGAGAATACACAGAAGTCGTTTACCATTCCCTTCTTCTGGGGGGACATCCTGGGACTATGCAGCTTGCCCATGACTACATGGTCTGCCTCTTCTCACAGGAGGCACAGTGAGGAATTGAATCACAACCCTTGGCTCTGCAGTCCGATACCAAAACCAACGAGCTATCCAGCCAGAATATAGTTCCAATGAATATTGCCTTAGAAGGTTCTGTCAGCGCCAGAGAGAAACTCTCATTGGCGCCAATCCTGGGAGTGGAAAATGAATGATGAAACCCCAGACTTAATGACACAAATGCCCTTTCTGTTTCATTAAACATGGGATTATAATAATATAAAGTCGCTCTTGGCAATCATCTTTGTTGTGCTTGAGTGAGCTCAGAAAAAGGAACATCACATGGGTTTTCACCACTCACGGTGAGTGGAGGCATTATTGAAAAGAAGGAGGAAGAAAGGCGGCCTTTTGTTTCAAAACACAAGGGCAGTCTTTGTCCACCGGGGTGACCTTTGGGTCAAACATGGCTCCCATCCTAGTCTTCTAACCAAAAGGTAGGACATGTTCCTCCCTAAGCAGAGTGTAAGTGGCAGGTGCACCCTGACCCAATGCTTTAAAATGTTTGTGAGCTACTTGTGTCTCTCTAAGACTCTGGCTTCCATGATCTTTCACAATTGGCTATGCTGGCATCAGCTGATGAGAGCTGTGTTTCAGCAATATGTGGAGTTTCATAAGTTTTCTGCCCCTGTTCTAAAAATTCTTGGCAAGCTACATCTGCTAATGGTCTCATCTATGTTGCTATTAAATGTGGAGGAGACCTGTCCTCTGTTTCATCTGCACACCTAAACATTAACTCCAACTTTCATCAAGTCTCCTTCCTTCACAGTCTTGTCTTTAGCTGGACCTGAGTCTGCCACTGCCCAAGCAGGGATGGTACCTCATCCCCAAAAAGGGTGGGGTCTCTTTGAATGAACCAGTGGATTTCAGGTAGTTTGCTGGGAGAGGAACCTGAGGAAGTAACTAAGGAACTGTCTGTGGAGGCCAGATTCTGTTGGTACAGCTATTTTCAGCTAGAAGAGGACCAAGTTGCATCTTCCTGCAATGAAGCTGTTCAAGACACAGAACCTGTTGGGGAAAAATGGGGGCTGCAATTCTAATTCAGCACTATAAAGATTACTGGATACACAGAGGTTCAGACCCAGATTTTTGAGAGCAACATCTCATGTTGTGTCTATCTAATTTCTAATGAAATGTGCAAATTTTGTAAATTTTTGTTTTGGTTTATTCAAATAAAACAACAGAATTCTCACTCAGACCAAGGCCCTGATTCTTGCAATGACACTGCAGTTGATAGGCTTCTCTTTGAACCCTCCATGCTTGCTAATGAAGCAACTAGAGGACATGTTAATGATTTCTCCAGTATTATTGTGGTCTCTCAGACGTCATCTCATTTTGTGCAACAACACATGCCAATTGTGAAACAATATTCTATGTGTTTCAAACTGACATGGAGACGAATAAGAAAATGGATTGCGATATTTGTCACAAATGGTTGATTCGTTAAATATTCATCCCTTCATAGCTCCGTGTATGCTGTGAGGTTGAGGCCATCATCAGTGGTATTAGGGTTAAATCATCACAGATTTTGGAACAAATGCAACTTATATACAATATAATAAACCCCAGAATTGCTAAAGGAAGCCTTCAATGTCTATTGACATTAATATGGGAGTGACAACCAGTGACAGTTGGAAAGGCAAAGATTAACGTACTATTTATTATCTTCCAGTGATGGCAGCACTTGAATGTTTTCTTTGGTTGTAGTTGTTGGAAGAAGATGAGGCCAAGCGAAGCTTATAAAAACAGGGAGCAAGATGCACTTTCTTCACACCTGTCAGATTCCGTGACTGAGTGCAGTGATGGCTTCTTCTTTTATTTTCTTCATTTGGGCATTTCTGCTACTTTCTGCTGCATGTCAAGGTAAGAAACATGAAAACTGTTCCTTCTGGCTCTTGGTGTGTCACAGATCCCTTCCTTCCATAAACTCCTTTCTCAGGTATTCAGATGTCTGTTAGCTATGATTCCCATGTCGAAGATTGTGTTGCTGAGATATAAAGCAGGAAGACGTGATGATCATCCCTCCCCAGTTTCTGCTCATAAGCCATGGAGTGTTCCTACCCCACTGTTTTTCCTGTTGTTTTGACAGAATATGATTCACCCCATACAACTCCAGCTCTAATGTCAAATTGGCCTACACGGATCACTTTTGCACCAACTGAAGTTTCCCAAGACCAACCTTCAAGGGCAGCTTCATATATATGTATTACAGTAGCCGAGTTTGAATGTTATTAGTTGTGGTAAGGGCATTCATTCTCAGGAGGAAGAACAACTAATACACTCTGTGGAGCTGGGAAAGGGCACTCGGAGCCATTTCCAATCTTGTTCCTTTTTGTCACAGAACACATTGTCTCTGAAGCAGTGTTTTCCAACTTTGGGTCCCCAGATGTTCTTGGACTAAAACTCCCAGAAGCCTTCACCACCAGCTGTGCTGGCCAGGATTTCTGGGAGTTGTAGTCCAAGAACATCTGGGGACCCAAGGCTGGGAACCACTTCTCTAAAGGGATTTGTGTGTTCATGGTGGTGGTGGTGGTGGTGGAGATGTTGGTGGTAACAATGATGCCAGGTAGTAAATTGGCTTTCTCAGTTCCATTATATCTTCTAACCAGACTTTTGACTTGCCTAGGGAAGATGGAACTGTCTCTCTTCACCAGGAGGCAAGGGTGCAAGTCCTCATTAAAAAAAAAGAAGATGAGGGGAATGTGGTGCCTCCCTAAAAAGGAAGAGAAAGTTTATCGTTTCAAAACGATGAAAAGCGAAGAGAAATAATAGAGCTGGGAGATGTTGCCATTTATTTAACCCTCACCACAAGATTCACCTCCAGATATCAGTGTCCTTTAAATTCTGCTGCCCTGGGGCAAAGTCTCAGTTGCCTTGCCTTAGTTACAGCCCCTTTTATTATACAATACAGTATCTACTTAGTGTGACATAGCTTCTGTTACATTCCTTGTTTCTCTTGTTTCTTTTCCAGAGCCTCCGCCCTGTGTCTTTCCCTTCATTTATAGGGGCATGTATTACCCTTCATGTACCACAGAGGGTACTGGGCAGGGTCGGCCATGGTGCGCCACAACTGAAAATTATGATCGAGATCGCCAATGGAGGCCGTGTGCTGTGACAGGTGAGAGAGATAGCATCCCATCAGAACTACCGACCTATGGGGTCATGAGCTGACATATACAATGCTGTTATTTTTCACATGATGACATGTTTTATTTGAAGAAAGGAAGCAGAGTAGGATTCTGCTATTGAGTCCAGAAAGGCTGTGGGACTGACCTGTGGTACCACTATTGGCCCCTATTAGTACAGGCTGTTATGTTAGTGTGATAAAATGGCGGCAGAATGGGAGAAGACCTTTTTTTGTTTCTTTTCCATGTTAGTGAATTTTCATATTTATTGTCTATATGAGACAGGCAGAACAAAATCCATGGCACTCCTTGTTTAGCTTTCTCTGTAAGGGAGGTTATTCTGAAGGCTCTAGTTACAAATTCACAGAAGGTTAATGGAGGGTATATTCAATAGAGTCCAGTATAAAAACACAAAACATTTCTAAAAAATGCAGTGCTACTCTACAACCCAAAATATATGTGAACAAATGATTTATTCATAGTAAATAAACAACAAACAGAAACTTGGGGTGCTTTGGTTTAACCCAGCAACAGTATTTTTTTTAAAAAAAACTTTATTGCCATTAAAAAAAGAACAATCAAAGTAAGTAAATAATTATCACAATGTAAGCACATAACCAAGATAACTTTCTATTATCTCTTATGCAAAATAATAAGTCTTTAACATCTTTATTTCCTTCCCAGAGACCTTTGAGTAGTGTGGGCGGCATATAAATTAAATAAATAAATTAATTAAATAAATAAAATTTCCACCAGATATTTATTTTCTTTGCAATCTTAATAATACCTTTCTTAATTCTTCTTTTATATCAGTTTTATCTGCTTTACTTTGTTTTTTACCGCTATCAATGTTGAGAGCAGTTCTGTATCTAATTTATGCCTGAGTCACTTGGTACAGGTTTGAAATCTTTCTTCCATTTCTCTCTAAAATAACTCTTCACTTTCCCCCACAGAGATTTGTGCTCCATTCTACTCTTTCCTTTCAATGAGTCTGTTGATTTATCCATTAATATTAAAAGTATTTTAATAAACACACACACACTGAATCGGCTTCAGTGGAAGACAGCTTTCCTCAGGTAAAATTTGACTAAAGGGCTAGCCAACGTATTCTTTATGTAGAGAATTCTTTACAATCCTTTATGTAGGATTCTAAATCAGAGTGGAGAATTCTCCAAATTAGTGGGTAACCTTGGGCCTGCCCAATGTTCTGATGTAACATTTTGACCATTTCTTACAGCTGCAGGCTAGGACTTAAGGGACTAAAGTCCAAAAACATCTGGAGGGCTAAGTATTTCCCCACCACTGGCTTAGACAGAGACATCCAATACCTTTGGTGTGCTTCTTTTTAATGAATGGGATAGGAAGGAAGAGGGTGTAAATATATACAGTATATGCATAAACTCTCTGGTCTTGTTTTTTTTAGAATATGGAGGCAATACCAATGGACAGCCATGTGTCTTTCCCTACCTATATTTGGGCCGTGCTTATTATACGTGCAACACAAAATTTTCTAGAGGACGTTTCTGGTGTTCTACAACAGGAAGCTATGATAAAGACAAACGGTGGAGCTTCTGCGCTGATACCAGTATGTGACCTGAGGGTTTGTGAACTAGAAGCTGGGGTAGATTTTCCCACATGTTTATGGGAGAACTTTTCTTTAAACACAGTCAGACATTGAAAACATCTGCCACACTCAAATTGTTGTCCTCTGTATTTAATGTGCACCAAGATCAGATGTCCACAATGGCAGTGGAACTAGGAAGGGGCTAAAGATGAGTTGAACTATGCTGCAAAGACAACATTTGTTTTGTAGGAGCTGAGATAGAAGGCTGTGATATGTAGAATGGAAGTGTAACAGGTGTCAATAAGCTAAGTATGCATTTACATTTCTCCCTTGGAGAATGAACAATGGGACATAGGCTGAGAAATTGCAAATGCTTATGTATGTATGTATGTATGTATGTATGTATGTATGTATGTATGTATGTATGTATGTATGTATGTATGTATGTATGTATGTATGTATGTATGTATGCATGTATGCATGTATGCATGCATGCATGCATGCATGCATGTATGCATGTATGCATGTATGCATGTATGCATGTATGTATGTGCATGTGTGTGTGCGCGTGCGTGCGTGCATGCGTGCGTGTGTGTGTGTAAGTACAGTGGTGCCTCGCTTTATGATTGCCCTGCATTACGACGAATCTGCTTTACGATGTTCTTTTTGCGATCGCAATTGCAATCACAAAACGATGATCTAAATGGGGGAATTTTGCTTTGTGATGATCGGTTCCTTGCTTTGGGAACCGATTCTTCACAAAACAATGATTTTTCAACAGCCGGGTAAATAAAATGGCTCCCCGCTGTGTTTAGGGATGGATTCCTCGCTATACAGGCAGTGAAAATGGCCGCCGTATGGAGGATCTTAGCTGGACGGTGAGTTTTAAGCCCCTAGGGAACATATTGAAAGGTTTTCAATGCATTTCAATGGGCTTTTTATTTTCACTTTATGATGTTTTCGCTTAACAGCGATTTTCCTGGAATGGATTATCGCCGTTAAGCGAGGCACCACTGTATGTATGTATGTATGTATGTATGTATGTATGTATGTATGTATGTATGTATGTATGTATGTATGTATGTATGTATGTATGTATGTATGTATGTATGTATGTATGTATGTATGTATGTATGTATGTATGTATGTATGTATGTATGTATGTATGTGTATTATTGGATTCAAAGGGATCTTGAAGGCCCATTAGTATTTAAACTTCAGCTAGACCATGCTTGACTACTAAATAGGGCTTTGATCACAAAGTGCCTTTCATGTCATTGGACTGGGTAGAAATCTGGTTATAAGAGTAGCTTCACTGTTTTCTCCCCTTCCTCCAGGGCTAGGTGCAAATTACCCTACACAACCATGTGCTCCTACTTTCACCTATGATGGCAAGCTTTACTCAGGCTGTACCACGGCTGGGAGGACCGATGGGAAGCTCTGGTGCTCCCTCTCCAGCAACTATGAAGTGGATCCCAGAGGACTATTCTGTGAGCCCTCAGGTAAACAAAATAAGGGAAGGCAAAGAACCAGGCAAAGTTTAGCGATGCCCCAGAAAGTGCTTTGATTCATGTGACAATAGAGGGAGGTGGAAAGATGTGCTTTTGCTATTATGGAATAGAAACGTCTCATCAGCACTACTGCAGTGCTGTCTCAACATACAAGCTAAGTACACTGTAACTTAGGGCCTCAGGTTATGAAGGGATATGGCTGTGCAGCCTCTTAAATATGATGTAACCTACATCCACACTGTGTCATGTGAGCTGATCCCAGTCCCTGACATCAGGTCTGAATAAGAAGTGATGCCTTTCACTTTTTCCAAAAAAGTAGAGGTGTGCTACCTGTGGCATTAGGAACACATACAGTTTTGGCCTCATTTCAACAACTTGAGAAAGAATCATCCAGACTTCTGGCAATAGGAATAGCTTCTGGTCAGTTTCCAAAGTTACTGATTCAGGGTTGGAATGTATGGCAAAACAAACTCCAGGATTTTTCTCCCATGACTTTATTTATTTATTTATTTATTTATTTATTTATTTATTTATTCATTCATTCATTTATCTATCTATCTATCTATCTATCTATCTATCTATCTATCTATTTATTTATTTATTTATTTATTTATTTATTTATTTATTTATTTATTTATTTATTTATTTATTTATTTATTTATTTATTTATTTAACTTATATGCCGCCCACTCTACCCAAAAGTCTCTGGGCGGCAATTGATCCCTCCCTCACAACCCATGGATAGGGAAGAAAAGAGACAAACGAATAAAGAGAGGGACTGAGAGAGAAAAGGATGTTGTAGAAAGAGAGACAGAAGCTGAAATCCTGTTGTGCTGCTATGCAAAAGGCGCAACCTTTGGAGGCAAATTGCCTAGGTTAAGACATCTTCATAGGCCCTATCTGCTCCATAGTGAGTCACTTGACTCGGTGTGTCAGAGATAATGTCTATGGAGATATCTTAAGTTGGGGCAATTTGGCTCTAAATGTTGCAGATTTTGTGCAACAGTGTAACGGAATTTCATCCAGCAAGAGAAAGAAAGAAAATGGGGTAGCAGAAAATGCCCCTGGCCTACCTACTTTTGTTACTGCTCTTGTCTCTCACTGATTTTTGGCCCCATCTGCTATCACTATCCTGATTATGAGCTATCCTTACCGTCAAGCAAAATATTTTGGTATGATTGGGAGCTGAATGAATTATTAAGACTCATAAGCTTTACGATAGACCTAATTGGGAGATGAGAGCGGCAAAAATTGGATTGTTGACTATGAGGTAAAATGGGTCAGCACAGATGCTTGCATTTTTAGAATTTTCCATGGGGATATCACACAGACTTCAAAACTTACCATTAAGCAATGGACTATGGATATGGACTTCTTCCTTTCGCCATACTAACTTCTTTTTGGTCTGTCTGTTGATGTTCTCTTCTTCCCACTGTGCTTCGTTTTCAGAACCTGCTCCCTGCTATTTCCCCTTTGTGTACAAGAACAAATCCTACTATTCCTGCATCAGAGAAGGGCCATTAAAGACACAGCTCTGGTGTGCCACAACACCAAATTATGACACGGATAGCCGATGGAAAGCATGTTCTTCACAAGGTAGTGGGTCTGTTGGGGATGGCACCTCATAATGCAAACAACGTGATGATGATGATGTCACTTGTTAAAATGACCACTTTTAACTATGCTTTATATGAATCTTAAATTATGTGACCATCTAAGATTAGTTGCAGCAGACATAAAGCAGAGACCAGGGAGAACTTACTGTATGGTTGGCGGGGGGCATTTGGGCATTCAGTAGGAACCAGGGTGAAGGAAGGGTGCTTGAGAAAGGATTTTTCCACCTTTCTAAATGGTTCAGGTTTAGAGGGGAAGTGATGAATGAATGAAGCTGAGGCTCCAATACTTTGGCGATCTCATGAGAAGAGAAGACTCCCTAGAAAAGACCCTGATGTTGTGAAAGTGTGAAGGCAAGAGGAGAAGGCGATGACAGAGGATGAGATGGTTGGACAGTGTCATCAAAACTACCAACATGACTTTGACCCAACTCTGGGAGGCAGTGGAAGACAGGAGGGACTGGCGTACTCTGGTCCATGGGGTCACGAAGAGTCGGACATGACTAAATGACTAAACAACAAAAATATGCATATGAAAGGAATGTGTCCGGCTGAAACGCAAACATTTGAAATACATGCACAAATACACTTGGGTCAATAGGGAAAACGTGCAAAAATGAGTTTAAAAATAGGTACACTTTTTAAAGAGACAGAAATATCCTGCAAAAATTCTCTTCAGGAATGAAAACCAAAGTCTTGCAAACTGCTATGAAATAAGGGTAGGACAAGAATACAGGTGAGTTTTTGAGCAATGAGATAAGGCTGAGAGCATAAGTTATCTGAGGTCATGAAGAAACCAGAATCTGAAGGACAAGCTAATAACTGGGTCTGAAAGACAAGTCAGAACTGGATACCAAATGAAGAGGGCAGAACAAGGAGCAGGTCAGAGAAAATAGGAACATGCACTGGTTCAGCAAGATCTATTTGTCTTTCCCTTCTGACATCACTTGCCAGCCTGCCAGCTTGCCATAAAAGTCAGGACCAACCAAATATGTACTAAGACAGTGGTTCTTAACCTTTGTTACTTGGATGTTTTTGAACTGCAACTCCCAGAAACCCCAGCCAGCACAGTTGGTGGTGAAGGCTTCTGGGAGCTGCAGTCCAAAACTCCTGAGTAACCCAAGGTTAAGAACCAGTGTACTAAGACATACCTTTATTTGACCATCCATAAAAAACACACAAAATGGGCAAAAGCGCAAATCACCGTGCAAGTTTTTCAAGGCAACAACTCAGATGTACAAAATACACAGGACACGTCCTTGTTGCCCACATGCTGCTGTGAGATGTAATGCAGGAGGGTTGCTGCAGACAAAGAGCTGGGTCTCACCAGGTATTATTTCTGTAAGATATCACCTAGTTTAATGTATTAATATTTATTTAAAACATTTTTACCTTGAAAAGGACCTAAGGTGGCTTACAACAACAAAAGACAATATTTAAAGTTGAAAACAATGAGTATATAATGGTAGTTAATATTATTAAAAGGAGATACTTAAAAATTATGGACAATGAATAAGGAGGCATCTTACATGAATTAAATTTAAAAAGTCACTCTGAGAGGAAAACACAAGTACAGTGGTGCCCCGCATAGCGACAATAATCCGTGCAGCAAAAATCGCTGCAAAGCGATTTCGTCACTATGTGATTTTAAAAAGCCCATAGGAATGCATTGAAACCCCTTCAATGCATTCCTATGGGCTTAAAACTCACCTTAAAGCGAAAATCCTCCATACGGCTGCCATTTTTACTGCCCGGTAAGCGAGGAATCGGCGCAAAAACACAGCGGGGGCCCATTTCGTTTACCCAGTGGCCATTTTGGAACCGTGATCAGCTGTTAAAAAAATCATCATTTTGCGATGATTGGTAATGATGATGACAGGGTACCGATCATCGCAAAGCAATTTTTCCCCATAGGGAACATTGCAATGCAATTGCAAAAGCGATCACAAAATCTTCGTCGCTATGCGGTTTCATCGTTAAACAGGGCGCCCGTTAAGCGAGGCACCTCTGTAGTACTAAACAATCCAGTCCAAGCAGTAATGCATAATAATTAGAGATGGAGACAATTTTTTAAAAAAATGGTGATTTGTTTTGATCCATTATTCGTCAATGTTAATGGATCAACGAATACAACTATACGAATATTCTTCAATGAATTGACGGATCGATTTATCAATTCATCTGCACTTTAAATGGCTACAACACTGGTCCCCAACCACCTAGAGATACCAAATTTGCAGAGAAGCTTCCTCAGATGCTTTCCTACAACTCCTGGAAGTACTGTATGGTGAATATTGAATAATGGACCCCAGGGTTATATAGTCACAAAGAGGACCCCCAGGAAAGCTCCCCCCAGGTACTTAGAGACTCCAGAATCACAACAGCGCTTCCTATGTCTTTTCTCAGCACGCCTGCCAACTCTGGTGAAGACTGGATATTGTACATCTGAGTTATTCACCCACAAACTGCCCCTCCCAGGAGAGTATACCACATGGCATAGAAGCCCATTCTGCCTACCGGCTGACGATCAACTGATCAGAAGCCAATAGGCAGCCACCCCCCACACACAGCCAGCCACCACAACAGCCTACCCCAACACCCCCTTCCTTTCCCTACTTAGCCCCCACCTCACCGACACCCCCTTACCTTAATAGCAGCTGCCGAGGTCTCCATCAGGCCTTCGTAGCCATGGCATGTAAAAAGGGAGACTGGGTGCCTTTTGCAAAGATGGTGGCTCTGGCTTCACTTAGGGTAGGGAAGCTGCAGCTGCCATCTTTGCAAAGGGCAGCCTGGATTCCCTTAAGGCAAGCTAAGGAAATCCAGACTGCCCTTTGCAAAGATGGCAGCTGCAGCTTCCCTACCCTAAATGAAGCTGGAGCCACCATCTTTGCAAAGGGCAGCCAATCTCCCTTTTTACATGCCGTGGCTCCGAGGCCGGAAGACCCTGGCAGCAGTGATTAAGGTAAGAGGGTGTCGGTGGGGGTGGGATGGGGCCTAAGGTATGGAAAGGAAGGGGGTGGGGGCAGGCTGTGGTATTGGGTGGCTGTGTGGGGTGGTGGCTGCCTTTTGCTGCCGATCAGCTGATTGGTGGCCGGTAGGCAGAATGGTGTGGGTTTTTTTAATATGAAGGAAGAATAAGAATGGATAAATATTCATCCCTTCATATTCATAGGGTTCTCTGGAACCCACAAATACAGATTGTTGAATATTTAACGAATCGGCTATATTCATCAGAAAAAGCGATCCATTTTTATATTCGTCTCCATCTCTAATCTATCTAAAAATCACACACAGGTTCCTGGTTACTGGGGGAAAGCTTGCCTGAAGAGAAAGGTCTTTGCCTGCTTGGGGAAGGATAGCAAAGATGGGGCCAGTTTGGCCTCCTGTAGGAGGGATTTCCAAAGTCTGTAAGTAGTGACACAGAAGGCTCTCTCCTGTCCACATCTAAACTTGTGGCCCTCCAAAGTTTCTATTTCCATTGACATTAATGCAAATATACATCTAACAACAAGCACAAGTGTACATCTGATGACTGGTGGATGTATTAGGGAAAGGTTGACACCATCTCTGTGTGCATCCAGTCCTGATCGATCTCTTCCTCACCCCCTTGTGGCTGTTATTTTACATTTTAAAAGCTAGATATGCAATGACACAAATACAATAATCACACAATTAATATCATGTTTTGTTTGGCCCTTAAAAAAGGAAATAGAAGTCTGAGGCTGGAATGTGAGAACATTATTATTTTTGCTTCTTTCATATTGACAGAATATGGAGGGAACTCTAATGGCCAGCCTTGTGTCTTCCCCTTCACCTACAAGAACCAGACATTTGAAACCTGCACAAATGTGGATGAGATGACTGGAAACTTCTGGTGTGCCACTACAGAGAACTATGACCGGGACCAAAAATGGAGCTTCTGTCCTGACACCAATCTGGGAAGTGCTCGCCCTCCATTGGCAGGTAAACAGGAGATGTGCGGGTGGGATTGGAAGGAAAACATGGCCCCAGATATGCAGAGCTAATCTTGCCTAGGCTTACATGAAGAAAAGACTGCTGAGTTCCATGATGTCAAATCTGAAATAAAAGCATGTTAAATTGCTATTTGCATCGGGAAGAAATATTCCATTTCAGCTAGTAAGCGAATTTTTCAGGGAACTATCAGCTTCATAGGAGTAATTCTGGTCAGGGGCACAGTGGAGAAGATAAGAGTTAGCTTCCCCTCACCTGCTTGCTGTGATCCCTAAAATGGCCGGTATACACTTGTGTATAAATAAAATGTGCACATTCAATGCAATACCATGTTTATGGTCGTTTCTAGAACGGTTCCTGTGGGAGGCAGGTGAACAAACAGGGAAGCCCAGAAGGAAGAGCAGCAGGGCCTGAAGTGTTTTGAACAGTTGCAGTGCTACACCCTATGGTGGTTTGGGCCTTGGCAAGTCCTCAGTGCTGCTGGTTATTGGCTCTATCTGTGTGAGTGCACACTACGTACAGTGGTGCTTCGCTTAACGATGTTAATTTGTTCCAGCGAAATCGCTGTAGAGCGAAAATGTCATAAAGCGAAATAAAAAAGCCCATTGAAATGAATTGAAAACCATTCGATGTGTTCCAATGGGCTGAAAACTCACCGTCCAGTGAAGATCCTGCATAGGGGCAGCCATTTTCAGTGCCTGTAGAGCGAGGAATCCGTCCAAAAACACAGTGGGGAGCCATTTTGAGCACCCAGTGACCATTTTGAAAACCCGACGATCAGCTGTTTTGATTGGCGTAATGTGAAGAATCGGTTCCTGAAGCAGGGAACCAATCTTCGCAAAGCGAAAAAACCTCATTTAAAACATTGTTTTGCGATCACAATTGCAATCGCAAAAACATCATCGTAAAGCGAAATCGTTGTTATATGGGCCAATCGGTAAGCAGGGCATGACTTTATAATTTCTGCAGATTGTTATCCAAAAGAGTAATGTTCGTGTTCTGAATGAGATGGAATACATCTTTTTTAAAAGCATCAACCAGCATGCCAACCACATGGATTGTAAAGCTGATATGATTGTTGTCTGTGGTTCACACTCTCACATGGCTATTTTCAATTCTGTCCTCTCCTTTCCCTCTCCCTCCATCTCCTCACAACCACCGCTGGAAAATATGCAGAGTGTGTCTTTCCTTTCATCTACCGCGGCAAATCTTACTCAGATTGTACAGAAGAGGATTCCGTTTCTTGGAAGCCCTGGTGTTCTCTCACCAGTAACTACGATGTAGATCGGAAGTGGAAGTACTGTGAGCCTACAGGTAGGAACGATAGGTAAAGCCAGCAGTGGTTGGCAACTGGTGATTGAAGATGGGCACAAACCGGATTTATGACCCTGAGAAAAAAAGAACTGAGGTGATTCATGACCTGATTCCTAATTCCCATTTTGATGAATTGAAACAAAGCACCAAACCTTTTTTACCTGGTGCTTTGTTTAGCTTTGTCCTGCCCCTCTCCCTGCCCCTGTTGCCTCCCTATCTGCTCCTGTCACCTCCTCCTCCTCTTCTTTCTCCTCCTCCACCATCATCTTCAGAGACAGAGCTTGTACTGCTTTATCACCTCATGGGCTGCCACCATCTTCAGAGACAGAGGCCTGGCGCCACTTCTGAGAGCCAGGTTTGATGTCTCTGCCCATGTACCAGCCTATGATGTAGTAGGCTGGTGCATGCATAGAGACAACAGGCCCAGCTCCTGGAAGTGATTGCTCTCTCTGAAGATGGCAGTGGAGGAGGAGGGAGAGGTGGGAGCAGAAGTAGTAAGTAGGGAGGCAACAGGGGCAGGGAGGTAGGGGGTGGTGGTGTTAGGTCCCCCTCCCCCTGCATGAGCCCGAAAAGAATCGAATTGTGAATCAGTTCATTTTTTCTGTGTTTTGGGGGTCATTTGTGGGTAGCCACAAACCACAAACCATCCTGATTCATTATTGTTCTGGTCCATGCCCGTCTCTACTCATTATGCATTTTGTTTGGACCAGAGGGGCTGTGGGGGGGGGGGAACAGAAGGAGGGTGGCAGTAAAGTATGATGGCTTAGAAGTAGTTTGCATTCTAGTTCTCCCATTAAGCTAGGGAACAAATCAGCCTCTAGAGCTTTGTTTCTAAGTTATGTCCGTTACCATGTAAAACACAAAGCTGTTTTTAAACGTTTCAACAGATTTGCAAAACCAAAATGCAACTCTGAGCAAAGGAGGAGTGGAGACTTAACAAATATCAGCAAGGTAGGTGTGTTTCATGCTTTCTGCCCCTTGCTGTGTTCTTTGTATTTCCCTCATTTGTTGAAAATCCCATCTTCCACACAGCTATGTAAGATACAGTAGCCCCGCTCTTATGTGTGTGCGTGTGTGCGTGTGAACCCCAAATGAAAAGCTGCAGGGCCTGCAATGTCTTGGACAGTCCTGGTGGAAAGAGAAGTGAGGTTGTACTTCCCAGCCTCACCCCTAAAATCCACACTCCTTGCAGTCACACCTGTGACAGAGTTTGATATCTTTGGATGAAAGTCCACCCAAGCCTTTCTTGGCATACCATGTACAGTGGGGTCTTGACTTAAGAACGGCCCGAGTTAAGAACATTTTGACTTACAAACCACTCTCATAGGAAAATATTGACTTGACTTACATACTTAGATTTGAGTTAAGAACTGAAAAAAAAAACACGTGGGAGGCAGGGAAAGTGCAAAATGTGAACTTTCAGTTAACTGTTGGCCAGTGAAAAGGGTGCCTGTCTGCTTCCTCACTCCTCCCAGCGTTTAGAGAGTGGATTGGGAGACAGTCTTCAGACCGCCTGGTACTGTACTGCCTGGACTGTATTTTCCCTGCCTTCCCTGAACCTTTCTTGACCTAAGAAAAAAAGAAACAAAATATCCCCCTCTAGTGGTCGAAGGCGGAATAGCAGCTTCCCATTAGTTTCTATGGATGGAAAAGAGCAGATACGGATCAAATGGTTTTCAATGCGTTCCTATGGGAAATGCAGATTTGACCTGAGAACTTTTTGACTTGAGAACCGCCTTCCAATACGGATTAAGTTCTCAAGTCAAGACCCCACTGTACTTAGTTCTTGTGGCTGCTTGCCCAACACTGAAAGCATTGATTCTGCATCTAATTTAAAAAGAGATTTGATACTGAGTCCTTTGTACCCATTTTAAAAAATTGTGTGATCATTTATTTCTAAATTACTGAATATATCCTATTTCCTTTTCTTATAGACAACCCATGTGTTTGATAAACATAAAATGACCGTTTCTTCAGCCTTTCTCAGCTGTGTTCCTTGGACTTGCTCCATGCCTCTCTGATGCCATCTGCTATATAAATATTGTGAAACTAAATCCATTTGATTCTGTCTGCAGATTACCAAAACAATCAACCAATTTCCTAGGTATATGAGAGTCCCACAATTTAAACAACTTGGAACAAAGCCTTTTAGACCAGTGGCCATTACTGTTTACTCTTTGCCTTGGACTCCACCTTTGCCCAGATCTCTGCAGATTCTTCACCCTCAACAGAGTACTTTAGAAACACCCATGGTGCCTTCCTACCTTCTCTATTCTGTTTTACTTCCACGGAGAGTGCTATGTGCTGAAACAAACTACTGCCTTCCTTCTCTGGTCAGCTATGTAGACCCTTGGTTTGTATCAGGGGTGAATAAGAAGGGTCTGGCCACCCACATGTGCCCCATGATCCCCCCCTTTCATTCCTTATTAGTTTTCAATGCCACAACCATACCCACCATCTGAAGAACCAAATTGCACAAATTTGGTGGTGCAGCACCCCCTCTTCCCTTCTTCCCACTGCCCTCCCTGAAACTAAGGAGATGTTCTGGAATGATCCACCATAGCATGGAGAGATACCATGGCACATCCTTGTACCGTAGAAAGCCAGGGCAATAACTCTTGAATTCTGATCAATTTGCTTTGGCTCCAGCAGTTGTGCTAGTGTGAGCTGCCAGATATTGGTAGCAGAAACAGCGGTGGTGAAGCCCCTTATGCAACCCCAGGGGGGATGTCCAAATGTTCATAAATGATTTCCAGTCTCTACGGTTCAGCAGAAGGACTAATGAAGGGGACAAAATGGTGCCTGGTGAAGTTTCAAAATCTAGGGTAGGGTGAATGTACCAGTTAGCAGTGAGGGCAAGAGATGATCCCATACTAAGAGCATCCCTCCATTACCCATAGTTCCTATTCTTTCTCTTGTTTATCAGCACAAACAATTCGAAGGAAAAAGAGCAGAATACTGTATATGGCTCAAATCTGAAACATTCCAATTTCACTGGAAAAAAGTGATGCTGCAGTTTAATTTGGCCTGAGTCAGCATGAGGCTGTTTTGTCCAGATGCCAGTTCAACGGACTCCTTTTTCCCCATTGTTGTTCCATGCAGTTTGATATTGACACAAGATAAATGATATTAACTTTTGTACAAACAAGATACAAATTTCTGGTGATTGTTATGGTGAATGAGTGGCACAGACAATCTCACTGCATTCTCGTTTGATATAATAATAATAGTAATAGTTGGATGAGCTTTTAAAACACTCAAATAAATGATGATTGCTAACTATCTCATACATGGAGAATGGAAATTCCTGCCGCCTTCTCTTAGAAGCAAGGAAGAAACTGATCATATGTTTTGCCTTCATCCTAAATAAAATCTTTCTTTGCAAATGGCCAAATGGATTTTTATGTGAAATCAAAGATCAGTCGGGAGGATACACTATTTTAGGAAGGAGGCTTCTTAAGTGGTAAAAGATAGCAGATAGTTTCCTTCATCTATGCATCTTGCATGTTTTGTTTTGTGATCATCACTGGAAGATAAACATTGGCTTAATCTGCATCCTTCATTATTGGGCCCATGTCCAGATGTTCTTGGACTTCAATTCCCAGAAATCCTGGCCAGCAGAGGTGGTGGTGAAGGATTCTGGGAGGTGTAGTCCAAGAAAATCTAGAAGACCAAGGTTGGGGACCACTGCCTTAAAGTATATTTTGATCCCAAGACACAACAGTCAAGCACTTGGAGTCACATCTGAAATGCCCCATAGCAGAGGGGTGTGTGTGTGTGTGTGTGTGTGTGTGTGTGTGTGTGTAAGGGAGAGATATCAGACACCATTTTTCTTTCACCAGTATCCTCAGGCATGGCCCCAACTGCACAGCAGGTGTGATATCACCACCACCAGCATATTGCTGCTATTTGAAAAATTCCTTTTTCAGTGTTGAGGTGTGTGTGTGTTCTTGTACCATTGAGCTCAAGTTACAAGCACCCCAAAACTGAGAGGAAAAAAAACCCTCTTCAATTAGCAGCAACCTGCCACTGCTGGTAACATCACTCCTGTTGTGAAGATGGAGCTATACAACAAAATATTGATCTTTCTGTATTATCTCAGTTTGCTGAAGATTTCCCATTTCTTAAGAGAGCTTTCAGGGATGACGCTGATATATAAGCATATCTCAACTCACACTACAACACAGTATATTGCTCTGTTAGGCAAAATAAAGGTAAAGGTAAAGGTTCCCCTTGACAATTTTTTGTCCAGTTGTGTTCAACTCTAGGGGGCAGTGCTCATCCCCATTTCCAAGCCATAGAGCCAGCGTTTTGTCTGAAGACAATCTTCCGTGGTCACATGGCCAGTGCGACTTAGACACGGAACGCTGTTACCTTCCCACCAAGGTGGTCCCTATTGATCTACTTGCATTTGCATGCTTTCAAACCACTAGGTTGGTGGGAGCTGGGACAAGCGACGGGCGCTCACTCCGTCGCGTGGATTCGATCTTACAACTGCTGGTCTTCTGATCCTGCAGCACAGGCTTCTGCGGTTTAGCCCGCAGCGCCACCACATCCCATTTGGCCATCTCATGAGAAGATGGGGTGGGCAGGCCTTCATTTAAAATGGGAAGTAACAACCAGCTGCTGATTGCCTGTGCACAATCCTGACAGAGCTCTGAGGGAGCCCATGTGTGCACAGCCTAGAGGGAACACTGCACTTGCTCCTTTGCTTGTGATTCAAGCATTTGTTTTGACATATAAAGCCCTAAATGGCTTGGGCCCTGGATACCTGAAGGACCGCCTCCTTCCATACGAACCCACTTGGCAACTGAGATCTAGAAAGAAGGCCCTCCTGAAAGAGCCGTCCCTCAGTGGAGTGAGAGGGATGACCTGTAGGTGGAGGGCCTTTTCAGCAGCTGCCACCATCTTCAGGAGCTGGGCCTGCAGTCTCTGCACATGCATCCGCCTATCAGCCCGGTTCATGTTTTTTTTTTCCTAGTTTGCAATTTGGTTCATGCCCATCTCTAGCCATGAGCCAAGGAAACTATAGCTGGTTCTTGTAGCGGTGTGACAGAGGATCTGTCTGTGCTGGATGTTTATCAAATGTTCAGCAGTAGCTTATAGCAATCAGATGTCTTGAAGCAACTCTTTTGTTCCTTTAAGAAATCGGTTAATAAAATCTTACATTTTAAGACTTGTAACTATAACAGGAAATAGCTATTGGTGGCAGTGTCTTAAAATAATACCTGTATCCTGAAGGCTAGCGATCCATCCTCTCTCAGTAAATCAGCCAGATTGTTTTTTTAGGCCTTGCAGGCATCCCATCTCTGGATTGATATCTGCAAGAGCTCATCCATTGTCCTTGTTGGCCAATCAGGAGCTCTTAGGTGTCAACATGTTTATGACATAACTGCAAGATAATAATAGAGGGATCCCATAAATGAAGCCTTACTGCTGATACTTCTGTAGGTTGATCATCTTCCATAAAGGCTGGCTGATACGTAGAACCCTTTTCTTTAGCAGAGTCCCCCGGTTTTCAGATTATTTCCTCAAAGTTCTTTGTTTGGTGTCGTTGCTTTCTCACGATCTTTCTCTTATTCTGTTCTTTATTTTCATTTACGCTTCTGCTGTAAAGTCTTAAAATTATATTGTTGTTTTTTACTGTAAGCCGCCTAGAGTGGTCTAATATGATCAGATAGGCGGGATAGAAATAAAATAAATAAATAAATAAATAAATAAATAAATAAAAATAAATAAATTGCTGCATTTAAGTCAAGACTTGGTTAATTAAGACCTTTTTATTTAAGGGACAGCAATGGTGAGTTTTTAGACTTCCAGGTTATTCCGCCTTGCCATGCTTACGTCAGGGAGGATTCCCCTCCAGCTGGCATCAATCATCATTCTCCCACCACAATCAATATGGCTTTTGCAAAGATATGCCCTGTTTCACTAGCATTTTAGAGTTTTTTGACGCTGTCGAGAAGCTTGAGGGTGGTTGGTAGACATGACTTGTTCCTCTTTCTTAACAAAGTCTGTCACTAAAGACTCCCTGTCAGACTTGGTAGTCAGGAGATAGAAGACAACCTCTTTCACACTAGCAAGAGAACAGGGAATGCTGGTAGAATGCACATAGTGGCCCCTTTCAAGGTTACTGAGAGGAAAAGCAAATTCCACACAGAAATTGTTAGGAGAGAGAGCAAAAAATCAAACTGCCATGATTATAATGTTGCTATGGAAATGTGTGGCATGACCACATTTGTTTGCCGGTCTTGTCATTGCACCACAAAAAGCATATTATAAAGCTAGAAAATGTTCAGAAAAGAGCAACCAAAATGGTCAGAGGACTGGTGCAAATCCCCTATGACGGTCAGCTAAAATGTTTCAAGCTTTTTTTGTTTAGAAAAAGGGCAAAGAATAAGGAACAAGGGTGTATAAATTATGCATGGTGTGAAAAAAAATGGATGCTTTCTCAATGTTTCCCATAATAGGAGAAATTGCTGTCATTTAGTGAAGCTGTATGATGGTACAATCAGGACAGGAGGTAAAAACAGGAGGTATAAACAAGACAGAACAGAGTTAAAAGTATGGGCCTGTGCACTTATATAATTGCACAAAGGGAAATCACATAAGTGATGTGAGTTGTTTTCCAGGTCCTCCACCACATATCAGATCTTTCTTTGGTCGCTCTGTTTACTCTGCCATTCACCTTGTTACAAATAGTCAGCTAAATGCTAATAGCTAGGGATGTTGGCAAGTCATCCCTTGCCAACATCCCTTTGTGTTGAGGCACAAATCTGAGTCCAAATCTTTGGTACCAAGTCCTGAGCCCCATGCCCCAAATCCGAGTCCCTATTAAAATCAATCTTTTTTCCTCAGAGAAAAAGGAGGGGCGAATGGATTCTGAGTAGCGAGTTGAGCTCAAGTCATTAAAAAAAAATCAAGTCCAAATTGAGTCACTGGTGTGACTTAAGTACAACTTGGAGTGAGTTCCACAATGCAGGTCCCTATTCTTGCTAACAGCACTGCTGCAGATGCCCTTGTGCATGCTTATGTGGGAACTCTAGTTCAGTGATTCCCATCCTTGACTCCTCAGGTGTTATTGGACTACAACTCCCAGAAACCTTCACAACTAGCTGTACTGTTCAGCATTTCTGGGAGTTATAGTCCAAGAACATCTGGGCACCTAAGGTTGGGAAGCACTGCTGTAGTTGGATACTGGCCGTGGAATCTGCTGACATCAGTTATAACATGATATTTAAAGGAGAACAAGACAAATTCATAGGGGAGAAAGCTATCTGTTTCTGCTGGTCATTATGACTTGAAATTGTCCAGAGCTAATATTCTGGTGACACACAAAAAACACAAAGGATGGGGGGGGGGGTTTGAGGAAGTTCTGTTCCAGATTCCATGACAACACTAGCTTTCTGGCCCATAGAATTTAAGATTCAGTTGCATGACTCATGTTCTTTCTTTCACCATTTTCTGTCAAGAAGCATCCTCTTGGTTTGAGCTGCAAGATGGACACATGCCTTAAAGAGTATGCATTGCTTTTGCATGTGTCATTGTCCATAGACTATAGCACATTTAATCAGTATTTTGCATACACTGGAAATGTGCACGCTTTTATCTACGTGTGCTTTTGCCCCAAGTACATCCATGGCTAACTGTTGGTGCAGTGATGCAAGATCAGAAACTGTGTAGTTAGTTAGACTGAAGAAGTGCAGCTTGAGATGATCCTTTTTAGCTTCAGATCAAAAATGGATTCTTCACCTATTCCTCCTCCTCATTCAGTTAATGGCAAATTTATACAGACAGGCAGTTCTGTCTGCTTGACACCTCATGGTATGAGTCACATATTTTGCTGCATTCCTATTTTACAAGCGTAGGAGTATCTATAACCTTGTTGAGTGTACATCTAAAACTCATAATGGGTACAAGACCCAATTAGTTTCTTGTGGAACAAGCAGATTGAGAATATTAAGAAGAAATTCTAGTAGGGTTTCATTAGCAATGACCCCAAATTGTGCATTTTGCAAAATGTCTTAATCATTTCCCCCCAGAATTCTGTGTAACAGCCTCTGCAACTCTTTCCCATTTGCTTTCCTGAGCTTTACTTCACTTTGGTTACAGGTATAACAGCTTGAAACATTAAATTTTAAAAAAGGACTGTGTTACTCATTACTTTTTCTCAAGTAATCATTGCATTGTATGTTGTGAACGTGTTGGATTGTGGTTGTCAAAAGGCCAGAAAATGTAAGAGAATGCTCCCTGGTTCCTTCTAGTGCACCCTGGAAATATTTATAAAACATAGGAGACAAAACAGAGATTATTTCCACTTCTCATTTGGGATTATTAACACAGTAGCATAAAACATGAACTATTCCTCTAAAACAGTGGTTCTTAACCTTGGTTACTCAGGTGTTTTTGAACTGCAACTCCCAGAAACCTCAGCCACCACTGCTGGTGGTGAAGGCTTCTGGGAGTTGCAGTCCAAAAACACTTGAGTAAACCAAGGTTAAGAACCACTGCTCTAAAATATCTTAAAACATTAGAAAGTTACTAGGTGTTATTTGTTATACTTGAATAAATTGGGTGGTGCTTGTTGCACCAAAATGGTAACTTTGCATCTATATGTTCCTTTAATTGTTATTCCACATCAAACTAGTTTCAAGTAATTTCAGATCATGGAAGAAATTGGTTTGAATGAAATTGCTTGAAACTAGTTTGATGTGGAATAACAATTAAAGGAACATATAGATGCAAAGTTACCATTTTGTGAATGTCCTTGGTTAGTTCTGTGGACCCTGGAGTCCCATACTGCCTGTAAAAGACTCTAAATTGTAACAATTACAAACAAAAAGGCATACATATTTTGCTGACTCTCTTCTTATTTTAGAAGAGAGTCATTCTCTGACACAAAATCTCTAGGAGGCCCAGTTCTCTAGAATGTGTGCACTCACTATGTGTCATGTTTGTGCGTGAAATAATCCCCCCACTTCTGCTGTAGAAGGTGTTAGAACTGTAGCACTAGACACAGCAGTGCATTATTTATTTTATTTATTTATTTATTTATTGTATTTATACCCTGCCTATCTAGTCATTTCGACCACTCTAGGCGGCTTACAACAAATGATAACAAGTTCTAAAAAATTTATAACAATTAATTAATTAGATGATTCTATAAGATGGGAAAAATAAAAATAAATCAAATAAAGAGAGAGAGAAAAAGGAAAGAGGACAGGAATTAACTGGAAGGGAAGGCCTGCCTAAACATCCATGTTTTTAGTTGGTTCTTAAAAGTACCCAGCGAGGGTGCAGCGCGAATCTCCGGAGGTAGGTTATTCCAGAGACGAGGAGCCACCGCTGAGAAGGCCCGGTTTCTAGTTCTTTCTTTCCGGACATTAGGACAGACAACATTGTTAAAACGCCTCTAGGGAGTACAAATCATTTCTATAATAATGTGTGTGCTCCTCACACATCTTATTTTAGTAGGACACCTCTCTTCTCTCCTTTGTTGCCTCTCTTTCCTTGTACAGGCAGAAAGGAAGTAAATATAAAAAATTAAATTCCAGTTTACCGTGATGTTACTGACATTTTGTAGCAGTAGGGTAACATGATCTCTTGTAAGAAAGGCAAAGAGACTCCAGGATCCATCAGAGATGCTCACCCTTGCTTTATTAAGGGGTATTCCATTCGCCAATCTGTTGAGCAACTGATTTCAAACTTTATTGTGTTGTGCATTCTGTGCATTTTGTGCACTCAACACGTAACATGGGATTTCCCCAGTGGGAATGCTGTCATTCCATCCAAACTCCATTCTTGACCTTGTTAATAATGTGTACCAATAATGGAGGTTGCAGCTGGGGGTGGGGCAGAGCAGGTTTGTCAGGAATAAATGTCTTTTTGGGCAGCAGCTTGTTTAGAATGGTGCTGATGAAGCTGAGCCATTGCCTCTGGAATTTGGCAGGCTACAACAGATTGTAGCAGATGACAGCAATGTAATTGCAGAGAGCCTCTGTGTCTTGAACCTTTCTGCCAAAGACGTGCAATAATGGGAGAAGCCTAGAGCAAGACTGTTATGATTTACTAGTGGAGACAAAGTCTTCCTTTTGGAGCAGCCACACCTCTTGTGTCTTCTGTCTTAGAATGTGGGAGCTGATATTTGGTTTTTATGAGCGTCATGATTATGTATGAATAGTCAAATAGGTGTTGCAGTCCTTAATTGTGTGGAGACTGTTCCAGAAAAACAAAACACCATGAGCAACTACTGGTTCTTTCAGCCTTTTGCAGTGATCCGCAACTATGAGGTCCATCATACAATTCTTAGTCTGCTCCTGGGTATTGTTGCCCCTCGGTGAAGCATTTCCAGGTAAGATCTTCCATCTTTATCTGAAATAGCCTACCAGGGAGATAATCTTTTTCTCACTCTCCATTTCCTCTTTTCCAACTTATCTGTCTTTAGGGTGGAAGCCCTTACATGAACTTCAGCAAAGGTTTGAAAACATGCAGTTCAATCTTTGCCATACCTGCGTAGAAGTAAATACTATTGTGAAGAATAGTCCTAAAGTGTGTTTTTGTAGTTTCAGGCTACACTTTGGGAGAAAACGCAGGGTCTTGAAGTATGAATTTTGGGCTTTCAGATATTCCAGTCACCCCACATTAGAAATAATTTAGTTTTAGAAGTGGTAGCCAGTCTGCACTAACTTATCAGGTCAAAAGAAAATAATAATAAATAAGAAGACATATAGGATAAATTTTATAGAACTTTATTTCCCCCCCTCTTTTTTTGTCTTTGATCGCTGACAGACCTTAATCAGGGCTGTACGTGGGCCCTCCAATTCAGCTCAGAGGACAGTTGGGGATTCCGAGATGGATCCAGTCCAGAGTGATTTGGGCCATATCTAATTCAATGTAAGGTGTAGATTTCAATCAGTTTGTAAATTCGCTTCACCCCAAAAGTGAATTTGGTCATTCCATTTTGATCCAGCCTTTGAACAAAACAGCTTGAATAAGTGGATTCTGTTAGTAATTCAGACTTTGCCTATTTTCTGATTTCATCATCTGGTCCTTTAGACTTTTCAGCTTGTGTCTTCCCATTTATATATGGAAACAAGACATATACTACCTGCACAAAGGATGGATCCAGCAGAGGTTGGCTGTGGTGTGCCACAACTCGTAGCTATGATAAAGACCACAGGTGGAAGCGTTGCTATGAGACAGGTAAGAATGTATTCATGAACATTGGAAAACTGGAAAAAGAGCATCTTTCTGCCTGTCTGCCTGCCTGTCTGCCTGCCTGCCTGCTTGGCCGGCTGGCCAACCGGCTGGCAGGCAAGGATAATGTCCCTTCAGTAAGCTGGACCTTAGTAGAAAGCTAGATTCCAGAGAAAGGGCTTCCAGCCCAGCTTCTATCTGAAATGACTTTTTAAAAAGAAAATGATTCAATATAGACTTAAGCATGTTTAGATCCTTTCCTTCCATTTAACAGTACTGTATATCATGCAAACCGCAGAAGCCTTTGGGCTGCAAGGTCAGAAGACCTGCAGTCGTAAGATCAAATCCATGCAATGGAGTGAGCACCCGTCGCTAGTCCCAGCTCCCGCCAACCTAGCAGTTCAAAAGCATGCAAGTAGATAAATAGGTACCACCAGGGTGGGAAGGTAACAGCGTTCCGTGTCTAGTCGCGCTGGCCATGTGACCATGGACATCAGACAAATGCTAGCTCAATGGGTTGGAAACAGAGATGAGCACCGCCCCCTAGAGTTGGACACAACTGGACAAATTGTCAAGGGGAACCTTTAGCTTTACCTTTATATCATGCAAGTCAAAAGAAAGGATGTGGGTTGAAATAGATTGATAACACACAGCAAGACAGCCTCTCAAGGACTCTGAAGCTCCTAGAGATATATCATCTCTCGCATGAGACTGAGAGACCAAATGCTTCCCCCCACCATTGTGGTTTTCGCAATTTGCACAATATTTCTCTAGCATCATTTTCCTTCCAGGAGCTGAATACGTATAGAGGGACAGGCTGTGCGGTCATAAAGGCATAAGTAGCCCATCTTATGGTCTTTTCTTTTTAAAAAAGTGCAAAAATAGCACTACACTTAGTATGGTTTTCTGTTCAATTGCACAATTGATCAAATGTGCAAAAATGAAGCATGTATGTTCTCTAAGACTAATCAAACAACAGCAACAAGAACAACAAATAACTCATCATCTTTGCAAGAATAGCTCCCATGCTCCACTTCCTAAAAACATGTTTTTAAAAATGTATTTAAGGCACCTAACTTTATACAGCGGTGCCTCGCTTAGCGATCGCTCCGTTGAGCGACAAAATCGCTTAGCGATGGTCCCTATGGGGACAATTCGCTTTGCAATGCTCACGGGGAAGCGATCATGGCAAAGCGACCCTTTTTAAACAGCTGATGGGTGGTTTCAAAATGGCCACCAGAAAAACAAAATGGCTGCCTGCTGTTTTGCCTCACTTAAGAGGCAGTGAAAATGGTGGCGCTATGGTGGATTTTCACTGAAAGGTAAGTTTTTAAGCCCATAGGAATGCATTAAACACATTTTAATGTGTTTCTATGGGCTTTTAAAAATCGCTTAGCAACGTTTTTCCCGGAACGGATTAATGTCACTAAGCAAGGCACCACTGTACTGGAAGTCAAAAGTAGGGATGCGAAGAAGGGTTGTCATAAGTTTGAGGTGACTTGATGGCATACAACAAAAACAAAAACAACACACTGGACTGTAGTTATTATATGTGCCTATTTACCTTTTCCTGAGACAGAGCATGGTGGCAACTCTAACGGAAAGCCCTGTGTGTTCCCCTTTGCTTACAAGAGGCGGATGTTCTACACCTGCACAGATGAGCATGCTAGACCCAGGATGTTCTGGTGTGCTACAACAAGCAGCTATGACAAGGACAGAAAATGGAGCTACTGTGCTGATACAAGTAAGCCTGCCTATGATTGTTTGCTTCTTGGTAGAGAAGCTACTGCTTAGCTGCGAATCTCTCCAAATTCAACAAAGAAGCATTATGTGGTGACTACTAGCTGAAGCATGGGGAAGTTATTATTTTGGGCTGTGTGGTTGTGGGGAGATCTAGGACCACTGTTGTTCAAAAGAGAATTTGCAAGCTTTGGTCTGGGTCTAATGGTGACCAACAAGATATGACATAACAGTAGAATGGAGAGAGAGCCTCCAAAACATCTTTGCTAATATCCATTCTTTCAATGGCAGGTGCCTGTAAACCAGAATAGTCAACTTGTCACTCTCAAGATGTGGTTGAATTGCAGCTAGCCAGCAAAACCAATGGTGAGGTGCAGTCCAACAACATCTGGAGGTCCAAAAATTGCCCAGCTGTGCTGTATACCTTTATGGATTATTGAATGTAGACTTCATCTTGCTTAGAACCTAGGTTCCCAACCTTTGTTACTCGGATGTTTTTGAACTGCAACTCCCAGAAACCCCAGCCAGCACAGTTGGTGGTGAAGGCTTCTGGGAGTTGCAGTCCACAACTCCTGAGTAAGCCAAGGTTGAGAACCAGTGGCTTAGAATAATCCAATTAAAATCAAAGAGATTTCATTTGGCCTATGGTCTAGACTCATGATCCAGCGATCCAGTGAGAGCAAGTGAATAGAGTGTTGGACCAGGAAATGGGAATCCTGAGTTCAAATCCCCATTCAGCTATGGTAACCTATGGGAGTGTTGTGGCACAAATAAATCCATCCCTTAAATATATCACATACCTCACTAAGGTTGTCATAAGTCAGAATTAACTTGACAGGGCATATGACAAATGACTGAACAATTTTTAAAATTTAAATGGTTCTGTCTTCTTGACAGAAAGTCCATTTAAGCTCAATTACCACCCAAATATTAGTTGCATTTTGGCACAAAGGTACAGTTCAGGAAACTTCCATAAGAAGAAATTTGAATCAGGGCTAATATTTTCTGAATTTGTCCCTTAAACTCCATATCAGTATCAATTGCACAATAGACTCCAGTTCATTTTCTATACAGCAACCATATCACATAAAAATGGAGATTCCAGGTAGCACTGAAGCCTCACTCATTCACTCTGTTTATGTGTGCATCCTACGTGGGATGAGAAGTGTGTTCTACCTATGTCATCTCCATTGTTACTTTGATCATAGAAATAAATAGCCTGAAGAGAGAGAGAGGCTATTATCCCAAGGTAGGTTTTCTGTGAAAACAAGAACCCTTATTTTGGAGTGGGATTTTTGGCTCATATGGAGAAGCTACAAGAGGCTACCAAGATACACAAATATTTCAATTCATATCAACAAACAAGTTATAGCAGGTCATTTTCACCAGAAACAGGTCTTTTTTAGAGTTAATGAATCATAATTGCCTATTCCAGACCAAGGGATCCCCCTTTTGTTTGACTCCCCAAATGTCTCACACTACAAATAATACTGCTCGTGATACATCTCAGTTAATATTTTTATGTGCTTTGAAGCTACGCACCTCTGCTTCACTGCACTACTAGATAGAATTCCTTATAAATAATATTTAACCCTTAATGTTTCATTTCTTATCTTGTTCTGGTACATATCGACACCCTCATCTCCATTCACCTCTGCAAGATTCTTCAGGTTGTGATCCTCCTGGCTTTTTGGAGCATTTATGACTAGACTAGACATTTTCGGACAGTAAGAATGATTTTTTTTTTTTACAAGGGAAACAGAACATTTCTGTAAAAATGCTGAGGAAATGGAATCCAATCACAGTGCAAATCATCTATAGCAGCTGGCTGTATAAAAGAAAGGTGTGTCAAGAGCATCAGGAGAGGCCTTCCCACCACCTTCATTTGGATGGAGACACAGGAAAGGGCTCCCTCCCATAGGAGGCTGGCCTGGCCCTATCTTTGCTATTCTTCCACAAGCAGGCAAACACTTTTCTCCTCACGCAAGGTTTTCTTGAAAGAATGGCTGCTGAGTAGGATTTTTAAAATGGATCGTGGTACCTCACTGCATTGAATGTCCTTTTTAAGGAGAACGGGGATTTACAACATTTTAAATGAACGAACGAACAAAAAATATTGAGGAATATTGTACATTACTGAGAGCAAAGACTTTCAACCACAAAGCTTTGTACACTTCCTTTGTCCTCAGAAAACCAGCTTAACAACATAGATTGACGATTGCAAATTCTTGCTCTTCGGGAGCAGCCTGAGCAGTACCTGGCCTGAAAGACATAACATAGTTTTTTTTATAATTACAGGCAGGAACATCAAAATGCAATAATCATAGGTATACTTGTCATATAATTACAGGACAAATAAAATGTGTAGTTGGGTGTATCGGCAGAAGCTTTTCTGGAACCAACCTTTTGTTCAGACTCAATATTTCTTTGTATTGGTCTGTCTGGGTTAATGTAGGAATTCCAGCTCATAATAGTCGGATTTGGCATTTGAACAACTGAAACAAAGATGCAAATTGAGAAGTCTTTGATATATGAGGTAGATAGCAAGGTATGTTGTGACATTGCCAAATTTGCAAATGGTAACTTTAAAGCCAACCTCAGTCTGTCAGCCTTGGGCTGTAGCTTCCCAGGATGTAATAAACTTCCTGTTTTAGCTGCTGCTTCAAAACAGATGGTATGTTTGGTAACTAAATATATACAGCCGGAGCTTTGCATTCAGTCTAATAGGGTTGGGCACCATGTTGCCTTCAGAGGGAAAACTGCAAACTCCTGCAACTCTGAGGTCTCCCAGCATCCCCACCACCTATTTTCTAAAAAGTCGATTTTGGCTTTCTAGAAGCTGTGGGGAAAATATTTTGCCATGTTTTGAGGGCTCCTCCGGACATTTGAGACCCCCACACCCTAATATTTTTCTACTTTTTTGTGGGCACTAGAGGACACAAGAGAGGTTTTCTAAGAGAGAAAAAACATAGTTTTTTCCTCAGGAAAAATTGAGATGACGATTGTAGGAGTTGGGTATGGACTGCAAAGATTCAGGTGTGTGCATACCCTGGACTTCTGGAGATGAACCATTCGTGCAGTTCGATAGAGTACCCAGTGTGGGCAGAGTGATGACTAGCACTGAGGAGACCTGGTTTTGAGGCCTCACTTGATCATGGAAACTCAGGGGAGAGGGTAGCACAAGTAAAACCATGCTTTGAATATACAGTGGTGCCTCGCTTTAACGATTGCCTCACTTAACGAGGAAATCGCTTGATGATTAGATTTTTGCGATCGCAAAAGTGATTGCAAAATGATGGTTTAAACGGGAAAAATCCACTTCACAATGATTTTTGCATTACGGTGATCTAAAAACAGCTGATCATCCCATTTCAAAATGGCCCCCCACTGTTTTCTAGGACAGATTCCTTGCTTTACAGGCACGGAAAATGGCCGTCTCTATGGAGGATCTTCGCTGGATGGTGAGTTTTCAGCCCATTGGAATGCATTGAAGGGTTTTCAATGGGCTTTTTATTTCGCTTAATGAGGATTTCGCTCTACAGCGATTTCGCTGGAATGGATTATCCTCGTTAAGCGAGGCACCACTGTATCACTTACCTGGAAAGCACTACTGGCTCACTATACTGGTTCTAATTTGATAAAACATTACATATGCACAGAATCTGATGAATTATATACTATATTCAGGTCTGAATATCAGGGTGCAGGGCCGGACTGGTCATCTGGCGTTTCTGGCAAATGCCAGAAGGGCCGATGGTGAGAACGGCCGGTTCCTGCCTTGCGAGGCCGCCGCCGCCGCCCCGCCGCCGCCGCTGCTGGCCAGGGCGCAGTGTCCCTCCGCGGCTGCCCGGGTTCCCCTTTCCCGCCGCAGCGGAGCCCTTGCGCTCCATGCCCGCCCTCGCTGGGGCTGCCGCCGCCGCTCCGCTCCCGATCGCGGACAGTGCGGCGCCTGGGTCCCGCGCCCCCTGCCTGCCTGCCTGCCTCCTTCGCTGCGCGGCGGAGAAATCGGGCTGGTGCCACCCCTCGGCTTGGCTGGGCTCCGGCTTGGCTGGGCTCCGGCTCCCGGCGCCTGTCCTCCAGCGCGGCCGTCCAGTTGGGGAGCGGGAGCCGCCTCCGCCTCCACCTCCGCCTCCTCCCGCAGGGTGTTTGGCTGGCTGGCTCCTGATTTGTTTTATGATGGTGGGGATGATTACGGGGTGGGGGAGGAGAGAGGGAGACGAGCAGGGTAACCAGAAGGAGCTCCGCGCGCACACCCGGGCGCACAGGCGAGGGGAGTGGCAGCGCAGGGAGTGGAAGTCTTTGCCTGGGAGCCCGCCGAGCGCTCCCGTCAGGCGAGGTGGGGTGGGGTGGGAGGTTGAAATGAAGCGAAACGAGAACCAGGAGCTGCGAAACTGGGCGAGGTGACGAGGGAGAGCGGAACAAAGCAGAGCCCCAACCCACTTACAGCGGGGTCCGGGGGGGGTCCCTAAAGACTCGAGCATCCTTTAGGAGGAGAGCGCTGGTGGAGAGGGGGAAGGAGGGCGGGGAGAAAGGGACCGGGCTTGGGAGGGGTGGGAGAGCCAGAGCCTGGAAGAGGTCAAGTTCTGGACGGAGACTGTCAAGATCGGAGAGTTATACTTTCCCATACTTATATGCGTAGGCTATATGAGCAGCAGTGAGCCGCGGGTTAGTAGGTAGTATCCTATTGATGGGATAGGATGGCCTTTTAGGCCAGATGGGCGGGGTATAAATCAAATAAATAAATAAATAAATAAATAAATACCAACATGAATTTGACCAAACTCCGGGAGGCAGTGGAACACTGGAGAGCCTGGCGTGCTCTAGTCCAAGGGGTCACGAAGAGTTGGACACAATTAAACGACAAAACAACAACATCTATTGAACCCATGAAGGAGTGACCTCCAAAAGGTCCTTTCATTAACAGCTTCATTCTTCACTTGCAAGCTTCCTTTATGGAGTCAATCCATCTCATATTTGGGCTTCCTCTTCCCTTGTTGCCTTCAGGTTTTCCCAGCATTATTGTCTCTTGAGGAAAATCTTATCTTACAATATGACTAAAGTACCGGTAGGATGGCCTCGCTTTTGACATTTTTTGCTTCCACAGAAGGGCCAGTCTTGACTCAATCTAGAACCCACTTATATGTCTTTCTGGTGTTTTGTGAGAAAGTCCAGACAGTCTGTGGAACTGTCAGGGATGGACCTTGGAGAGGATGATGGTAATTTGGGTGCTTTTGCCCTTTTAGTCACCTTGAAAGATATGTTCTTGGTCATGATCTACCACACGAAAGATGCTCCTTATTTCAAAGTACAACAAAGCCAACAGTTATGAATGATACATCAGCTTTCTGGTACCTCACAGTTTGAAATTTTGATCCGAAAGATCCTGTTTCTTCCCTTCTGGTTGTCCTTAACTCTCAGTAGTCACTGGCCCATGACTCCTGGACAGATGTGCACTTTGGGGTGAGGGGAGGTTTTGCAATTATCCACCTGCTTCTTCTCTGCCGAGGTGCTTAGTGACTTTGTCACTTGCCCAAGGAGCCTTTGCTCACAGGGCACCTCTCTTGTAGCTTGTATTTGACCCTGGGATTCATGAGAGCTCTTGAAATGCTCTTCAAACACAACCCAAGCCTCTTCAAGCACATACAGCCGTTTCAATAAAAGGTACACAGCAGGGCATAGAACATTACACTGAGTGTTTCATTTGACAGATATTCAGGATGTAGCCCCCCTAAATGATGAAGCTCACCACATGGCCTTGAGCCACTCACTTTCTCTCAGTCTGATCTATCTCACCAGGTCACTGTGAGGGTAAAGAAGAGAGAGAGAGAAAGGCATGTACAAAAATAAATAAAGATGAGCATCTGCTCCAGACTTCCACAAGATCCCTGTGGGACTGAAACACCTTTCCCAGGACACAGTCTATGTCATGCTATGCCTTGCTGAGTCATCTTCTGAGGCGGATGATGATCTCTTGCATTTGGAGGAAGTCAGTGGCCCTCTTGGAAGCCTGGCAGAGAAAGGCAAGTGCCAGTTCTGCCAGTGAAGCATCAGCCTGCCATATAGGCGACCCATTTGCCTCATGGAATGGCAAGGAGTCAAAAGATTAGAACATCAATGTTTTAAGGGTCCATGATAGCTGATTACAAACCACTGGAAGCCTTGAAAGAGGCATGCTAAGAGCTAGGAATACTGTGAATCTGGACAATTATCTTTGTGGGAGACAATTCACAAAGCTAGCTCTTGCATGTTACTCAACTTTGCCTTGCCAAAATTCCTTGGAACCTGTTGTGACCCAGATGGTGTACCAAGTTGCCTTTGCCTGTGCCCTACATTTAAGGTGATGGATTACTTGGACTGGACTTCTAGCTTGACCCATGGACTGGGATTTGGAATTGGACTGACTTTCAAGATGTAGCCAAGCACATACTACTTGTAGACATAACAATCTGATCCTGATCATTAGCTAAACAGAGTTTCTTTTGGAGATATTTAAATCAGTTCCACCCTTTGCCCTTGTTGTTTAAAATCTTGATTGCATGGGCATCATGGCCCAGTTCTTCTTTGTGCTGCGCGTGTTGCACAAATGGCATATGTTTTGGAAGCAATTGTAGACATCTGTTGCATGCTGAATTGTATGAGATAGTGGGCAGCTGATGATGTTAATGATGATTTCTTAACTTGAGGCAGTATACCTCCTAAAGTCATGCCATTTGCATAGCTCAGATTAGATTAGGCATCCTTCAGTCTCGAGAGACTATGGTATTGTGCTCTGTATTGAGGACTTGGAACAGCGTCTAGTGTGGCTGAGAAGGCCATTTCGAGAGTGACAATCCCTTCCACACTGAAGACAAATACAGTCTGTACCCCATCTAGCTCCCTGATTTTGCTGAGGAATACTGTATCCCAGGACCATTTGGATTCATTCATGTTAATGGCTACAGAAAAAGAAATCCTCATGAGTCTTGATGTGGATGCCATCATCAACAGAGTTGCAGAGAGTAGTGAAGCCCTGCAAAGTCTTCTTATTCCTTGATAACGTATCATTCCTAAGTCTTTCCAGTATTAGTAGGGTTCAAATTTAAAATGTTCAAATCATAAACGAGGTGGAAAGTTCTTGAGCCGAGCCTTTTGTTCCTGGTGGAAGTGTTGATGTAGGAGGATCTGCTACTTATGGCTTGTTCACATTGAACGTTTTGTTGCAGTTATGTTTAATGATCTAATGTTTCAATACATTAAAATAGCTATAAGATCTCACATTGTACTGTTGGTGTTTTTTGTTTAGAGAGCACTAGCATTGACAAATTTAAACATTAAATTTTAATTACACTTTTTGTTAAACGTGATGATTTTATAGGTTTAGATTTCCTGATGCTCCTTGTTATTTTTACAACCAGGGCAATGATTAGGATAGGGAGAACTCATAAGCATGTACCAATACCACTATACCAGCAACGCCCTTTCAGCGTGCCACAATATCGTGAATGGAGCCCACAACAGGTGGGCCTGTGTCCCCACAGCCGGTGGGCCTGTGTGCTCTAAATGCCAGGGCCGATTTTTGGTCCCAGTCCGGCCCTGTCAGGGTGTAAAGACCTACCTGAGCTCAGAAAGGGTATATGAGTGTTCCACAATCCATTGCAATCCACTGACTGAGAACTTTTGTTCAACTTCTGTACCCATGTGGCAAATCAAAAAACAAAAGGCATAAATAAGAGACGGGCAGTGCCCCAGCTTCCCGGCTCCACCTCCTCCAGACGCTGCCTCTGAGTGGGTGCCCCTTGGAGGAGGTGGGACTGGGTAATGGTAAGTACCTGTCTGGCCAATAAACAAACTGGCACAAACTGCTGAACCGGTTCAAGCATTACAAAATTACAAAACCGGCACAAGCCATTACAAAATGCTCTCTGTTATATGTATTTATTTTTCTCTTCTTTGTTTTTTAGTACTTACTGAGAAGCCTAACAATGATACCGATCAGGAAAAAGTGAACCTCTAGGTAAGAACATAACCATGCAGAAGTGAATGCGTTCTGTGGTTCCATTGTTTTGAACTGGAACTAAGACTAATAAATTAATGCAACGTGAAGACTTAATTTTCTTCCATCATAGATCTAAAAAGCTCTCCTAGCTTTAAAGACCCCAGGAAGAATGGATGGGACGAAGCTAAGAAACAATCAAAATAAAGTATTTGTAAAGACAAATACTACAAAAGAGGACCTGAAACAACAGTCTATCATTATGTCTCATTCTTCTGATGATCTCTTTCCCCTGGTTATCTTTGCAGAATAGTTATATTAGCGGATTTTGTCATTGCTGTTTCACTAACACATAAAGGCCACCACAAATATGGGTGGCTTGGCTGTAGTCTCAAAAATACAGTTTTTTTGACTGTCCTACAGTGGACCCTCATCTTACAGACGGCTCGACTTACAAACTTTTCGAGTTACAGACTTCTCTGGCCGCAAAATTTAGGTTTGACTTGCAGCCAGAGAATTGACCTACAGACCGGAAAAACACCCAAATGGAACAAAAACAGAACAAAAACAGCTGATTATGGATTAATCGGTTTTCAATGCATTGTAGGTCAATGGAGCCTCGACCTACAGACTTTTCGACCTGCACCATCCCAATACGGATGAATTCCATAAGTTGAGGGTTCACTGTAGTTCCTTTTAGCTTGAGCTATTTAGTTTATAACTCTTGCAATATTTCCTTTTCCTCTCTCCACTCAGCTGTATTGTTTGTCAAAGGCACTCTTCTTCCTGTCAAATCTATACCACACATCCCAGTGTTAATTGTATAAGAAATGGCTGTTTTTCCCATTTCAAAGGCCTTTTTTGAGGATCAATATTTCAGCCTCTGCACCCTCATTTTTTCCAAATAAAGAAAAGTAGGTGAGGCCAACAATTCACTTTCAAGATAAGCAGGATTGATCTTTTCAATTTATACGGGGTATCTTAAATCAGCAGGGGCTTGGGGTCACCTATTTCTGAATGGGAGTCTAAAACAGTTTTGCATTTTATTATTACTTGAATCCTCTTCATCCATACTTCCGCAAATTTGGCAGAAAGTAAGAAAGGACTGTATGCTTTATGGCTGAGAGGCAATTGCTCAGGCCAAATAAGACCCATGGATGGTGTTTCTGCTCCCATTATGCTGACTGTGAATGTTTTTGTAGGAATAGATGGATAATATGTGTCCCATGTAAATCCCATATATTAAGATAGATAGCTATAACATTCTGTTTGAACATTAATCTGCATGATTATAATAGGCCACATGAAAAACTGAGTTTAATGGCTATTTAACTACATATTTTAAAGTTATTTGCCTTCTTCACTTCTTTCATGTCTTCTCTTAGGATACAGATCTTTCTTTCTGTTATTTCCTTGTAGGAATGGACATGACTTCATGGAAAAGGTCAAACATTTTTTGTCAAGGATCATTTTACTTTTTTGGTATACACTTGCCAGATATGGACAAGCCAAAATGCAATCATCTGTCAACATTCATAATTTTGAGAATTTTGCAATTCAGTTTATAAATTAGAAATGTACATAATAATACATTATTCAGAAAAGTACAAACATAATGCATGTGGAAGGAATGTATTCTATCAAGCAGAAAACATTTGCTATAAGATCACAGGGAAAGGTATATAGCAAAAACATATAAGGAAATGTGCTGCCTTTTCACTTCAAGAACTGAAGCTTTGTTATAGTCACAAACTGACATCAGTGGTGGCCAGAATAACCTGGGGCAAATTAGAACATCACCCAAACAAAAATGAGTAGACTATCTTGTTCTTAATCCTGATGCTTACGTACAAAGCCCTAAACGGCGGTGGCTCCTCGCCTCTGGAACAACCTACCTCCTGAGATTCGTGTGGCTCCCTCGCTGGGTACCTTTAAAAATCAACTTAAAACATGGATGTTTCGGCAGGCCTTCCCTTCAGTCAATCCCTGATGCCCTCTTTCTTCCTTCTATTGTCTATTTTATTATGTTTATTTTTATGTAAAATTGTTTTATATATGTTCACTGTTCTATTTTATGCTGTTAGCCGCCTAGAGTCGTTTTAACCGACCAGATAGGCGGGATATAAATAAATAAATAAATATATAAATACCCCCAGGTCACATGATGAATTTGTTTACTTTTTCAGTATGCTTGGATTAGTCATTAAACAAGAATAAAAGTTTCTGTGTTGTTGAATTTAATTTTGCATCATCTAACTTTAACAAATGAAAAGAGTCTATGCCTCATTTCTTCCCAGTCTAAAGTTTTACTGCTTGGCCTAAGGTCTAAAAACAGAACTTACTGGTAGTTTTAATACACATATTATTAAAAATTTCCAAGGAGATTGTGACTTCCCCTTGGGAAAGGAGGAAAGCAAAGACTCAAAGGGATTGATTAGTCTTACAAAGCATATAAGGTTGAAACAAAGTGAAGGTGATAACAAACATGCTTTAAATCATTGCATCGAGGTGTGTGTTCATAAGGAGGATGAAGGAAAGGAGAGACACCGTATCCAGAAAAGAGACACTGCAGAGAAGGTAATTCTAGTGCTGTGGTCTCTCCATAATATTATATGCAGAGATGTGGGATGGAGATAGTGTGAACAAATAATTTCTGAAGGCTAAAAATTTTGTTTATTTTGAGTATTAGTGAATGATGGTCATGCTTTGTGAATTCTTCAATGCACAGGGTAATTTCTGGAAACTGTTTGCTAAAATCTGCACCATTCCCTGAACCATTTATCCTTCCCTAAATAAAATAATTTGTTGAAGACTTTGAGGATTTGTAGCTGTGATTTGTAACTAAAGTCGGGGGGGGGGTGTAATTCATGCAGCTTGTAGATTTGACGGAACTTGCCAGATTTACACATACACAAAGAGGAATACAGCTCAGTTTTGAAATCTGCATTTTACTGGATTTTGTGGACAAAACTTGGAACTCAGTTGTGCATGAAAAATGTGCATGGTACAGAAAAGCACAAACATAAATTCACGTATTATAAAGACATTTCATTAAGAATGCTTTTTAAAAAAAAGATTTGCAAGCATTTGTGCAATTTGAACAATTTGAGCAAAAAAGCACATGAATTTAAGGAAATGGGAACAAAAATAGGTACAACTTTATATTTGCGTATTCATGCACAAAAAGGAAAGACTGAATTTGTTGGAAAGCATGGCAAATCAAATAGAATCCACACACTTATCTTTTCCCATTCCTATTGGGAAGCAGCAATAGAAAACCTATTTCCACCTTTAGTTATTTACCTTTTTTGTTTGTTTATTGCCTGTTTTAGCATTGTGTGACTAATTTTTTTTTTTGAGGAAAGGAATCACATTCATTCGTTTCCATGTGCTTACAACAGAGTTGTTTATCCTTGCAGGTGTGAATTGACGAGATGGAACAACTGATACAGGAAAACCGAACATTTGTCACTGAATTTCTCCTTCAGGGGTTTGGAGACGTGGGGGACCAGTGGTTTTTCCCCTTCCTGCTCTTCTTGGTGATCTACATTGCTACCATGACTGGGAACATCCTCATCATTATCCTGGTTATAATTGACCACCACCTCCATACTCCTATGTACTTCTTCTTAGCTAACTTATCCTGCTTGGAGACTTGTTATAGCTCCAGTATCCTTCCCCTGATGCTAGCAAATCTTTTCAATGGGGGTGAAGGAACCATTTCTGTAACTGGCTGCTTGGTGCAATATTATTTTTTTGGTTTCTTAGCGGCTTCCGAATGCTACCTGCTTGCAGCAATGTCCTATGACAGATATGTGGCAATATGCAAACCACTGCTCTATAGAAGTCTTATGAGTGGCCAGGTTTGCCTGCAGCTAATAGCTGGATCTTGGATAAGTGGTTCTTTGGCTATGAACATAACCATCTATTTGATGCACCAGTTACAGTTCTGTGGCTCTGGTATAATCAATCATTTCTTTTGTGATTTCAATCCAATAGTAAAACAGGCATGCAATGACACGCACATGATTAAACTCTTAACAGATATCTTTGCTGTTATATTTCCCTTGCCTCCCTTCGTGTTGACCTTGGCATCCTATGTTTCCATCATATCAGTCATTCTAAGAATTCCATCCAGCAGTGGGAGGAAAAAAGCCTTCTCAACCTGCTCCTCTCATCTCATTGTGGTCTCTGTCTTCTATAGCACAATAATAATTGTCTATATGCTGCCCAAAACGGAGACACTACGCGATCTCAACAAAGTCTTCTCTCTCTTCTATACAGTCCTGACGCCTTTCTTCAACCCACTGATATATTCTCTGAGAAACAAGGAAGTAAAGGAAGCTTTCAGAAATGTTTTTGTTAGATTATGTGCATTTCTAAGAACACATGGTTCTAATTTTCTTCTTTAAATTCTGGTGTTTCTCTCATTCTATTAGGAATATAATTTTTAAATTCTGTTTTGTCTGAACTCTTCATAATGGGGTCTTTTTTATGCAGTTGGTAGTAATTGAATGACAATAAAATTTCTCTTTTTATGTAAGCAGGAATAATAAATCTCTATTTCTTTTGGTTTTCATTCTCCCAATGTTGTAGATTCTATATGTACATTCTTTGAATAAATTAGAGCAGTTTTCTTCTTTCTTTATTCAGATCAGATCAGTACACAATTTAAAATTATGGATGTATGTGAAATGTAGGTAAAAATAAAAATAAAAATATTAAGACAGACAATTTTTGACAGCCTGCTTCAATAGCGAAAGCTTGTCTAATTGCTAGATTGTCTTTTCATAAGTGCTGCATTGACCGAATTTCTCCATAGTCACCGAAATTATGTTTTCTATTCAAGTAGCCCCATGTTACTCAACAGAGTTGCTTGCAAGTGTCCATTAACCATTCAAGTAAAGCAACGGTTTTAAAAATATGTGCAAATTATGGAAATGCTGGGAGAGGTGTGTGAGTCTTTGGGATGTGGGCATGTCAGATTAGATGCACTGGGATACCTAGATGTATTTTTCCTTCTACATAATGCAGGAAGAATAGATAATCCCTCCCCACCCCATTTCTTTAGCATGGGGTCTGGTGAGGGGAACAGAACAATCCTCCTTCTACCACCCGGACATGGTTTTCTCCATCCAGGCCAAAGTGCAGCCAGGGATCACATGTTTGAGGTCTACCCACTACCCACTTCAGGCTTCCACATATCCTGTCACCAGGCAAAGGGATCCTGGAGTGTGTGTGGTTGTGATGTGTAGGCAGAAAAATTTAACATAACAGCTGAAATCCTTTTGGCACAAGATATGGAATGAACTTAGCGGTGGTGGCAATTTTTTGTAATTAAAGATTCTCTGCTCCAACTTGCAAACTCAACAACTTCTGAAGAATGAAAGGGATTCCACAGGAGCCTCAGGACCATTTTTGGAAAAATCAGAAATGTTTTCTTTCTGGGGTAAAAAATCATTTAGGTGATAATATCCTCAGCCTTTTTCTCCCTGGAAATCTCTGAAAAGTATCTCCACAAGTCAGAATTGACTTCACAGCACATTATTTATTATTATTATTATTATTATTATTATTATTATTATTATTATTATTATTATTATTATTATTATTATTATTATTATTATTATTATTATTATTATTATTATTATTATTATTATTATTATTATTATTATCAATTCTCCCAAAACAAAAAACCTTCTGGTTTATGGATGTGGAATATTATGTTTCTGTACCCACAATTCAAAAAGCCAGGAAAATGGGCCAGTATTGCTACACAATATATCTGTGAAGATTCTCAGTCATCCAGGTGAGGCTAACTGGAAGCTGAGTCATGGCAACTGGACTCATTCCTTATTAGGTTGAAACATTTTGTTACTCATCCAAGTAGCTTCTTCAGTCTGAGGAGAGTTGGTAAAAGATCCCTAATATATCCCTCCAGGTTGGTTTCACCCCCACACCCCTGCTCTGAATAGGTTCCTTAGAAGGACAAAGGACTGGGGAATGAGTGAAAAAAACCCTTCTTCAGTCCTTCTCCACCCATTGTCATGGGTCATTTATGGTTGTTAACACTGGTCTTTCTGGTGTCTGTATGGTCCTAATCTTCCTGGGAAGGATGAAAGGGCAGCATGATAAACATGGCAGATATGTGTGAAAGGCTCAAAAGGATTCTTGGTAAACACCACATACCCATGCATTTCAAACCCACAAACACACTAAGGCAGAGACTTGTCCACCCAAAAGACCTGACATCAAAACATAATATAGTATGTGCGGTCCAATGCAAAGAGTAGTGTTCGGAGCTCTACTTTGGAGAAACCAAACAGCCACTAAACAGGAGAATGGTCCAGCATAGGAGGGGCAATGGCTGAGGACTACAATCAGCAGTATTCCTTCATTTGAAGGACAAAGGAAACTCATTTGATGACCAAGATGTATTCATTTTGGACTGAGAAGATAGGTAGTTTGAGAGAAGGGTCAGGGAGGCCATATATGTGCATATAGAATATCCCCCACTCAACAGGAGTGGAGGCCTTAGATATAATCTGTCTCCAATTTATCATGCTGCCTTTCATCAATTCCCAGGATGATTAGGACCACAGGGCTGTCTTTCAACAAGTGTGAATGCGAGTGAGCAGAAGAGGGTATCTTGTAGATCATCTTGACTGCTATGATTAGTGTTGTCAAAATTCAGGCTGCCTTTTGCAATGTAAAACTTGGCATCCTTTTTCCTGCTGGCAACATGGTCATGAGTAGTAAGATGTTATGAAGCAATATCGGGCCATTTCTTGGCTTTTTGAATCATGAGTACAAAAGCACAATATCGGACATTCATAAACTGAAAGTTATCTGAAGAATTGAATTTCCTGGCTTTTAAAATGGAGTTTAAATATACATACGCTACATACAAATTCAATCAGATTTTTTTCTCTCATATAGAATTCCCAGCAGTAGAGAATGAAAGAATCTATGCCCACCTCCTCCCAGTCAACAGTTTAACTGCTCAGCCAATTTTCTATACATGGAACTTAATGGTAGTCTTAATATATGTATTATAAAAAAAATACCGAGGAGACAGTGACTTCCCTGTGGGAAGAGAGGGGAAAAAAGCCTCCAAGGGACTGATTATTGTGACTAAGCATATGAAGTTGAAGTGAAGGTTGAAATAGACATGCTTTAAACCACTGGTTCTTAACCTTGGGTTACTCAGGAGTTTTGGACTGCAACTCCCAGAAGCCTTCACCACCAACTGTGCTGGCTGGGGTTTCTGGGAGTTGCAGTTCAAAAACATCCGAGTAACAAAGGTTAAGAACCACTGCTTTAAACCATTATATCAAGAAGCATGAAGAAAAGGAGAGACACTGTGTCCAGAAGGGAGACATTGCAGAGCAAGTAAATTTAATGCGGTGGCCTCTTCGTAATATGCAGAATTGTCGCTTGAGGATAATGTGGGAACACATAATTGCTGAAGACTGTGTATTTTGAAAATGGCAAAATGATGAACTCTTCAAAACACAGGAAGATGTATAGATATTGCTCGATAAAAGTCTGCATCATTCCCTAATTAATTTGTCCTTTTCTAAATAAAAATAATTTGTTGAAGACTTCGAAAATGATTCAGCTGTGATTTGTAACTAAAAAAGGATCTGGGTGGGTGGGGTGTAATTCACTCAATTTGTTTGTTTAAGGGAATTTAATGTTGACTCTTGGACCTGATACATCAAATAGAAATGTAGTCCAGTATTTCACATCTGAGCATTCGGCCTGCAGGCAGATGGTGCATCATGGCCTCTCCCAATTTGAAGAGACCTTTGTCCAGCAGGCTGAGGCAAAGAGACAGTCCCGAAAGCAGCAAAATCAGGAACTGGACAGGGGACTGATTGTATTTGTCTTCAGTGTGGAAGGAATTGTCACTGTCGAATTGTCCTTCTCAGTCACACTAGACACTGTTCCAAATCCTCTATTCAGAGCATGTTACTATAGGCTCTCGAGACTGAAGGATGCCTAATCTAATCTCTAAATACAGTATTAAAATCTGTCTTTTACTGGAATTTGTGGACAAAGTTTGGAACTCAAAAATTCATGAAGAACGTGTATGCTGGAAAAAAAAACCCACACACAAATTCATGAAGTATAGAAATTTCTTTAAGAATGTTTTTAAAGAAAAAATGCAAAAACTTGTGCAATTTGAAAAATAGAAGTGCACATGCATTGTAGATTTAGAGAAAAGAAAACAAAAATACATACATACTCATATTTGTCTATTCATATAAAAAGGGATAGACTGAACATGTTGCAAAAATAGTATGTCAAATAGAAACTATACTCATGTTTACCCATTCCCTTATTGGGAAGTTGAATTAGAAAACCTGTTTCCACCTTTAGCTACGGTATTTACCGTAGCTTTTTTTGTTTGTTTAATGCCTGTTTTAACATAGTGTGGCCAATAATTTTCAGCAATGAAAAACCTATTACCACATTTACCTTTTTACCCTTCTTTTCTTTAATGTCTCTTTTATGAGCGTACGGTAGAGAAAAGGAAACACAAATTCATGCAGTATATAGAAATTTCTTTAAGAATATCTTTTTAAAGGAAATCTTGCAAAAAGTTGTGCAATTTGAACAATTTGAGGAAAAATGCACAGGAATCGTTGATTTAGAGACATGAAAACAAAAATATCTAACACAATTTGCAGATTGATGCAAAAATGGACAGACTGAACTTTTAAGATATGACAAGCTATCCCTCTAGAAGCTTTTGATTACTGCCAGCTGAATACACTACTGTTTGGGGAAGATTTTAAGGATGTCCTCTAGTAAGTTATTTTTACAGGCATTACCATAGTCAGTTATCCCTTTGGGTTTATATTGTTATTATATTTGTGTTAGTTGGTATTTGATTATTCATTTATGTGTAAACCACTTAGAGTAGCATTATATACTAAGTAAGCAGTATAGAAACAGATGAATGACTAAACAAACAAACAAAATACACATATTGGAATTTTTTTTGAATCAAATAGAACTGATACCCACATGTTTGCATATTCCTATTGGGAAGCAGCAATGGCAAACTTATTTTCACTTTTAGTTTTTTACCTTTCTTTTGATTACCGCTAGTTTTAGCCTTCTCTAACCAAGAATTTTTTCCCAAGAAAGGAACTACATTCATTCATTTCCACCATTTCAAATGTGGGTTATTTGATCCTTCCAGGCTCGAATTGTCAAGGTGAAAAAAGTGAACAGGAGAATCACACAATGGTCTGATTCTGGGATTTGGAGACGTGGGGAATTAGTGGTTTCTTCCCTTCCTGCTCTTCTTGGTGATCTACATTGCTACCACGGCTGGGAACATCCTTATCATTATGCTGGTTATAATTAACCACCACCTCCATACTCCTATGTACTTCTTCTTGGCTAACTTATCCTGCCTGGAGTCCTGTTACAGCTCTAGTATCCTTCTCCTGATGCTGGCTAACCTTTCCAATGAAGGACAAGCAACTATTTCTGTAACTGGCTGCATGCTACAGTTTTACTGTTTTGCATCCTTAGGAGCTTCTGAATGCAGGGGTTGGCTGATGGGATCCTGGATGAGCTGCCATGTGTAGATTGACCCAATACGCTGCAAGAAGTAATCACTCTATGCCTTCCCATTGATGGCCGCCTGGAAAGCCGACGCCTGGCACAGGGCGGTTCCCGTCCCTTGCAGGCACCCCTGACATCCACCAATACTAGACAAGAGGATTCTGAGCCCATGCAGTTAGGAGCTGTTCGGCCACGCCTTAGCCCTGAGGAAAAAACACGACACCGCTCTCAGAATCTCTGCCTGTACCGTGGGGAGCAGGACACTTCACTTCTGGCTGCTTGGTTAAGCAGCATAACCCCGGCTCCGCGCTACCCCCGCCAGTAAAAAATTTGCCCCATGGACCCTCAGACGTGGGGCACTTAGCTGGGTCCCCTGAACCCTACGTTAACATCCTGGGTCCATTCCTTGTACCAGTAAAACTGTGCCTGCTGGATGGACATTGTTTGTTTGTTCATGCCATGATCGATTCTGGAGCTGATCGCTGTTTCATTGACACGGCCTTTGTGAAACAGCACTGGATCCCTGTACAGGATAAAGAGACCCTGACCCTAGTTGAGTATATAGATGGTCGTCTCCTTCACTCCAGTCCTGTGACCCAGGAAACCCATCCAGTCGTTCTCCAGGTCCAACACCATCAGGAGCAACTACAATTCAATGTTGCACGCATGCCCCATTTCCCACTTATTCTGGGACTTTCCTGGCTCTGAACACATAACCCCCTAATGGACTGGACACAAGGGGAGTTGCGTTTCAGGGACCCGTGTCCACATCTGGGTTCACTGGCTACCTTGGCTGCAGCAGGGTCAACAGAAAGTCCCATGATACCCTTGGAATACAAGGACCTTGCTGATGTCTTTGAGGAGAAGGGGGCTGACCAGCTACCTCCACACCGCCCCTATGATTGTGCTATCAATTTGGGGCCTGGCGCACCCCTTCCTGTGGTGAGAATCCACCCCATGTTGGAACCAGAACTTGTGGCCTTGCGGGCCTTTCTTGATAAAAATCTGAAACGGGGATTCATCCAGCCGTCCACGTCGCCCCTGTCTGCACCTGTTATCTTTGTTAAGAAGAAGAGCGGAGAGCTCCGCCCCTGCAATGATTACTGGGCCTTGAATAAAATAACCATTAGAGACTGCTACCCTCTGCCGTTGATCGGCAAACTTTTGGATCGCCTTAAGGGGGCATGTATTTATACCAAGTTGGATCTCCCTGGCGCCTATAATTTGGTGTGAATCTGTGCTGGCGACGAGTGGAAGATGGCCTTCGGAACTCATTATGGCCAGCATGAATATCTGGTCATGCCTTTCGGTTCAACTAATGCTCCGGCAGTGTTCCAGCAGTTCATGAACGTCATCTTTCACGACTTGCTTGATCGTCTTGTGATCATCAACCTGGATGACATTTTGATTTACTCCTGAGACCCCACTTGGCACACGGAACACGTTCGTCAGGTTTCACAACGATTACGAGACCACCGACTCTATGCCAAGCAGGAGAAGTGTGAATTCACTTGTAAGAAGTCGAGTTCCTAGGTCACATTGTATCTCCCCAAGGGACCCAGATGGACCCAAAGAAAACAGAGTCGGTTCTGACTTGACAGAAACCCCAGAACCGCAAGGATGTACAGCGGTTTCTTGGCTTTGCAAATTATTACCGCCAGTTCATACCAGCTTACGTGGACATAACCACGCCACTGACCTGCCTCCTCTGGCTCAAAGAGTCATTTCTTTGGACTCCAGAGGCAGACCATGCCTTCACAACACTAAAAACCTGCTTTACCACCAATCTGATTCTACGCTATCTGGATCCCCGACTACCGTTTACTGTGGAGACGGATGCCTCAAGTTCGCTCTGGGTGCAATTCTGTCCCAGTGGGAGGACCCCTCACAGCCACTGCAGCCCTGTGCATTCTACTCCTGGCAGTTCACACTCCCAGAATGCAACTACACCATCTGGGAGCAGGAATTCTTGGCCATCAAAACCGCTTTTGAGGTCTGGAGGCATTACCTCGAAGGGGCCTGTCACCCTGTCCAAGTTTTGATGGACCACCGGAATCTGGAACACTTGCAGACAGCCTGGCACCTTAATCAATGCCAGATCCATGCAGCCCCTTTGCTGGGCATCTTTAAAAACCAACTGTAAACTGTTTATGCAGGCCTTCCCTCCAGTTAATACTTGATTTCTTTTTTCTTTTTCTTCTTATATGTTTTTTCTTTTTCTCTCTTTTTCCATCTTGAATAACATGTCTATTGATGTTAAAAAATTTTGTTATATTTTATAGGTTGTTCTATATGTTGGAAGCCGCCTAGAGTGGTCATTCGACTAGACAAGCAGGGTATAAATTAAATAAATAAATGAATGAATGTATAAATAAAATAATGAATGAGGCAGAATTCAATCATCTGTCAAAATGGATCCTTTTCAGAAGTTTGCAGTCCAGTTTGCAACAGAGAAATGCACACAACATACATAATGGAAAAGTGCAAAAATAATGCATATGGCAGGAGTGTATTCTCTTAGGGGGAAAACATTTGCATGGGCAAAGGTTTACAACACATGCACATATAAGGACATTTTTTGTTAAAATAAGTATTTACAGACAGATACAAATTTTGCCCAGAACAAACTAGGACAAATTAAAATATCACCTCTAAAATGCACAGATTACCCCCTCCTTATACATCACACTACACAGAGCACAAAATGCATTGATTTGTTTCTTCTCTGCATGCATAGATTAGTGATTAAACTAGAGTGAAAGTCTCATTCTTGCAAAAATTAGTTTTGCATCATCTAAGTTTAGCAAATGAAAGAATCTGTGCCCCACCTCCTCCCAGTCAAAAGTTTAACTGCTTTGACTAAGTTCTAAACATGGAAATTAAAGATATCTTAATGTAAGTGTTATAAAAAATATTCCAAGGAGACTGTGAGATCCCTTTGGCAAAGAAGGAAAGTGAAGACTCAAAGGGACTAATTATTCTGCCGAAGCATTTGAGGTTTAAAAGAAGTGAAGGTGAGAACAAACATCATAAGATGAAGGCAAAGAAAGACCTTGTGTGCAAAAGAGAAGCCATTCAAGAACCGATCAAGCAAAAACAGAAGAAATAAGATGAAGAAGGCAGAAGAATTGTGTCACCTTAAAGTCTAACTGCTATATTTTAATGTGAGCTTTCATGGACAAGTCCACATGCACAGAACAGAGAGCAGGTAATTCCAGTGTTTGGTTTAATTCACATGCAAAAGTGCGTAAGGTGGAGGAAATGCAGACAGGAATTCATGTATTATATAGAAGTTCCTTTTAAAAGGAAAAATTTGCTAATATTTGTACTGTTTGAAATTTTTTTATAAAAGTGAAGAAGAATTATGAATTGGGAGTAAAGTGAAGAAAAATCTGTAGAAAGATGAAAGCAGACTTTTTCTTTTTTAAACAAAAGGGTGGGAGAAGGTGTGGGAGAAATGAGACAGGCCAAATTTCATGGTGTAAAAAATGTGGAAATCAAAGAAAATCCATATGTATAAGTTTTCTTATCCCTATTGGGAAGCAGTAATGGAAAATCTATTACCACACTTATCTATTTACCTTTCTTTTGCTTACTGCCTGTTTTATGCTTATGTTCCAAAGAATTTTATTCTAGGAAAGGGACTTTATTCATTCTTTTCCATATGTTTTACAATAAAGTTGATTTGATCCTTATAGGTTTCAATTGTCAAATGGAAAAAACGGGACAGGAAAATGAAACAGTGGTCACTGAATTCCTTCTCCTGGGATTTGGAGATTTGGGGGATCAGTGGTTTCCTCTCTTCCTGCTCTTCTTGGTGATCTACATTGCTACCATGGCTGGAAATATCCTCATCATCATGCTGGTTATAATTGACCATCACCTCCATACTCCTATGTACTTCTTCTTGGTTAACCTATCCTGTCTGGAGTTTTGTTACAGCTCCAGTATCCTTCCTTTGATGCTGGCTAACCTTTCTAAAGGGGGTCAAGGAACCATTTCTGTAACTGGTTGCATGGTGCAGTATTACTTCTTCGGTTTCTTAGCAGGTACCGAATGCTACCTGCTTGCTGCAATGTCCTATGACAGGTATGTGGCAATATGCAAACCACTGCTCTATAGAACTCTTATGAATGGCCAGGCTTGCCTGCAGCTAATAACTGGATCTTGGATAAGTGGTTCTTTGGGTATTGATATAACCATTTATTTAATGCACCAATTAAAGTTCTGCAGCTCTCATGAAATCAACCATTTCTTTTGTGATCTCAATCCAATAGTAAGACAGGCATGCAATGACACACACCTGATAGAACTCTTATCAGTCTTCTTTGCTGCTGTGTTTTCCTTGCCTCCCTTCTTGTTGACCTTGGCTTCTTATGTTTCCATCATATTAGTCATTCTGAGAATCCCATCTAGCAGTGGGAGGAAAAAAGCCTTCTCAACGTGCTCCTCTCACCTCATTGTGGTCTCTCTCTTCTACAGTTCAATAATGATTGTCTATATGTTGCCCAAAACGGAGGAACTACGAGATCTCAACAAAGTCTTCTCTCTCTTCTATACAGTCCTGACACCTTTCTTCAACCCTCTGATATATTCCCTGAGAAACAAGGAAGTAAAGGAAGCTTTTAGAAAAAATGTTGCAAGGTTGTGTGTTTCTCCCATTCTATTCAGAATATAATTTTAAGATCTGTTTCTGTCTAAACTGGGGGCATGGTTCTTTATATGTTTGGGACTAATAAAATGGTACCTTGATTTTCCTTTGTGGGAAGGGTAAATCTCTTTTTCCTTCAGTTTTTACTTCCTATATGTTGTAAATTGTGCATGTATAGAACATAAAGCCTGTATTACTACCTTGAATAAGTTAGAGCTGCTGGATTGTGTCCTTTTTCCTTTTAAGTAAAGCACTGATTTAAAATAAATATGTCTAAGTTGTGGAAATACCAGAAGACTGTGCAAATCTTTGGGGTGTGAGCATGTCAAATTAGATGCACTGAGGCATCTACATGTATTTTTTCTCCTACACAAAGTGAGAGGAATAGAACCCATTCATATCTTTATATGAGTAATTCCTCTTCTGCCAGCTGGATGTGGTTTGCCCACCCAGAATGAAGTGCAGCAAAACTGCACAGGTCCTCAGCATGACGTTTGACTAGCATCGGTGATGGTCTCTTCCCTCACCTTCTTCAGGCTTCCCTGTGTCCTGCCCTGAGGCAGGGGAATCCCAGACTCTCTATGGCTGGGGTATGTCAGCAGAAAAATCTAAAACACAATGGCTGAAATCCTGTTGGCACGTTGCAGAATGAATTTATCAGTGGTGGCAATTTTTGGTAATTAAAGATTTTCCACTGTTGCATTCAAAACCCAACAATTTACCAATCTAGAAAGGTATTCCTTGGGAACCTTAGAACCTTGGGGGAAAGATCAGAAAAATTTCCTTTCTGAAAAAATATTATTTAGTTGATGAAATGCTCAGCCTTACATGGCATAGGTTACACAGCAGGACTTCACCTACAAAGTCCTACATTTATCAGGGAAGCAAAGGGTAGGAGATCTGGAGTCCAAATGCAAGAGCAGGTTAAAAGACAAGCCATGCCAATAGTCATCATAAATAAACAAAAAGAGCTCAAGAAGTCTGGCTTTCTGCCCTCCTGGGCTATGGTGGTGGTGATGGGGAAGTTTCACTCAACATGCCTTCCATAGACTCAGGACTCCAATATGGTGCAAGGAAGTTTCTAAAGAAACCAGACTTCCATTCTAGTTTAATGATTAATCCATGCACACAGAGAACAGGCGAATCCATGCACTGGGATGTTTGTGTGAGGATTAAGGAGAGGATAATTTATGTATTTTGGTTTGGGCAATGTTCTAATCTTAGAAATATGTGGGGAAAATGAGGACTTTTTGTTATGAAAACAAAAATGGAGGGTAGAAAGTTATGGATGCCATGTTGGAGGAAAAATGGGGTATAAATGTGAGATGTAATGGATTGAGTGCCAGATGAAGACTCGGGATCCCTCACTTCAAATCCCTGATCCACTCATGGTAAATCACTCTTGGAATCTCTTACAATCCTTGACTGCTCACTGTGACAGTACATAAACTAAAACGGGTTTAAAAGAGAGAAGATTAAACTGGCTTTTACATCCCTAAAAATCCTAGCATAATATCAGCACTCAAAAAAATTAGTTTTAAAACCCTTGCTTGGTTGTCTATGGGAACTTACTATGGGCAGCAAGGGAAAACAACTCCTTAAATGCCTCACATAAACTCTAAAAAACTTCTAAGTTGTAAGGGGTGGGACACCACATAATAAGAAATGAAGCCTATTAAGGCATGTCTCTTTGAGGGTAAGCTCTACCATGATTCAAGTATTCAATGGTCATTGCTCAAAGTATTTATCGGTACTTTAAAAATGGATGAGTCTCTGTGAGGTGAATGGGGCTTACTTTTGGGTGAGACAGCCTGTGACAGCAGCCTTTCCACAAGCATAATTGTCTTTGAACAAAGAAACACACACAAACAGAAGCTAAGGCATGCGGAGCGCAAGCAAGTGAAAGATGAGTGAAAGAAGGAGAGAAAGAGAAGCCACAGAGAGAGAAACATATAGAGTGAAAGTTCAAAACCACAGAGAGAATTGAAAATAAAGTTGTCCTTGACATTTGCTTTTGCCAGTAGATAATTGACTGAATGAGGTCAGTGAAGGAACACTTAAATACTGTGGTCCAGGCACATTTTGGAAAAGACCTTGAGGTATCTCCTGAAAAGCCAGCTGGACACTCCATTTGACAGTTGTGGTGGAGGGGAGGGACTCACCGTGGCACTCAGGGGGATTGATATCCATTTATTCCTCTGGAACATGGTAAGAGGAGTAGTAGAAGCACAGCCATTCCCTTAGACATTCTTCTAGGCTTGACCTACTCATAAGGTAGCTGTGCATGTCAACAAAAATAACATGCAACATATAGTGTGTTGATTTGAACTATCTTTGAAATTTTGGACTGGCTGGATAGCTCAGTGGTTTAGGTCTTTGGCTACAGAGCCAGAGGTTGGGAGTTCAATTCCCCATTGTGCATCCTGGGAGAATAGCCAGACTGTGTGGCGTTGGCCAAGCTGTGTAGACTCAGAACTCCCTCAGAAGGGGGGAATGGTAGCCCATGTCTATTCTCTACTTGGAAAACCCTGAAAAGGCCAACTACAAGTCAGAATTGATTTGACAGCACATCATTATTATTTTCTATGAATTTTAGGGGGGGGGCAGATTTAAATCAAGTAATTTCCTATCCCACAACTGCTCTAAGAAGCAGGAGTTAGTCATTTACATGCAACTACTTTGGGAAGCATTTAATTCACATTATGCATGTATGGAGAGGTTATACATTCTGAAAATATTTAAGACAACTCAGGGAAGGAGTCTAAACGTGGGCACTTCGAGATTAATTTGGCCATGCTGGCTAGGGAGTATTTTGGGAGTTGCAACCTTAAAATGTACCTTTTACAAAAAGTACCAAATTTTGATCTGCCTGTATAACAAATGACTCAGAATGAATTGTCTGTCAAAATCCATCCTTCTCTGATGCTTGGAATTCAATTAGCAACTTAAAAATGCATACAACAATGCATGCATAATGGAAAAGTGCAAACAAAATGCATATGGAAGGAATGTATTCATTTAGGGGAAAATCATTTGCAATAATTTACAGGTATATAGCAAATTCATATAAAAGGAAATAAGAATGGTTGATTAGAGCCATTATGGGGGCTATAATTGATTGGGTTGTGAATGTTGAGTGAGGGAACTCGTCGCTCCTGTCTAAAAGAAACCATAGTCTGACCCATCATCAAACACACCCAATTAGCGATAGACAATCTCAACACCTTCCATCCAATCGCTAACATACCATTCATGGACAAGGTGATTGACAGGGTGGTGGCAAATCAGCTGCAGACATACCTTGGAAGAGCAGAAACGCCTTGACCCACTCCTGTCTGAATTCAGGCTACGACCAGGTGCTGAGATGACACTGATTGGGCTTCAGGGTGACTTTTTTTTTTTTAATTACTCATGCACACAAAACATACAGAACGACAAAGACCTGACAAAAATAACACAAATAACAAAAGACAGCAAAGCTGCTACATATATAGATCAGAGATTTTGCTCTCGTCTGGTCATCTAATATCATCAAAGGGAGCACTGGTTCGCCATGACTATTTCTTCCCCTAAGTTCCTGTCTGTTTCTGGACCCAATTATATATCATCTTCCAGCTTTCCTTTACAAAGTATCTCGGTTGATCCTGTACTGCCTCTGAAAGCATATCTAGTTCTGCAATATCCAGTAGCTTCTTTAATAACGCCTCCATCGTTGGTATTTCTCCATTCTTCCATTTTTGGGCCCAGAGTAACCTGGCTGCTGTGTATATATATACACAGTAGATTATATTTTATTGTTTTTATCAATGATCTCTGGCATGATATTCAATAACAACATTTCAGGTTTAAAACTTAATTTTTGCGGAACAATTTCTTGTGACATTTCCCAAACCTTTAACCATTTTTTTTTTGCTTTTTTGCATGACCACCGTACATGATAATAAGTCCATGGATATTTTTTTACATTTCCAACAAATATTGCTGATCCCTTCTGACATTTTTGCCAATCTTACCAGAGTGAAATGCCATCTGTGAAACATTTTAAGGATGTTTTCTCTAAGATTAACTGGTTTAATCAACTTATCTTTCCATATTTTTGTCCAGTCATCAATATCAATATTATTTTGTGCCCATTTGACCATCATCTCCTTCACCCTCTCATCTTCTAGGTCATACTCTAATAGATATTGTACATTTTAAAAATTATTTTCTCATTTGTGTAGATCCATAGTTCATCTATCTGAACTTTCCCCTCAAAAAGGCCCATGTTTTTGTCCTTTTTATATATTGATTCTAATTTCAGCATTGATCACCAATCTGTTGATAGACCCAATTTCTCAAAGTTTTGTTTATTTTTCAGCATTTGATCTTTAGTTAACAAGTCTTCATATGTGAGTAAAACTCCCTCCTGGCTTAACACTTTCAATGTGAAGGCCTCTATTGGTGCTACACATATTGGAATATTCTTATAAGTTTTCACTTGAAATTTTTGCCATATTAAACATAACACTTTCATCACAATATGTTCTGAGAAATGTGTCTTTTTTATGAATTTTCCATGCCATACATATGCATATCAACCCATCTTCATGACCTTCCAATTTCAACATTATTTGATTTTCTAGTGTTATTTATTCTTTTATCCAAATCATAGCACAGGCCTTGTAGTATTATAGTCAATCTGGCAGTCCTAGCCCTCCTCTCTCTTTTAGGTAGTACTCTAAGTTTTATTATTGGTTTTTTGGCCTTCCAGACAAATTTTGAGATCAGGCTGTCCAGGTCCTTGAAGTATTTATGATTTAATAGAATTGGTAAGTTTTCAAACAAGAATAACAATTTTGGTAAAATGTTCATCTTTATTGTTAAGATTCACCTCATCATTGAGATTTGTAGCTTATTCCAGTCTTCCAAGTCTCTCTGTATTTCTTTCTGAATTGTAAGATAATTTTCTTTCATCAAACTACTTGTCTTTTTTGTGATAGTGACTCCCTAAATATTTAACCTTTTATACCTCCTCAAAACTAGTTTCAATGAAAACAGGGCGACCTTTTATCAAAATATCAGATGAGGTAGATGCACCCTGTTGGGTACTCCTAGAATTCTCAGTGGCTTTTGATACCATCAACCACAGTATCCTCCTGGACAGACTCTTGGAGATTGGGATCTGGGGCTTAGCATTGAGCTGGCTCTGATCCTTTCTCAAGGACTATGTCCAGAGAGTTTGGCTAGGGAGAAGAGATGTCAACCCCTTGGACCCTAAGGTATTGGGTTCCTCAGGGTCAGCATTATCCCTGATGCTGTTTAACGTCTATGTGAGGACACTGTGGGAGGTCATCAGGAGAGACATAGCTCTGTCTCTCCATTGCCACCTCTGCAGTGGAAGCCATCTAGACACTTGAGCACTTCCTGGCTTCAGTACTGGAATGGATCAGGGTTAACAGGCTCAAACTGAACTTGGACAAGATAGAGATTTTGTTCCTGAAGGGTGACTTGTGGGGGGATTGTCCTAGGTTGGATGGCACTGTCCTCCTCTTTAAGGACCAAGTGCATAATCTGGACATCCTTCTGGTTCTGGCTCATTCTTGGGAGTCCTGGATTGCAGCTGTGTTCAGATCAGCTTTTAACGAGCTTAGGCTAATCATCCAACTCCACCCCTAGCTCAGGGCTTTGATGCACAATTTGGTCATCTATAGATCAACTGCTGCAACACCCTCTATGTGGGGCTTCCTTTGGGCCTGATCTGGAGACTTCAGTGGGTTAAGAATGTGGTAGGTAGACTGGTAGTGGGTGCAAGCAAATTTGACTGCATCACCCCGGAGCATCTTTCCTTAATGTCATCTGCCCAACCCACAAGATCATCTCAGTCAAGGCTCTTCTGGATGGCCACCCTGAGGCCCATAAGACTTCTACAAGAAGTAGGGATGTATTTGCAGTTGTTCCAACCTTGTGGAACCAGCTTCCTTGTTGGCATTTAGGAGGCAACTGAAGTCCTGGCTTTACAGGGAAGCTTTGCACACCAACCCTGGTTGATCACCTATTCTTTTTTCTTCTGTCTGCATTGGTTCCTATATAATTGTTTTGTCATCTGCTTTTATGGTTACTTGCAACTTGCTTTTAGTGCTTTTATTTTTATTCATCATTTGTTTTATATTTGTTGTAACAGCCCAGAGTAGTGCCTCAGGACTAATGGGAGCAGGATATAAATTGAAGAGATAATTAAATAAGTAAATAAGCTACTTTTTAAATGAAAAGAATTAAGTTTTGTTGTATTCACAAACTGATATCAATGTTGGGCAGAACAAACTTGGAACTGGGGAAACATTATCCCATCCTTAACCCTCGCAAACAATGCATTGTTTTGCTTCTTTTCGGTATGCATAGATTAATAATCAAACTAAAATGAAGGTCTCCTTGATGAGTTTTGTTTTGCATGATCAATTTAGCAAATGAAAGAATCTATGCCCCACCTCCTCCAAGTCAAAGGTTTAACTGCCTGGCCTATTTTCTAAACACGGAACTTAATGGCAGTCAGATCAGATCAGATCAAGTTTAATATGGTCATAGACTAATATAATGGCATTCTTAATGTACGTATTATAAAGGAATTCCGAGGAGACAGTGACTTCCTGTGGGAACACAGGAAAATGAACACTCCAAGGGAATGATTACTCTTATGAAGCATTTGAGGTTAAAAAGAAGTGAAGAACAAACATGCTTTAAGTCATTATATCAAGAAGTGCATTCATAAAGAAGATAAAGAAAAGGAGAGATACTGTACCCAGAAGAGAGACACTGCAGAGCAGGTAATTCTAGTGCTGTGGTCATTTCATAATATGCAGAGATGGCTATATATATTGAGAACTGTGAATTTCAGTGAATGATGAACATACTTCGTAAAGTCTTCAGGACAAAGGGAGATTTATAGAAATTGCTTGTTAAAAATTGCCCCATTATCCAATCCATGTCTTTTCCTAAATGGAACAAATTTACTGAAGAATTTCAGGACTGTCAGCTGTGATTTTTTTACAAAGGAAACAGCTTGGGAGGGGGCTGTATTTTATTTAGTTTGTTTAAAGGAATAGACCACATCTGTACTGTATAAGCCTGTGCACAAACAGGAATATAGTTCAGTACTGAAATACAATTTTATTGGCATTTGCAGGCAAGTTTGCAGACCTCAATAATGCATTAAAAATGTATATAGTTGAGAAAAATGTGAACACAAATTCTTCTATTAAGTTCAATGAAGATTGCCTTTTTGATTGGGGACTTGAAGAAATGTGTGTGATTTGAACAATTTGAGCTAAAAATGCACATGAATTGTAGATTTAGGGAAACAAGAACAAAATACACAAAAATTCAAATTTGCAAGTTCATGCAGAAAAGGGACTGTCTGAACCTTTAAGAGGATGCTTGAGACGCTACTGGGAATTTTTAAAGGACTTTCTACTGTAAGCTATTTTTTCAAGCATTACAATAGTCTATCATCACTTAGAGTACATTTGGTTGTTATACTTGTGTTTGTTGAAGTTTTGGGTTATTAATTTTATGCACATAGTGCTTAGAGTAGTGTTACACACTAAGTCAGTAGTATGGAAATATGCAAATAAATAAATACATAATTAAAACATAAAAATGCTGGAAAGGTTGTAAATCAAATAGAACTGATACATATATTTGCCCATTCCTATTGGGAAGCAGCAATGGAAAATGTATTTCCACATTTAGCCATTTACTTCTCTTTTGTGTACTGCCACTTTTAGTGTTGTGTGACCAAAAAAGCCTGTAGAAAAGAGACCACATTCATTTAATTTCTACTATTTCTGTTACAGCTTATCAGATCCTTATGGATGGAAAAAACAAGCCAGGAAAATCAATCACTCATCAGTGAGTTCCTTCTTCTGGGATTTGGAGATGCGGGGGACCAGTGGTTTCTTCCCTTCCTGCTCTTCTTGGTCATCTACGTTGCTACCATGGCTGGGAACATCCTCATCATTATACTGATTATAACTGACCACCACCTCCATACTCCTATGTACTTCTTCTTGGCTAACTTATCCTGCTTGGAGACTTGTTATAGCTCTAGTATCCTTCCCCTGATGCTGGCTAATCTTTCCAAAGGGGGTCAAGGAACCATTTCCGTAACTGGCTGCATGGTCCAGTACTACTTTTTTGCTTCTTTAGGAACTTCTGAATGCTTCCTGCTTGCTGCAATGGCCTATGATAGGTATGTGGCAATATGCAAACCACTGTTCTATACAACAATTATGAATGGCCAGGTTTGCTTCCAGCTAGTCACTGGATCTTGGATAATTGGTTCTTTGGTTATAAATATAATTATGTATTTAATGCACCAGTTAAGGTTCTGCAGCTCTCATGTAATCAACCATTTCTTTTGTGACTTCAATCCAATAGTAAAACAGGCATGTAATGACACGCACCTGATTGAACTCTTATCAGTCTTCTTTGCTGCTGTATTTCCCTTGCCTCCCTTCTTGTTGACCTTGGCATCTTATGTTTCCATCATATCAGTCATTCTAAGAATTCCATCCAGCAGTGGGAGGAAAAAAGCCTTCTCAACCTGCTCCTCTCACCTCATTGTGGTCTCTGTCTTCTATAGCACAATAATAATTGTCTATATGCTGCCCAAAACGGAAGAACTACAAGATCTCAACAAAGTCTTCTCTCTCTTTTATACAGTCCTGACACCTTTCTTCAACCCTTTGATATATTCTCTGAGAAACAAGGAAGTAAAGGAAGCTTTTAGAAAAAGTGTTGCTAGGTTGTGTTCTTTTCAAAGAACACAAGGGTCTAATTTTATACATTCTCTGATTTAAATGTTGGCATTTCTTCAGCTCAGCTTAGAATATAATTTTTAAATCTGTTGTTGCCTGGGCTGGCTGGGTGCTTCCTTATGTAATGGGGAGTAATGGAATGGTCCTTAGATCACATCTCTCTCTCTCTCTATGAGTCTGCCTGGGTATTAAGATAATCAGGGGAGAACCTTCTCTCAATCCCACCACCCTCACAATTAAGCTTGATGGGGAAACAGGAGAAGGTGGTCTCTGTTGCTACTCCCAGACTCAGGAATCTTCTCCCATAGTAAGCTAGGCTGACACCCCTTTGCTATCCTTCCATAAGCAGGCAAAGACCTTTATCTTCTGACAGGTTTTTCCTTAGTGACTAGCAGCCTGAGAGGGGTTTTTCAAATTGGTTTTAAATTGCTGCTTTTAAATATGTTTTTACTGTATTGATTTTATTTGTCATTTTTAATATGAGACTTGCTTAATTCTTTAAAAATATTTTATACTTACTGTTTCTAGCTTTTAAATATTGTTCTTTTAATGATGTAAGATGGATTGGGTCCTTTTAAGGAGAAAAACAGGATAAAATATTATAAACAAATAATATGCAGGAAAGGTAAACCTCTTGTTCATTTGGCTTTTCCATTCCAAATGTTGTAAGTTTTGCACTCACAGTTTATATAGTCTGTACTGCATAAATACTTTGATTAGAGTGTCTTGCCTGTGTCCATTTTCCTTTTAAATAAAGCAATAGTTTAAAAAAGACGTGTAAGCTGCAGAAATGCTGAAAGAGATATGCATGTCTTTGGGATATGAGCACATCAAATTAGATGCACTGGGGCATCTACCTGTATTTTTTTCTCTTCAATAATGTGGGAGGAATAGAATCCCTCCATTTCTTAAGGAAGAGGTAAGGTGAAGATAACAGATCCCTCTCCTACCACTTGTATCTGGTTTGCTCTATCTGGACTAAAGTGCAGAAAAGGTTAACAGATTTGGAACATGAAATATGAATATCAAGGACGATGATCTCCCACCCATTCAGGCTCCCCTGTATGCTGTCCCTAGGCAGGGGGATCTCAGAGTCTGTGTGGCTATGGCATGTAGGCAGAAAAATCTAACACTGCCTGCTCAGCCCGGAATTACGAGTCAACATAAATAAGGAAGAGTCCAAGAAATCTAGTTGTGGGCTCCACTGGGCTGGGCTGTTGGGGAACGTTTTGGCCAACATGACTTTAAGAGACTCAGGACTCTGGTCTGGTGCAAAGATGTTTCTAAAGAAATGAGGTTTTCATTCCAGATTAATAGCTAATCAATGCACAGTGAAAAGAAACAAATCAATATAAAAGCACACAAGCAGCCCTTATGCTGGTCTATTCAGATATTGAACCCATAGACTTTGGACAGGTTGGGTCTGACAGCCAGTGTAATGTATTGGATGGAATGTTAGATGAGGATTTAGGATCCCTCAGTTCCCTGATTCAACTCATGGTAAACCGCTCCTTGAATCTCTTACAGTCCTTGAGTGCTCACTTTGACAGCACATAAACTAACACTGGAATGACAAAGAGAAGATTAGCAAGGCTTTTACATCCCTCAAAAGTCCTAGTGTGTGAACCAGGACTAGGTTTGAGAAAAAGCAGATTTAAATTTCTTGCTTTCTTGTGTATGAAAACTTACTGGGAGGTATTAAGGGCAAACCACTCCTTAAATGTTGCACATAAACTCAAATTTTTTTTTTTGCAATTTCAATTTGCTAATAGTAATAGTAATAGTAATAGTAATAGTAATAGTAATAATAATAATAATAATAATAATAATAATAATAATAATAATAATAATAATAATAATAATAATAATAATAATAATAATAATAATAATAATAATAATACCTTTATTGGCATATAAAATCAACATAATCAGGCTAGTTTGTTAGATTTCTGGATTCACAGGGCATGTGAAACAAATACATTCATTCTAGGTCAGGGCTTCGCCTCCTAACAATTGACCCAAGAAAAACAGCTACTTGTTCCATAATGTTGACCACCTCCACTGATAACATAAAACGGACCTTGTCCAGATTGAATTTCTCCTCCAGTTCTAATAATATTGAGGTGACATACTTTTTGCAAAAGTCTTGATGAAGCGGATAGTGCAAGAGCTGTAATTAAGGATTTCCAAAGCGCCCTGCTCACATGGACAATATCTTTCAAGATAGGGGTTTCGTTATACCTACTACTATACAGCACCAGGCATGACGTTACATGTGGCCAGAGAAAAGTGCACGCGTGCACGAGTGGCGCATTTTCGTACCATCGAGTTTTGCAGCGTTTTTGCTTCCCTGGGTCAGGAAGGAGTAAGCAATGGGCCACGTGACACTTGGAAGGGGCCAGCGCTGATTTAAGGAAGCGCCGGCCCGTTTGCAGTTGCTCTTTCGCTTCTGGCACCCACCCGCCCATCCTCTTTCTAGTGTGTTTTTGGGGTCGCCTGTTATGGGGCCGGATAGGAATTTTTGACCTCTATCCTGACTGGCTTGGGGATGGGGGGATTTTTCGCCTATCCCACACTGGAAAAGGGTTTGTTGGTATTTAAGGGTGGTTTCTAATTGGTCACACTGGCGGGTAGTGCGGGAATAACTGGTTGTCACGGTGTGTCCCTTTTGTAATTATCATAAAACAAACAGCGTGTCAGTTCTGACGGTTCTGCGGATCGTGCGATTACAGGGCCGAAGGCAGCTGATGCGCTGGAACACTCTCGGACCAAAAGTCATCAAATATGATGGCTAGAGGTCCGGGGTGTTTAATTGAGGCCTGACAGGTTTCTCCAGTCGTTAGACAGCTGGAACCTGGGGCCTGGGACTCGCCCATTGACTGATAAGGAATTATTTGGCATTATTTCCCCGCACTACCGCAGGCCCCCTCAATTTTGGAATTGGTTTATCAGGTTGAACTTGAATTGGTATTAATAAAGTGTGGCCCATATTTAAATTCCAAAGAATTGTTGTCTTGCGTCTTCATTTCGGGGCTTGGGGAAGCAAGGCCCTGTGGTTTTGTGGACATTTAAGCAGCATGAGGAAAGCAGCTGATGTCCCATTTTAAAGGGGATATGAAGAGACAATGGGGAACAAGTCTTAGCTGTGCTCCATAATTCCTGAAACTCATGTCCATAATTCGTCTCTTAACTGTTTGAAATGCTGGCTGTAGACTTAGTGAAGCTAAAAAGCCAATGTCTAGGACAATCAATTTCAGTTTTTTTTAAAGGGCAGTAGACTCAAAAGGAGGGTTGAAATCTTGCAGAAACTCATATAATAAGCTGTCCTGGTCTGAATTGAAAAGTTCTCAGCCATGCCATCGTTTCCAGTGTGGATAGGCTGCTCTAAGGACAGACTACCGAGTAGGGGACATATATACCTTATGTAAGAAGTGAGATTTTGCCAAATTGGGATGCCATACAGAATTTGTGGAGTAATTATAGATTTAAAAACTTGTAGGGCTGCCGGGACATATTGGCTGCCAGTGTTGTAATAAAATTGAAGTAAGGACTGCACAGAAAGCCTGGCTATGTTTAAAACTGATTTGTGGTGAGGAACCCAGGAATGTTTATAGTGAAAAAGAATACCTAAATATTTGTACTGTTCGACCCGTTCAATATTGTTACCATTTAGTTTCAATTGTAATTGTTTCCAGGACTTAACAAAAACTAGTGTTTTAGACTTGTTATAATTCAATTGCATTTTGTTTTTGTCCAGATACTCCACACATCTATTAATCAAACATTTCAGACCAGGACGGGTGTATGAGACAATAACGGCATCATCCTCATAAAGCAGTAGCGGAACAGAATATGTTCCTAACTTGGGAGGGTGACCATCCACATTCACTAAATAAACAGCCAGATCATTCATAAAAAAGTTGAACAAGGAGTGAGCAAGGATGCATCCTTGCTTCACCCTCTTGTTGGTTGAAAACTGGTTGGTTAATTCACCCTTCCAAGAAGATCTAACTTGACAGGCATGCCAGAGTGTAATTTTTTTATGAGAGAGAGAAGTCTTTTATCTATCCCCAGTTTATCCCATGAGGACTCTCTATCTAAAGAGTCAAAGGCTCCTTTAGATCAAGAAAGGTTACATACAATTTTGAATTTTTTTTCTTTAAGGTAAAGGTTCCCCTTGACAATTTTTGTCCAGTCGTGTTTGACTCTAGGGGGCGGTGCTCATCCCCGTTTCCAAGCCATAGAGCCAGCGTTTTGTCCGAAGACAATCTTCCATGGTCACATGGCCAGTGTGACTTAGACACGGAATGCTATTACCTTCCCACCAAGGTGGTCCTTATTGATCTACTCGCATTTGCATGCTCTTGAACCGCTAGGTTGGCGGGAGCTGGGACAAGCGACGGGAGCTCACTCCGTCGCATGGATTCGATCTTATGACTGCTGGTCTTCTAACCCTGCAGCACAGGCTTCTGCGGTTTAGCCCACAGCGCCACCACGTTACCTCTTCATTAATGAGGTGTGAAAGTATTAGGCAGTTATCTGCAGTGGCCTTTCCTTTCCTGAAGACAGCTTGCTCAGGGTCAAGAATACCCTGGTTATTAATTCTGGAAGTAAGCTAATTTGCAAATTGAAAATGCATGCAGTAATGCATATATAATGGAAAAGTGTAAACAAAATGCATATTGAAGGAATATTTTGTATTGGGGCCAAAAAAAGCAATAAGATCACAGGCAAAAATGTATAGGAAATGCATATATAAAGGAAATTGCTTCAGTTTTAGCTAAGAGAATTACGTTCTATTATATTCAAAAACTGGTATCACTGTTGGCCAGAACAAAGTTGTAATTGGGGAAACATTGTGGGTTTAATTTTGATTCTACATTTGTTGTTTTGAATTGTTTTCTGATGTCGTGTTTATTTAATATGTAAGCTTCCCAGAATGGCCTTGTCAGTCAGATGGGCAGTACAGAAGACAAATGAATGAATGAATGAATGAATGAATGAATGAATGAATACATACATACATACATACATACATACATACATACATACAATGAATTGTTTTGCTTCTTTTCTGTACAGATGGATTAATCATTAAACTAGAATGAAAGCCTCCTTCTTGATGAATTTAGTTTTTCATCAACTCACTTTAGCCAATCAAAGAATCTATGCCCCATCTCCTCTCAGTGAAAAGTTTAACTGCTTGGCATATGTTCTAAACATGGAACTTAATGGTAATCTTAATATATGTATTACAAAAAAATTCCAAGGAGACTATGACTTCTCTGTGGGAAAGGAAGAAAATGAATGCTCAAAGGGACTGATTATTTTTACAAAGCATATGAGGTTAAAAGGAAGTGAAAGTGAGGACAAACATGCTCTAAATCATATTATCATGATATGCGTTCATAAAGAAGGCGAAGGAAAGGAGAGACACCGTATCCAGAAGAGAGACACTGCAGAGCAGGTAATTCAAGTGCTGTGGGCTCTTCATAATATACAGAGATGTGGCTTGAGGAGGGTATGGGAAAAATAATTTATGAAAATGTTGAATTTCAGTCAATGATGAACACACTTTGGAAACTCTTCAGAACAAAGGGAGATTTATGGAAACTTTAAAAAATTGTACATTTCCCTGAAACTGTTGGCCTTTTCTAAATGGAAAGAATTTGCTGAATGTTTTGAATATTGTATATTGTGTACTGTTCAGTTGTGATTTGTAACTAAAGAAGGACCTGGGAGGATGGGGTGGGCTGAGGCGGGGCGGTTCTTATTCATGTAAAATGTAGCTTTAAAGATATTAATCAGATTTGTACTGTTGGAAAGCATATACAAATAGGAATACAGTTCAGCGCTGAAAGCTATAATTTACTGGACTTTGGAGATAAAGTTTGGACCTAAAAAATTCATTAAAAAATGTCAAGAAAACCATGCAAACAAATTCATGCATTATATAAGTTTCCTTAAGAATGCTTTTCAAAAGATGACTTGCAAATATTTGTGCAATTTGAAAAAAAATTGTGTTGATTTAGAGGCATGAGGAAAAAACACTTAAACACTCAATAATTGCAGTTTCCTACAGAACTGGGCAGACCCAATCTTTAAAAGAATTTTTAAACTACTGTTCCTGGAAGCTTTAAAGGACATCCTATTGTAAGTTATTTTTATAGGCATCACTTGGGATTAATTTGGTCATTATACTTGTGTTTGTTGATGTTTTAGGTTAATGATTTTATGTGTAAGCTGGTTACAGTAGTGTTATACACAAAGTCAGTGGTCTGGAAATATAAGAATAAACAAACAAACAATTAAAATAAACAAATATGCTGGAAAGAACTGTAAATCAAAGAGAACTCATATACAAATGTTTGCCCATTCCTATTGGGAGGCAGCAATAGAAACTCTATTACCACATTTATTTATCTACCTTTCTTTTATAAGTTCTAGTCTTGTGCAGCCAGGAAAACTTTCCTAGGAACGGGACTACATTCATTCATGTCCATATAATTTCATTGCAGGTTACTTGATCCTTATATGTTTGAACTGTCAGGAGGTGAAAAATGGAAAATCAAACACTGGTCATGGAATTCCTTCTTCTGGGATTTGGAGATGTGGGGGATCAGTGGTTTCTACTCTTCTTGCTCTTCTTGGTGATCTATATTGCTACCATGGCTGGGAACATCCTCATTGTTGTGCTGATTATAACTGACCACCACCTCCATAGCCCTATGTACTTCTTCTTGGCTAACTTATCCTGCTTGGAATCCTGTTACAGCTCTAGTATCCTTCCCCTGATGCTGGCTAATCTTTCTAAAGGGGGTCAAGGAACCATTTCTGTAACTGGCTGCATGGTGCAGTACTACTTTTTTGCTTCCTTAGGAGCTTCCGAATGCTACCTGCTTGCTGCAATGTCCTATGACAGGTATGTGGCAATATGCAAACCGCTGCTCTATACAACACTTATGAATGGCCAGGTTTGCATCCAACTAGCAGCTGGATCTTGGATAAGTGGTTCTTTGGCTGTTAATATATTTATGTATTTGATGCACAAATTAAGGTTTTGTCACAAAAGTGAAATTAACCATTTCCTTTGTGATCTCAATCCAATAGTAAGACAGGCATGCAATGACACACACATGATTGAACTCCTAGCAGTCCTTATCACTGCCCTATTTTCCTTGCCTCCCTTTTTGTTGATCTTAGTCTCTTATGTTTCCATCATATCAGCCATTGTGAGAATCCCATCCAGCAGTGGGAGGGAAAAAGCCTTCTCAACCTGCTCCTCTCACCTCATTGTGGTGTCTGTCTTCTATAGCACAATAATAATTGTCTATGTCTTGCCCCAAACGGAGGCACTACGAGATCTCAACAAAGTCTTCTCTCTCTTCTATACTGTTGTGACGCCCTTCTTCAATCCCCTGATATATTCCCTGAGAAACAAGGAAGTAAAGGAAGCTTTCAGAAAAGGTTTTGCTAGGTTATGTGCACTTCGAAGTACACAAAAATGTAATTGAATGCATTTTCTGATTTAAATGCTGGTGTTTCTCCCATGTTATTAAGAATATAATTTGAAAAATCTGTTTTTGCCTGAGCTGGGATGGGTCGTTCATTATGCATGAGGGAGTATTGTAGTGGTACTTAGATGTTCCTCTTTATGTATCTTGAAAGTATTAATCTCACATTCCTTTGGTTTTCACATTCCAAATATTGTAGATTTTGCACTTATGGAATATAAAATGTGTATAAATACTTTTAATAAAGTACAGCTGCTTGCCTCTGTCCATTTTCCTTTTGAGTAAAGCAACATTTTAAAAAAGTTGTGGAATATAGAAACGTCAAAATAGATGCACTGTTTTTTTCTCTCTTACACAATGTGGGAGGGTTAGGACCCCTTCCTTCTTTAGCAGGAGGTCAGGTGAGGTTAAGAGAGCCAAAACTCTTCTACCATCTGAATGTGGTTGCTCCATCTGGACTGAAGTGCACCAGGGCTCACCAGTTGGGAGCATGAAGTACCAATAGCAGGGATAATTATCTCTTCTTCCACCTACTTCAGGCTTCCCTGTATCCTGCACATAGGTAAGGGGAAATCAGACTGTATATGGTTGTGGCAGGTAGGCAGAAGTCTAACATAACACATGACACAGAATGAATTCATCAGTAGTGCCATTTTTTTTCCTCCTGAAGCTTTCAAACCCCAACAAGCACAAGGGGGCAAACCACTCCTTGAAAATCTCACATAAGCTCCCTCTATCTGGGTCACTTTCAGTTGGAATGGATGTGGTGGAACGTAAGAAGAAACCAGTCCTAGGAGGGTACATTTCTAGGGCATACTCCACCATGATTTAGGGACGTTCTCTCCTTCTGCACAGAATCAGGCTTTTGGACTCCTGTGTTCTCACAGCCTTGTGTGAGAGGTGTGAATCCAGTACCATGGTAATTCCAAATATTACCCAGAACTATATTTTAACAAATAATTGATTTCCTTTCCTCCTTAGCCTACTGAAACATTTCATAGCCATTTCTCATACATCTTGCCAGTACCTCAGAAAACTCATTGTGGTTACTGGTGTTTACTTCTGGGCAGGATAGAGAGGGACAGCAGACTTTCCGAAACATAATTGTCTTTGAACAAATAAATGCTCACAAACAGATGCCATTGGTTGGGAAGAGCAAGAGAGAGAGAGAGAGGAACCATAGATAGATAAGGACAATGAGAAGCCACAGAGAAATTGGAATATGAAGCCTTTGTTGACCCTTGCTTTTACTGGTAGATGATTGTTTGAATGAGGACAGTAAAGGAACACTCCAATTTTGGAGAATTTTGCCCTCAACATGTCAGATATGGTTTGAAAAAATATATATCAAGGTTTCTCCTGAAAAGCCAGCTGGGTACTTCATTTGACAATTGTGGTGGAAGGCAGGGACGGACAGTAGCACTGAGGGTGGAGATTGACATCCAGCTCTGGAACAAGGTAGGAGGAGGAGCACAGCCATTCCCTTAATCTTTTTCTCTCAGCCTGACCTACCATGTATGTAAGCTATACATGTCATCATAAATAATACAGTATTCTCTAGGAATAAGATAAAGACTCTGTCATAATGTGCATTTTAGGAGTGGCTGGATAGGTCAGTATTTTTTCCCCTCTGGCTGCAAAGCCAGAGGTTGGGAGTTCAATTCCCCAGTGTACCACTTGGGAGAAGAGCCAGTCCCTGTGGCCTTGGACAAACTGTGCACACCCAGAATGCCCCTAGAAGGAGGGAATGGAAAACCATGTCTGAGTATTCACTACCTGGAAAACCCTGAAAATGGTTGTTGTTGTTTAGTCATTTAGTCGTGTTCGACTCTTCGTGACCCCATGGACCAGAGCATGCCAACCCTGAAAAGGGTTACCAGAAGTCAAAATTGCACATCATTTGGCACATGAGTTTTTATGAGCCTTCCTCCAGATTCAGATCAGGTAAATTCTGTCCTAGAACTGCTCTGAGACGCAGGAGTTGAAAATGCAGTCTAGGAACAAGAACTTGGAGATTAAATTTATCATGCTGGCTGAGAGTTTCCTGGGAACTGTAATCTTAAAAAGTATCTGTCCCAAAAAGTACCAAATTTTTGATATGCCAGAATAACGAATGAGCCAGAATGCAATCATCTGTCAAAATCCATCCTTTTCAGAAGTTTGCAGTCCAGTTTGCAACAGAGAAATGCACGCAGCAATGCATACATAATGGAAAAGTGGAAAAATTATTGCATGTGGAAGGAATGGATTTTCTGACATCAGGAGCAAAAGTGGACAGTACATGCATATAAAAATAAATATACTCCTTTTTGTTTAAAAAGTATCAACAAACTGACACAATTTATGAACAGAAAAAATCTGGACAAATCAGAACATTGCCTCAGCCAAAATACACAGATTATCCCATCCTTAATCCTGACATCAGAGAGAGCACGGGATACATTGATTTGTTTTTCTCCCCTGTAAGCATGCATGGATTACTCATTAAACTAGAGTGAAAATCTCCTCTTGTTGAATTTAGCTTTGCATCATCTAAGTTTAACAAATGCAAGAATCTATGCTCCATCTACTCCCAGTCAAAAGTTTAACTGCTTTGTCTCAGTTCTAAATATGGAAATTAAAGGTAGTTATAACTTTAAAAAATTCCAAGGAGATTGTGAGGTCCCTTTGGAGAAGAAGGAAAATGAAGACTCAAAGGGACGGATTATTCCGACAAAGCATACGAGGTTAAAAAGAAGTGAAGGTGAGAACAAACAGGCTTTTAAATGTTTATACCAAGATCTGTGTCCATAAGGAAGAAGGAGAAGAGAGACACTGCATCCAGAAGAGAGACATTCTAGTGCAGATCAGGCAAAAACAAAACAAAACATGAAGAATACAAAAAAGTCACGACACCTCACAGTCTAGTTGCTACATTTTAATGTGAGCTTTCATGGACTAGTCCACTTCTTCAAATTGCTGATCAGGTAATTCTATTTCTGTGGTCTCTTTTTAATATGCATGGATGTGAGTTGGGAGTAACACAAGAACACATAAAGCTGTATATTTGGAGAATTACATAAATCAGTGAACGATGAACATGTTTGCAAACTCCTCATAAATACAGGAAGATCTCTGGAATCTGCTTGCTAAAATCTGCTCCATGTCCTGAACCATAGTCTTTTCTCAAACAGAAATAACTTGTTGAAGACTTTGAGGATTGTTGAGCTGAGATGTGTAAGTACAGAAGGAAGAATGCATGAATAGTTCATTTGGTCTTCATATTTATGAGAATATACCTGATTTGCAATCTCTGAGCTCATACACCAACTATAATACAGTTCAGCGTTGAAAACAGCCTGTTTCCTGGCGTTTGTTAGCAAAGTTGTCAGCACAAAATGCAGGCAAAAAGTGTGTGTAAGATGGAGAAAAGTGCAGACAGGAATGCACGTATTACACAGAAGTTCATTGTTTTAGGAAATCTGCAAATATATGTGCCATTTGAACAATTTGTACAAAATAGCAGGAGAATTGGAAATTTGGACAAACTTGTAGAAAAATCTGGAAAGTAGACTGGGGAACAGATTTGCACAACAGGGGAGAAATGAGACAAATGAAATATTATGTTAGAAAAAGCGGGACTCACATAAAATCCACATGTATATGAATATCCCTATTGGGAAGAAGCAATGGAAAACTATTACCCCATTTATCTAGTCACCTTTCTTTTGTTTACTATCTGTTGTGTGAGCAAGAAAATGTTTCTGGGAAAGGGAGAATGTTCATTCATTCCTAAACATTTTAATTATAGGTTATTTGATCTTTACATGTTTAAAAGTTCAAGATGGAAAAAACAGGACAGGAAAATGAAATGGTGGTCACTTCATTCCTTCTTCTGGGATTTGGAGATTTGGGGGATCAGTGGTTTCCTCTCTTCCTGCTCTTCTTGATGATCTACGTTGCTACCATGGCTGGGAACATCCTCATCATCATGCTGGTTATAACTGACCACCACCTCCATACTCCTATGTACTTCTTCTTGGCTAACTTATCCTGCCTAGAGTCTTGTTACAGCTCTAGTATCCTTCCCCTGATGCTGGCTAATCTTTCCAAAGGGGGTCAAGGAACCGTTTCTGTAACTGGCTGTATGGTGCAGTATTACGTTTTTGCTTCCTTAGGAGCTTCTGAATGTTATCTGCTTGCTGCAATGTCGTATGACAGGTATCTGGCAATATGTAAACCACTGCTCTATACAACACGTATGAATGGCCAGGTTTGCTTTCAGCTAATAGCTGGATCTTGGATAAGTGGTTCTTTGGCTGTAAATATAGTTATATATGTAATGCAGCAACTGAGGTTCTGCAAATCTCACAAAATCAACCATTTCCTTTGTGATCTCAATCCAATAGTAAGACAGGCATGCAATGACACACACCTGATTGAACTGTTAATAGTCTTTTTGGCTGGCTTGTTTTCCTTGCCTCCCTTCTTGTTGACTTTGGCCTCGTATGTTTCCATCATATCAGCCATTGTGAGAATCCCAACCAGCAGTGGGAGGAAAAAAGCCTTCTCAACCTGCTCCTCTCACCTCATTGTGGTGTCTGTCTTCTATAGCACAATAATGATTGTTTATATGTTGCCCAATACGGAGGCACTACAAGATCTCAACAAAGTCTTCTCTCTCTTCTATACAGTCCTGACACCTTTCTTCAACCCCCTGATATATTCCCTGAGAAACAAGGAGGTAAAGGAAGCTTTCAGAAAAAGTGTTGCTAGATTGTGTGTGTTTCATCGATCTCATGGGTCTAAATTAATGCATTTTTTCATTTAAATGCTGGTGTTTCTCCATTGTATTAGAATATAATTTTAAAAACTATTTTTTTTTCTGATCTGTGTGCAGCAGCTCTTTTATGAAATTTGGAGTAATGGAATAGTGCTGAGACATTTCTTTTTTAGTTTTTTGGAAGGAGAAATCTGTACTTTTCCTTTGTTTTCACTTTCTAAATGTTGTAGTTTTTGCACTGACAGAATATAGAGGGCCTATACCTTGAATAAAGTGGAGGTGCCTCTGTCCATTTTCCTTTTGAATAAAGCAATTGTTTTAAAATGATGTGCAAGCTGTTGAAATGCTGGAAGAGGATTGTGTGTCTTTGCAATGTGGGCATGTGAAATTAGATGCACTGGGACAGCTACTTGTATTTTTTTCTCCTACATAATGTGGGAAGAATAGAATGTCCTCACTTCTTTAGCACTTGCTCAGGTGAGAGGAGCAGAGCAATCCTTCTTATACCATCTGAACATGGTTTACTCCATCTTGGCTGAAGTGCACCAAGGCACACAGGTTTAGAGCATAAAGTATGAAAAGCAGGGATGATTATCTTTTATTTCACCCACCTTTGGCTTCCCTTTATCCTGTTCCTATGCGGGGAGATCCCATAGACTATGTTGCTGTCATATGCTGTCACATATAGGCAGAAGTCTAATGTAACAGGTGAAATCCTGTTGGCACAAGTTGCAGAATAATTTATAAGTGGTGCCATTGTTTTTCCTAATTAAAGATTCTCCTCTTCCACCTTGAGCACCCCAAAAACTTCCCAATAGTGAAATGGATTCTGCGAGAACTTTAATATTCTTGGGGGGAAACTTCAGAAATAGTTTCTTTCTGAAAACAAATCACTCAGGTGATAAAATTCTCAGCCTTACATGGCATAAGGTACATAGCAGGACTTCACCTTCAAAGTCTTAGGGAAGTAAAGGATGGGAGAGCAGAAGTCCAGACACGAGAGCAGGTTAAAAGCCAAGCCAGGACAGTAGTCACCAGAAATAAACAATGAGAGCCCAAGAACTTTGTGTGCTCCACTGGGCTGTGGTGGTGGAGGAGAAATTTCAGGGAATGTGACTTCCATTGGCTCAGCACTCTGGTGTGGTGCAAAGAACTTTCTAAAGAAACTAGACTTTCCTTCCAGTTTAATGACTAATCCATGCACACAGAAAAGAAGCAAATCAAAGTCTTGTTCACCCTGGAATTTATGTGAGGGGTTAAGGCCAAGATAATCTAGGCATTTTGGCTTCGGAACCATAGTATCAGTGCATCCTCATGCAGTGATAATCCCATGTTGAGTCCACTTGGGGAACAATGGACTATAAATATACATTGCAAATTGTGTGCTGTAGATTTTATTTCCCATAGTACTGTAATTAAAGAAATGTCCAAATCCACAACCAGCACTTATACTGGTGTACTAGCACTTATACTGGTGTACCAGCACTTATACTGGTGTACATAGACATCAGACCCATAGTTTCTGGGTAAATTGGATCTGATAGCCAGTGTGATGCAATAGATGGAGTGTCAGACTAGGTGTTAAAATCCCTTCTTCACTAATGGTAAATCACTCCATGAATCTCTTACATCTCTTGAGTGCTTGCTTTGAGAATGTCATATGACAGGTACTGTATGTGACAATATGTAAACCACTGCTCTATAGAACACTTATAAATGGCCAGGTTTGCTTCCAGCTAATAGCTGGATTTTGGATAAGTGGTTTCTTGGCTATTAACATAATAATATATTTAATGCACCAGTTAAGGTTCTGCAGCTCTCATTTAATCAACCATTTCTTTTGTGATTTCAATCCAATAGTAAAACAGGGATTCAGTGATACACACATGCTTGAACTGTAATCTGTTTTGCTGGCCTGTTTTCCTTTCCTCCCTTCTTGTTGACCTTGGCCTCATATGTTTCCATCCTATCAGTCATTCTGAGAATCCTATCAAGCAGGGGGAGGAAAAAAGCCTTCTCAACCTGCTCCTCTCACCTCATTGTGGTCTCTGTCTTCTATAGCACAATAATGATTGTCTATACTTTGCCCAAAACAGAGGTAGTTGGAGATCTCAAGAAAGTCTTCTCTCTCTTCTATACAGTCCCGACACCTTTGTTCAATCCCCTGATATATTCCCTGAGAAACAAGGAAATAAAGGAAGCTTTTAGAAAAGTTATTGCAAGATTGGGTGCATTTCAAAGAAAACAAGGTTCTAACTTTATCCACTCTCTTCTCTAATAGCTGGTGTTTCTCCTATCCTATTATGAATATAATTTTAAAATCTGTTTTTTGCCTGAAGTATGTGTGGGCTATTTAAGAAAACAGAATTGAGAGTAATTGACTGGTTTTTAGCGTTTACCTTGGGTTGGCATTCATGTCTACAATCTGAAGAAAAGCATTCCAAATATTGTAAGCATTTTATACGTTGGGTTCTTACTCTTACTTCATTTGTTTCCTTTTTGGCATGAGCTAACCTTCATACACTTTCATACCAAACATTAAAACATAATTATCCTTTCATCATTTGACTATTTCCATTCTAAAAGCTATTGGTAAGAAAAAAAAATCCTTATGGGGCAGTCTTGCTTTCATTTGTCAAGATATTTCAAAGGACCAATTCAAAAGAAATTAAATTTTACTGATTGTTATATTTCTTTCTATATATTTAACTTCTTCCCCAAAGTTTGCTACTAAAGGGAGGATCACCATGCACGTACATATGTACCTCTTTCCTCACATTGCTCCCAACATCCTATATTCATTTTTTTTAAATATAGAAACTAATTTTGTGGGTGATGAATAATAGTCTTTTCCCTAACATTAGCTGAATAAATCTCAATGATAGTTTTCTCCAAATCACTCCTCATTTTTCATCTGCAGGATTAGTATTGTTTCCCCATACAAGTCTTAAACCTACAAAATATCCAGATATTCTGCCGTTCAATATTTTATAAATAGAGGAAGTAGTACTTTAGATTCATTTTGATAAGATAATACCTTCTCAAATCCAGTTTAAACTCTGGTACCTTGTTGTATTATTTTTGAATTATTTATAGAGTATGAGATGTTTAGAAGCAAAGCAAAACCAAAGCGTGCTGCTTATATACTGGCCCATAGTGCTTCAAGCACTCTCTGGGTGGTTAACAAGTTAATTATGCAGGCTACACGTTACCCCCACCCAGCAAGCTGGCAAAACTATATTTCATTCTGAAAAAACCCTCCCCAGATCTGTTGTCCTGTGATTGGTTTATGACCATAATACAAGTCCTTAAATCTAACAATGGTTTTCTCTTTCAAATTGTGTATATTTTGTATGTAGACAATATAGTCTGTATTTAAATATGTAGAATAAATTAAACCTGCACCCCTGTGCTCATTTACCTTTTAGGTAAAATATAGTTTTTAAAAAGATGTCCAGGTGTGGAAATGCTGGAAGAAGTTGGTGTGTCTTCAGTATGTGGGCCTGTCATATTGGATTCACCAGGGCATGCATACATATTTCCCTCCTATACAATATGGGAGGAAGAGGACCCCCCACATCTTTAGCATGAAATCAAGTGAGGGGAACAGAGCAATCCCTCTTCTGCCACCTGAACATGGTTTGCTCCATCCAGGCTAAAGTGCACCAGGGCTCACAGGTTCAGAATGTGAAATATGAATGTGATGCTATGGGATATGTAGTCCTTTGTTCTCAGGATTTTCCACAGGTAATGTTTACTTGCACAGGAAAGAAGAGTGTTTTCAGCCAGTCAAGGCGAACCCACCCATGAGCTGATACCACACATTCCAGTTGCACTTGCTGAGTTGCTCACCAAGGAAGGATCCCATGAGAAAGAGGGGCAGCACTGAAGGAAAAATTATATTCGGGGATTGGAGCTACCCCACGAAAGGACTTTAATCTGATTGGCTAAGGGGATGCTTAGCAAAAGGGTATTTAAGACCTAGCAGACGAAATGGAGCATGACACCCCCCCTTTCTTGCTTGTCAGCTACTGTATTCTGTTTTTTAGCATTATGGAGGAAGGAGAGATTTATGCCTGCTTGTTAGAACTAACTTAAGCTATGCAGAGACAATTAGAAAGCATTAGTTAATTAGAGATATTATTATTTTAATTAGGAATGCTTCAGCTAGCCTAATTACTTAAGCATTTGCATGCTATTTAGCTGTATGCTTCAGCAATCTTTTTAAATGTACAACTTGTTTCTTTTGACCTCTTTATTTTTATAATTTTAATAAATCATTTATATTTTACCCAAGTGTGGTTCTTGGGGAAGAAGGAGTGAGTGACTCTACCAGGAACCCTAGCCTTCAGTTATGTTGGCTACTTTTGTTATTTGGGTGACCTAACCTGTCTTGTTGGTGTTAGTCTTAAGAAACACAAGCAAGAAGACCTCTGTCCCGGGAAATGTGACAGGTGAAAACTTAAGTGCAGAGGCCTGCTTATGATTGCCAAGACACACACCCTCTAGGTATTCACCCAGCCAGGGAACAAAGGGTGGTGGTCTTTGGGATCAGAGAGGCTCCTTCTAAAGATAATTACCTTCTCATGGCGAGATAAAGAGGGCTTGATTCCATTACAGTGGTGCCTCGCATAACGTTTGCTTCGCTTAACGTTTTTTTCGCTTAACGTTTATTTTTTCAGAGTCAGATTGTGCTTTGTATAACGTTTTTCCCTATGGGCGATTTTCACATAGCGATTTTGGGACCATGCTTCGCTTAACGTTTTTTGTTTTAGGTCCCCTGCTTCACTTAACGATGTTCATTTTTTCAATTACAAAAGTGTCTTAACATGTTGAAAAATGGTTTTAAATGCTTGGAATCGTTAGTGCACCTTCTAAAATGTGTGCATACTTAATTTGGCATTGATCTGACTTTTCGTTAATTTTCTGTGAATTTTTTTCTCCCCCATAGGAAACAATGGAGCTGTCAGATTTTGACAGCTGTCAAAAGTTGGGGGGAAAAATTCACCATAAATTAACCAAAGCCAAAATTAACTTTTGCATCCGTTTTAGAGGGTGCAGAAGCTAATCCAAGCATTTAAAACCATTTTAACCCTTTTATGACACACTTAAATTTGCAAAAATTGACTTCGCAAAGCCATTGAAATGTATTGAGTCGGCTTCAATACATTCCAATGGAGGAAACATTGTATCGTTTAACGATGTTTCCTATGGGTTTTTTCGCTTAAGGACGGCAATCCGTGCCTATTGGAACGGATTAACTGGTTTCCAATGCATTCCTACGGGAAATGGTGTTTCGCATAAAGTTTTTTTTGCATAAGGTTTTTTTTTTGGAACCAATTAAAAACGTTATGCGAGGCACCACTGTATATTGAATGGCAGGGAAGATGATCTCTTCTCCCACCCACTTAAGGCTTCCCTGTATCCTGCTCCCAGGCTGTAGGATTCCAGAGACTGTGTGGCTATGACATAAAGTCTAACATAAAGGTGGAAATCCTGCTGGCGCAAGCTACAGAATGAACTCATCAGGAGTGGCCATTGCTTTTGTAATTAAAGACTGCCCTCTCACATGTTGATAAGCTTCCAAATTGTGAAAGGGATTCCATGGGAGCTTTGGCACTTTTGGGAGACAGTTCATAAATGTTTTATTTCTGAAAAATCACGGTGTGTAACTTACACAGGAAGATTTCAGCTGCAGAGTTCTATGGTAGTCAGGGAAGCGAAATTTGGGAGATCTGAAGTCTAAGTACAGTGGTGCCTCACTTAACAATTACCTTGTTAAACGACGAAACCGCTTGACGATGAAGTTTTTGCAATCGCTTTTGCAATCGCAAAATGATGTTTAGATAGGGAAATTTTGCTTGACGATGACCGGTTCCCTGCTTCGGGAACCGATTTTTCGCTAGACGATGATTTTTAAGCAGCTGATCAGCGGCTCTAAAATGGCCGCCCGCTGTGCAAAATGACTCCCCACTGTGTTTTAGGATGGATTCCTTGCTTTACAGGCACTGAAAATGGCCACCCCTATGGAGGATCTTCGCTGGACACTGAGGTATTTAGCCCATTGGAACGCATTGAACTGGTTTCAATGCATTTCAATGGGCTTTTTCATTTCGCTTGACAAGGATTTCACTTAACAGCGATTTCAACGGAACAAATTATCCTCGTGAAGCGAGGCACTACTGTATGAGAACAGTCCATAAGCCAAGCAATGTCAGTAATCACCACAAATATATAATGAGAATCCAAGACGTCTAGCCAACACAGTCAAAAACATAAAGGGTCTCACCTTCAAGGACTAGGATACATAGCAAGCACAAATCAGAAGCACAAGAGACATTACCTCCAGCAAACCCAGTGCCTCATGGTGAGGCTTTTACTGAATTGGAGGCTTTGGGCTAGCTAGAACTTCATAAGCTTATGTTCTTTGCATCCTGGTGAATATAGGCAGGCATTGATACAAGGCAGCACTTATTGTCTTGATAGCTTTTCAGGGCTGCAGAGTGACGTGACCTAACAAATGGAAGTACTCAGGTAATGAAAGGATACACTGTGGAGCCCCCCTGGGACCTGATTCAGATGAGAGACTGACAGCATTCCTCTCGACTTCACTACACAGGGACTACTATGTGACGTTGACAGCCAAAAGGTCTTTGTAGATCGGCCTCCCTTGGCTTGAAAGAAATTGGGGATAACAACAGACCATCCTTCTCCAATTTGAGTGATACAAACACCTTCTCTGGTCAAGTCAGTGTGTTATCACCTTGATGTGAGGAGCTGCTCCTGAAAGAATGGCTGAAACCTGTTGCATATTAATGCAAAACACATAACATTTGGAAGCAAATGGTTGCACATTAAGAAATCGCATACAAGAGATAATGCCTCTTTTGAGCCAATTGTCTCCAGATGTCCATATGCTTGACTGTTGAGATCATACCCTGAGGCATTTGGTCAGCTAGGAATGGAATTCAGTCCTGTGTTTGCTGATTTGCTGCTCCACAGGAACAAAAATGGAGGAGTAAATAATGTCAGTTATTCTCCGACTCTCTTCTTTAAACATCATGCTATGTTTTGAACATTGACAGCATCTCAGAATCAAAAATGAGACAGCAGCAAAGATCAAGTCAATGTTGGGATCACAGAATCTAACCTTAATGGACACTTATTAAAGGACAAGATTTGCTGCTTGCAGTTGGCCTTCCTTTTAAGTAAATATGAGTAGAATTTGTGTGTGAGTTCTGCTAGGTGAAACACACAGAGGAAGCATATTAGGATTCTTAACTGAGGCTGTTTAGAATGAACATACTCTGCTACAGCACCTCCAATAGATGTAGATCCATTTCTGGGCATAATTTTAAGTGCTGGTTTTAACTTATAAAGCCCTGAAAAGCTTGGGTCTAAGCTTTCTAAAAAGATTGTATTTCCCTTTATGATCCTGTTTGGATGTTATGATCATCAAAGAGGCCTTTCTCTCAGTCTCGTCACCCTCACAGACATATTTGGTGGGGTTATTGGAGAGGCTCCCACACTCTGGAATTCCCTCCTATATGCAGAGAGACACAGACACACGCACACACACAAGCAATATATATTTGTGGCAGTGAGGACTGAGATCGAAATCCAGCAAACCACAAGAACATTGTAAGAGGAAGAGGGGAAGAGCAATTCTATTCTTATGCAGGCTCAACTATGGATAAGGTAGCTATGCATGTCCTCAGAAATAACATGGTACAGATAGTGCGTTGCTTTGAACTATTTATGCATTTTAGGACAGGCACACGGTGATTCATATATTTATGAATTTTAGGTAGGCAGGTTTTACACTCTCAAATGTTGACATTTCATTCCTCTTGGAATTAATTCAGGACAATTGAACAAGATAAAAGTATTGATTTACGTCCCTTCACCGGTCAGGGAAGGGGTCTGTGAATAAGCATTTGGAGATTATGTTTGGCCAAGCTGGCTGGGAGTTTCCTGAGAACTGTATTCTTAAAACATACTTTTTCCCAAAAAGTACCAAATTTTGAACTGCCAAAATAAGGAATAAGCCAGAATGTAATCATCTCTCAAAATCCATCCTTTCCAGATGTTCAGAATTCATTTTGTCACTCAGAAATGCACACAATAATGCATATATCATGGAAAAGTGCAAACAAAATTCGTATGAAAGGACTATATTCTCTGGGGGGGGGGGATGGAGAAATCTTGTAATAAGACCACAGGCCAACATGTGTAGCAAGCATGTATGTAAAGAAATATTTTTCCCTTTTAATGAATAGAAGTAAGTTTTGTTATCTTCACAATGTTGACCAGAAAAAACTTACTACTGGTGATACATTATCCTAATCTTAATGCTCACATTCAATATATTGATTTGATTCTTTTCTCTATGAATTGGATTAAAAATTAAAGTAGAATGAAAGTCTCATTTTGGCTGAATTTAGTTTTGCATCATCTATATTTAGCAAATTAAAGAATCTAGCCCCCTACCCTCTCCATTAAACTTTTTAGTTTTCAACTGCTTTCCTCAATTCTAAACAAAGAATTTAATGATAATCTTTAGATACTGTATTTTTCCATGTATAAGACCCCCATGTATAAGACACCTGCACTTTTCTAACCCAAAATTAAGAAATCTAAGTGGGGCTTAGCAAGTGTAGGGGGAAAGGGATCAAAGCACTGCAGGATCGCTTTGATCCTTGTTTTCTCCCCTCATGCTAAGCCCCGCGGGGCTTCGCAAAAGGAGGGGGAAAGGGATCGAAGCTATCCTGTGACTACATGATTGTTTTGATCCCTTTACCCCTTATACAGCCATGGGATTGC